>NC_086241.1:815000-1122500 GCF_036321145.2 Pelmatolapia mariae
ACAGGCGTCTGAAGGGGACGAGGAGGAGGAAGGAGAAGAAAAGACGATGAAGATGAAAGCAGGGAGGAAGCAGCTTAATGGTAAGTAAGCGGACGAGAAACAGGAAGTGCAGACGTGCGTTTGGTGCTGATCTTTGTTAAGCAGGTGACAGGTGTGCTTACCTGTGTCCGTGTCACCGTGGCTGCAGTAGGCAGTGTCTCCGCCCTCGCTGCTCTCAGGCACTGATGCTGATCCCTGCTAACTCTGCTCCGCGGTACCTTCATGGACTGCGTGATTTTTAACGTGCCGCTCTTCGGCGTCAGCTGATTGAAGGCAGCGCGTGACTTTCTTCTGATTTTATAGAAACGTGTTAAAATAACGTAAACGAAGCCCAAGGCAGTGACGCCGTCTCCACACAAGGAGGCGGTCAAACGAGGGCGCCGCTGCACGAGAACACGTCAGCTGTGATAAGGAACGTGGCGAGGAGGAGGAGGTGGCTGCGGTCTCCCCTCTGTCTGAGCTCAACTCTTCTAAAGTCGCTGATGGTCCTTTTTATACTTCCAGGAAACAAAACCAACGAAGAAGATGATGATGACGATGATGAGTTCCTTCACTTGGAGAACCTGGACTCGGACTCACCGCGTGATGAAGACGTTGGGCCGGTGCTGCAGGTGAAGGCCGGCGCTGGTTTTGCAGGAAGCTGTCAGAGTAAAATCAGTCGCTGTTTTAGCTCGTCGGCGTTGTCAGGCTGTGTGATGAAGCAGAACTTTAAAACCTCAAAGTATTGACATGTGATGTTAGCGATACATGAGTCTGATTATCTGAGATTTTACTTCCTGTCTGACCCCCACCCCCCGGAGTAGTTTGATTACTCTGCGCTGGCGGACAAACTGTTGGAGGTTTCCGGTCGGAGCGGCGTGCCAGCAGCCAACAGAGAGCGACTCTACAAGATCATAAAGACGTGAGTACCGCCTCCGCCGGCTCCGTCAGTTGTTCTGGGCGGAGCCTGCAGGGTTGAATGTTTGTAGAAAGCTGCAGGCTTTCTTCTTCATTGGTGTCCTCTGGTCAGTCTCACAGTAACTGTGTTCTTCTTCTCTGCCTGCTTTGGTGGTGCTGACCCTCAGACTTCGGGACCTGAGTGAAGGTATGAACCTCCATCACTGCTCCTCCACCTTTCTTCACACTCACACGTCCAAACACACAGTTAGATTCTGACCTTTGACCCCATCTGCTCCTCCTGTCAGGCGTCTTTCCTCAGGACGAGTACCCGGAGGACGTCTCCACGGACGAGGACGACGACATGTTCGGCAGCAGGAAGAGGATGAAAAAGAGAAGACGTAGCCTGGAGGAGGAGGAGCCGGCAGCAAAGAAAGGTGAGAGCAGGAAGTAGGTGTGGCTTAATGTCCAGCAGGGGGCGCCGGTGCTGGTGAGGGAAGCATTGATGATCCGGCGTTTCACTCGTTATCGTCACAGTTAAACGTAGGAGGGAGCGACCAGCGACGATTTACAAGGAAGTGATGCGATGTTTTGTTTATGTACATCCTATAAGTGCTGTGTTGCAGTATTACCTGTTCACCTGTCCTCAGGTGAACAGCCACAGAGTCACTCTGAGCTGTTTAGACTGCACCAGTAAAACCAACTGAGATTTAAAAACACGTGAAAACTGTTTAATTTTTGCTTCGGTTTGATGAAGGATTTCTTTATAGAACAGAGGACGAGCCGCACCTGTGCTGCAGGTGGTCAGCTGACCTCCACCTTACAGGTGCATGTTTCCTGCCGCTGCTTCAGCTGAGCAGGCAGGTTTCAGTCGCTTCACTTCAGGTTTCACACAAACGTCCACTGGGCTGGCTCTGGTCCCCGGACCACATGTTGGACACCTGTGTATGACAGTCACTCAGAGGCGGAGTTTGATCTAAGAGCAGAGATGATTCCAGTGCTGAACCTGAGCCAACGAGCCAATCAGGAGACAGTAAAATAAATGTTCCCGTCTTTAAGCTTTAAATCCAGTTTAGGTTCAGCTGGTTTCCATGGTGACGGTGGTCCAGTTGTTTTGGCTGATGTCAAGTTGAATAAAAAAGCGTCTCAGTGAATCTAGGGACACTCAGTCCTCTGAGTCCGTCCTCTCTGCTCACCTGTACCTGCAGCCGATGCAGGTACAGGTGAGCATCATGTCTGCGATGAGCAGATACGTGAACAGAAACCTGCTGATTGGTCGTAGCCGGGGAGCCCCGCCCTGAGGGTGGAGGAGAAAGACTGAGCTGGTCTGTCAGTTACAGAGCCTCAGCTTCTCAAGCCCTCCAACGTGCGGAGCTCAGACACAGCGGGATGTCATCTGATAACCTGTTTGGTTCGAGGTCCCTACCAGAGCGCCGCCATGCTCGCGCTCTTGAGTTTAGATCATAAAAGAAAGTCGGCGTGAAACATAACGGATGATTTTCAGTGAGTGATGATCTGTTTGTGCTTCCTCAGGGGAGAAAGAGGCGGAGCAGGACGCAGACGCCGCAGACGTGACCGCTGAAAACAAAAAGAAGAAGGACGTGAAGGCCGGCACAGGAAGCTGTGAAGCATCCAGAGAAGAATTGGCAGCGCCTCAGAGCGACACGGCGACACCTGCCAAGAAAAAGAAGAAGAAGAAGAAGAGGAAAGCTGAGGGAACCACAGAGCAGCCAGAACAGAAGCAAACAGCTCAAGAAGAAGAAGCATGGACGCCGTCAGGAACGCTCCACTCTGAGGCAGCGCCGCCACCTGACCACCAGGACCAACCACAGAAGAAGAAACAGAAAAGCACAGAGACTCCTCCCACAACAGAGCCGCAGGTTTCGTCTGCACGAAACCTCATATCAGAGAAGAAGAAGGGCGTAACGGCAGATACAGGAAGCTGTGAGGCATCAAGAGAAAACGTAAAGTCGCTGCCTCAGAGCAACTTTACGACTCCTGCTAAAAAGAAGAAGAAGAAGAAGAAGATGGCGGCTGAAGAAGCGCTGCCGGTTAGCGTGAGCAGCTCAGAGTCGCATGAGACACCTGCAGCAGGAAGTGACGCTGTAACACCAGCGAAGAAGAAGAGCGTCCCAGCTGATGAAGAGCAGGCAGCTGAGGCGCCACAGCTTGCCAAGAAGAAGACAACGAAAAAAGGAAAAGAGGAAATGACTGCAGGCGTGACCGCTGCTGAAACACCACAGAAGAAGAAGAAAAAGGATCAGCAAGAAGCTCCAGAAGAGGAGGAGGTCCAAAAGGAGGCTAAGAAGACACCAGGGAAGAAGAAGAAGAAGAAGAGCGTGACACAGGAGGCAGGTGACGCGGCGGCGTCCTCGGACAGAGAAACTCCCGCAAAGAAGAAGAAGAGGAAGATCCCCGTGGTGTTCGAGTTCGAGGCCGACGAGCTACAGACCATGAACGGCATCGCAGCAGAAGAAGAGACCGCCACCAAGAAACCCAGACGCACCAGCGTGAGTGTCTGATGAGAGACGCGGTCGAGAAGCCGCGAGGTGATCGCTCTCTAACCTGATGTTCTGTTTCAGGGTGACGTGGCCACGCCCCCGAGCAACAAAACACCACAGAAGAAGAAGAGGAAGAGCGCCGGAGGGTCACAGTCGGACTTCATCACGTTTCAGAGCAACGCCAAAGCGCCAACGCCGCTCTTCTGTAAGACTAAGGGAAGCCCGAGCACGCCGGCGTCCAGCAGGAAGGTGAGCAGAGAGAACCTCAGACAGGAAACAGTTCTGTGATGTCACAGCCGCTTCCTCTCTGAGCCACTCCCAGACCTCCAACCGCTCAGACAGGAAGTGGTTCACACTGAATAATAAAAGAATTCACAGACGTGTTGATCTCTGACTGCTGAGGTTTCACCTGCTGCTGCCTGATTCGTTTTCCACAGAAGCTTCAGACGCCAAAGTCGGACTCCAAGAAGGTGACCTTTGGCCTCAAGAACAACAAAACAGCCGGTAAGAAACTCAGCGTAGGTTATGGTTCTAATATTACAGGTGTTTTCAGCTTAATGTCAGAGTGCAGTTCAACTGTGAAGCTCACCCGATGCAGGGCTCTACAGTGCCACCAGTTTGGCCGCAAATGCGACCAAATTTTTCAGTGGTGCAACTAAAAAAAAAAAATCTTAGGTGGCACAGGTTTGACCAACTGTTCGAGTAACAAAAAAAAACTCTTCGTGTGGTCAACAACAGACACACATTATGGCCCTATCGTGGTCTAAACCAATCAGAGATAGTCAGGGGCGGGACCTCTGTAGTTGTCCCCTAGTCCTTTGTGTACGTTTGAAAGTGCAGGTGGAGAGAGAGAGGTGAGTAGCTTGAATAAAGCGACATCGATTCATTAAATCCTGAATCGACTTTTAAATATAAACGTATTTTGCCATAAACGCCAGAATCTCAGGTTAAAGCTCACAGAACTATTTCAACAACCAGCAAACAGTAAATGAGAGCAGGTAATGGACTCCACACAGAGACGTAAACACAGACCCGACGCATCAGAATCAGCTTTCTCTTTCTCGTCTTTCTCACCCGACGGCCCGTACACGGACACGCCGTCGGGGCTGAAAGCCGACAGCTCGCTGACTCTGATGCGTCGGCGGGTCCACGCTTTGTGTTTACGTCTTTTTTGCGCTCGATTCTGAGCTGCAGGTTTTGTTTTTCTCCAACCAAAATTCACCGAGCCAGCAGCAAAAGAAACTATGCTTCACGTTTGATAAACATCGTCATGAATTCTCTCTGACTTTGCTGTTTTGCTTCCACCACGATACAAACTTCCTGCACAGCTCTCTCTCTCTCTCTCTCTCTGATCTGTTTTCTGCATTATTCATTCGTTTATCACCCATCAGTCCATCGTTGTTTACAGCGCTGTCGGCCGCTGTCTTTATTTATTTATTTTTTTTACTTAAATGACCTCGGACAGGAAAGCCTCATTTCTGCTGTTCAATACTGAAGACTTTTATACTTTTTAAAATTATGCAATATTTTTAAGATTATCTGCTATAAAAATCCAGGCCAGGAAAATCTGCTTCATGTTTTTCTGTTTTATTCTCAGTTACTTTGACACAAAGGCCTCTGCTGTGACGCTCACACCTCTGATGAAGGCTCACAGTGTCAGTACTGATAAATGATCAGAATTATAATATTTCTGACTGTCTGAGTGAAAATTGAATTGAATGGATGATAGAAATCAGTGATGATACCCAGCCCTAGTGAGCAGCCTAGGCCCGACAGAGTGGATGTAGCTGTGGGTAATGAGAAAAGATGAAAAGAACGATTGATAACTTTTTTGTTAAGGCCTGATCCGTCTGAAATTCATAGCCAGCTCTGACATGGAGCCATCAGTCTCTGAGCACTGAAAAAGCAGCAGTGTGTCCAGAAAACACATTATATGCAGCGATAAATGCCCAAGTGTCTCCTCTAACACTGCCTTTCAGCAGCAAACAGGTCGTCAGAGGAGCCGAGATGATGATTAAGTTTAACATTTTCTACAATATTACCAAAGAGTGTCAAAGCACTTTAAGCACAAGCACAAGCTTGTTAGTTAATCATTTACAAATCAATATTGTCTGTATGGACAGCAATTTTCCCCCAAAAAAGTGCACATGTAAAACTGCAGTGTTAAGTGATGCAGTTGAAAAATTTGGGTGCGCCTAACTTTTTTATTTTTTAGGCGCACCAGTGCAACCATGGCAAAAAGTTAGTCTAGAGCCCTGCAGTGCCTCTGTTTATTATTATTATTATTATTATTATCATAATCATTGTCATTTTTACCATATCTGTTTTAACCATGAGGTCCGAACACAACAGCTGCCAACATCTGTAACATTTAAAATGTGCTGCAAATACAACAACAAATATAAATCCACAACATAATACACACACACACACACACACTTTTCTCTGATAAACAGTCTGACTGTATTCTGACATTATGAGTGTTTTTTCATTAAGTGATGAAGTCCAGCAGAGGTGGATCCACTTCAAAGACAGTTTCAGCTAGCAGCAGCTAGCAGCAGCTAGCAGCAGCTAGCAGCAGCTAGCAGCAGCTAGCAGCAGCTAGCAGCAGCTAGCAGCAGCTAGCAGCAGCTAGCAGCAGCTAGCAGCAGCTAGCAGCAGCTAGCAGCAGCTAGCAGCAGCTAGCAGCAGCACTCACCTGTGGTGGCATCTGTTGTTTGCTCTCCTGATGGTGTTTTGTGCTCTAACATGTTGTGGGTCTGTGTGCTTCATCACGTCTGTAGTACCAGATGTCTCTCAGTGAGTTCCTGTTGGAGTCATTTTACGTTTTCTCTGATTGGTGCAGAGTTCAGGAAGACGGATCGCAGCCTGCTGGTGAGTCCTGACGGCTCGTCACGAGTTCCCTTCGACCCGCAGCAGAAACCCAAATTCGGCGTGTTGAAGGCTCCGCCCACACCGCTGAGCGCCAACGTGAAAAGGACACCAGCCGGCAAAAAGAAGGGCGGCACCCCACAGAGCACGCCTAAACGACGAGTGGTGGCCTCGGACTTTTTCTGAGTCTTCGGTGACGGACTGCTGAGGAAATAAATTTATTTTGGAGAATTTTTATGTTCTTTGCATCTGTGTTTGTATCTGAGTGACTCGAATAAAGTTACTCGCTTCAGTTTTTCCAGATTTAGTAAGCGACTCGTCTCTGTGTGATCGAAGGACAAAAAGCTGTTCAGGAAGGTTCGCGCAACAATCACACGACACGATCATATCTGATCCTGAGAAACACAAAGCTCATGTGTCAGGATGAACACGAGTCCTGGTGAAGTTCGATCACGTCTGTGTGCCGTACTAACCTCAGAGCGCTCTCGGCTCTGCTCAGCACGACTTAGAGTGAATAAAGTCCAGGAAACAGCTGGAGTCAAACATCTGCCCTTCAGGTCCTTCCACCTGAGCTCAGGTCCAACAATGATGTCATCACAGGAAGCTCAGAGCTGGATGTTTCTGTAGTTTTAAATGAAGATGTTTTATCCTGTCTCAGCCGCTGGAGCGAAGTGTTTCCGAGCTGCTGTCTTTGTTACCGCGAGCTCCAATTCTTGAACAATATAAGATGAACCTTTATTAGTCCCACATGTGGGAAATTTGTTGGGTCACAGCACAAAGTGAAGAGTGTAAAGTCAGACGCAGCAAAAACTAAGAAAAGCAATAGAATAAGATCAAAAGAATAACATACGATATAAAATAGAACAAAATAAAAACCCGTTTTTTTTTTTTTTATTCTGTGAGCTTTTGTCAGAAAAATTAGACTTGGTGGTTTTGCAAAATGATGTTTTATTTTAACACAATTTAAAGAAATGATAGCGTTGGTGCTGCTGACAGGTGTGTTACAGAAACAGCTGCTGTGTATGGAGACCGACTCACTGCTGCCTCTGCTGGACATCAGAGGAACTGCGAGCTTGTTGGCTCACGTCTGTGTGTGAAAGACAAATATTCAAACTCAACTTCAGTAACCAACCAGTGTTGAGGTGTGCGCCTCCATCTTTTACATACAGTCTGTAGCCTCTGTTCAAACCTGTGATGGAGCTCGAGACTTCTTTCCTCACCTGAACATCACCTGTGTGTGTGTGTGTCTCTCTCTCTTTCTCAGTCTCTCTCTCCCTCTGTCAGTCTCTCAATCTCTGTGCGCAGGCGCATTTCGGAGCTTGTTGTCTGGCTGTTACCGGATCGACGGGACGACGTCCTGCTGAGAAACCAGAGCGCGCGCGTGTGTGCGACAGCTGTGTGCGCGTGTACACGGAGTGTCTCTGAAGTCGTGGCTCTCGGTGCACGTGCAGGTGGAGGAGGTGTAAAATGTGCGCGGAGCGCTTCATCCCGGTGACAGCGCTCCTCTTCATCAGCGTGGCGCTGCCAGCTGTGCGCTGTGAGTATGACCCGCTCTCCTCCTCCTGGGGTTACTGATGAAAGGAGGGTTCTCTGAAACGTGAGCACAGACTTGGTGGACACGCCGTGGGAGCTGTTCCACTGAGTTTGACGCGGGTGGACCTGAGTGGGAGCTTCTGTGTGCAGCGTGGATGTGACAGACACAGGTGTGTCCTGTTTGTGCGGGTTGTGTTTTCTGTGTTAAAGCAGGATTTTGTCCTGATGAACAGCTGTGGACCATCAGGTCTTCCTGACACAGCGGCTCTGATGACACATATTTTCATGACTTTGAGTTTTTTGGCGGGAGCACGCTCACTCGGATCTCCACAAACTGCTTTTTGATTCCTGTGAAATCTTTCGATGTCTCTGTCAGCAGATGTTTGGTGTCTGAGCGTTCTTTAGCCCTGTTATCAGCTGATGATCACAAAGCTTTGGTCAGACTGTCTGTGGGGGTCACAGTTCACAGCACAGGAAGTGGGGTTGTTGTCCCAGCGCCCTGCAGACAGTCTGGGTTCTGTTTTCAGGTGAGATGTGAACACTGATGTCATCTGTGTATTTTGGTGTCGTCTGGGCCTCGTGGCTCGATGGGGGTGGGATATGGGGATGGGTGGAGGGCGATCGTGGCTCAAGAGTTGGCAGTTCGTCTTGTAATCGGAAGGTTGCCGGTTCGATCCCCAGCTGTCTGTCCTGGTCGTTGTGTCCTTGGTCAAGACACTTCACCTACCGCCTACTGGTGCTGAGGGGCCAATGGCGCGATATGGCAGCCTCGCTTCTGTCAGTCTGCCCCAGCTGTGGCTACAACTGTAGCTGCCTCCACCAGTGTGTGAATGTGAGAGTGAATGAATAGTGGAATTGTAAAGCGCTTTGAGGGTCTCGAAAAGCGCTATATAAATGCAATCCATTATTATTATTATTATTATTATCATTACTGCGGTCAGTTTTGGAGGCCTGTTGTTGTTCCGATGAGTCCAGGTTGGTCGTCGATGCTCACAGAGCGAGCTGATCCTGCTGCGTTTGCTTAAAAGCTGCCAGCTGATGCTCATCAGTGTAACTCCCACACACACAGTTACATCCAGATCATGTGATGTGCTGCCACAGCCTGTACCTGCTCTCACACTTCCTCCAGCGAGGACGAGATGAAGCTGCTGCTGGATCAGCAGGTGGATGTGCAGAGCAGCTGATCTGAGATCAGAGTCCACATGCATGAAAATGAGGTGTAATGATGCTCTTACTGATCTGCTGTCTCCTCACAGTTTATCAGGCTGGCTGAAAATCACATGTGTGGGTCAGACTGCTGTGAAAGATGGTGTTCCACAGAGGAGGAGGTGCAGGAGGTGGAGAATGCAGAACACACATCAGTGAAGGACGGAGCCTGAGTGGTTGGTGAGAGGCTGTGCTGGGGTCAGTTCTGTGCAGCGTGGATGCTCAGGTGTGTGTGATCAGGTGAGGGGCGCATCGTCCTCATCAAATCAAATCAAACGGATTTCTTCTGATGAATGTCAGCTAACATCAGCTGACCTGTTACCATGGACACGTCTGCTAATAGCAGCCTGCATGGATCTGTGAGCTGATAACTCGCTCCTTTCACCTGTGACACCGGCGCAGTCTCCACCCTCAGGAACCGGCTGCTGTTTTTGGGAAGTCTTCGTTAGACTTGGGACGAAAAAACTCCCAAATGAGGCTTCAGTCTGCTCCGTCACCTTCATCTCCACCACACTGACCCGACCTCCTTTGTGGAGATGACGGGCGGACTGACGCTCGCAGTGATGGCTGCTCTCCTCCGAGCCGTCTGCGTTCACGTGATGACACGTTCACAGATCTGTGATCGCTGACTCGTTACATCTCATACTAATTACCACTGAAAGCTTTGTGAGTGCACTCTGAGAGCTGAACAGCTGGACTGGAAAGGCACGATGTCATCACGCTGATGGAGGGCAGCGTCTGCTCGAAGGACGCTTCAGTCTGTGCTGAGGGTTCAGCTCCTGCTTCCTCCTCCATCTGCTGACCTCACATATCTGTGAGTGGTAAAGGTTAAAGGTTAGAGTCACACACCTGAGCGGTGTGCTCCAGCAGCATCAGCCTGTAATGTGACTGCTTTAAAAACACACTTTACACCACAGCTCAGTGTTAACAGCCCAATAAAGAGCCAGGAAAAGGTCACGTGATCCGAAAGTGTTCATTTATAATATTCTTAAAGAAATAAATGCACTTTATTTACTGACGTGTTTCACAGGAAGAAACTTAAAATGTTTCAGCACCTAAAAGTGATTACAGCCACCTCACGATCCAGCAGCAGGAAGTGACATTGATGCTTCAGTGTGATGTCATCAGTCTGTCACATGACTCTGCTGCACTCTTCTTCACAGCGTTGCCTCAGCTCTTTGTGCTTTGCAGCATTCGTTATGCACAGCTCTCTGAGCTCTCTGAGCTCCGTTTCATGCGTGCTGCTGTGCTCGGGCTCTTTGTCCGGTGATTGGTCGACAGACGGCCTCACACCGACTCCAGAATACTCTGAGTGGATCATCGTCCCTCCTCCGCCGGGCTGACGGCTGTATGAGCTGTTCGGTCTCGTCTGTTCCAGAAGTCTTTGTTCAGCTGCAGCTTTGAAGAGCTGAGCTGTGCTGCTGTGTGAAGAGCCACACTTGTTCAGTCTGTGCTGAACTTTGACCTTTAACCTGCTAACTGAGGCCTGTAGAGTCTGAGGTGGAGATGAGATGGTGAATCTGCAGGGACGTAAACTCCTGGGAGGATTGTAGCATCATGCTAACACCCCTGAATGCTGCAGACCTGCAGACAGACAGAAGTCCTGCTGCAACAGAGGCCCTCACACTGCTGCTGGTCATTCATCGGTGCATTAACAGCAGCTGGCTGATGTTAACCCTCTGAATGGAAGCAGTAAGGACGGCCTTTATTTTTCACATTATGGTGATTATTACTGAAGCAGGAGAACAAACATCCAGTTTGTCCTGGTTCAGAATGACGAAAAAGTCCTTCCAGAAATTCACACATCCGGATCATGAATGTGGAAATATTTCCTGCGAGTGGTGTTTGGTCCCAGCTTGCTTCAGGCTCTCAGTTCCTTGTTTAAAGTGTGGATCAGCACATGAGTCCAGGACATGACTGGATTGCACATGAGTTTCCAGCGTGCACAGAGGACCTGCTGCCTGTGGGCAGCTTTTCTGTTAATGAGGAGGACACAGATGAATCTGAACCTCGAGGCAGGATTAGTATTTTCCTTTCCAACCCGATCTCAGCAGGAAGATCACATGACCGGGCCTCTGCGTCTCTGCCAACCATTTTTATAAAAGTTCTGTTTGTTTGGTCCCGTGAGGGGAGACGACGTCTGTGCAGTGGTCACATATAACCGAGACAAATCCAGAGATGTGCAGGAAGCTTCTTTGAAGATAATCAGTGTGCCAGCGCCAGACGTCTTATCAAAAACAATCGCTGGTCCACCAGCCGTGGACAGTCTAATGAAAGATGGTATCAAACTTCATCCACAGGCAGCTCCACCTCCTCCATCCATCGCTCATCATTTCCTCTGTTATTAAAGTTCAGACTGAAAAAGTCACAGCACGAAAAGAACAAAGAAAAAATACTTTTGTTTTAGCTGTTTTTGAGTCTTTTGGAGCTTTGAAAATGAAAAGTAGATGGTTGGATGGTTGCTATGGCCACTATTCTGAGCGCACGTTAAAAATGGGCAAATACCCCAGAATGCATTTAGTCCAAAACTCAAACGAGGTAGTGGCGGAGGAACGCAGAGTGGCGGAGTTTGATATTTGCCTGGGTTTGGCTACAGTAGCTAGCGAGCTGATTGGAGACCAAAACAGCCAATCAGAATTTTTGCATCCAAGTCTGTGATTGGTTGGTTTTGTGGCACAAATATAACGCTGTACAGAAAAAGTTGAACGCGCAGGGGCAGAGACGTTGCGAGCAGGTCCGCAGAGATCTGAGCAAATGCAAAAACTGAACGAGAGGGGCTGTTGTGTGCGTGTGTGTGTGTGGATAATAGCAAACACTGAAATACATTTTTTGCATGCAGCAATGAATTTTGTTCACTCAAATTTCTTTTACCTGCTAACAGAATAGTGGCACAAAAATAGCGCCATAGGTTGGTTAGATGTCATGGATGGATGGTTAGATTGACGGTTGGTGGATGGATGTGTTGGATGTGTTGGTTGCATGGGTCCAATAAAGATCCTGGTTGAAGCGGTGTGTAGTCAGACAGGTGAGCATGTTAGCACAGAGGCTAACGGTCGCCCATCATGTGGAGTCTGTGAGCGCTGCACTGCTGTTCCTGTGACGGAGGTCACATACGGGGCCTGAGTGTTGTTCACTCGCTGCCTCTAACAGACACTGCAGAGCTCTCCGAGTTTGGCCCTGAGCAGAAAGCGAGCCTGCGGTGGATCCACCCTGAGGACAGGACGACCTTCAGACGCTAACGCACAAAATGAACTGAACACAGAGTCCAGCTCACTTCTGTCCTACAGCTCCAGCTGGCGCCGAGCTCACTCTGAGCTTTGATGTTATCTTGTATGTTTGGTCAGACTTCTGTGAGGTCGTGGTGACCCGAGGTTCAGCGGCTGTTGTTCGCCTTCTTTCTTTGCTTGTGAAAAACACACCAAATCAGTTTGTTCTCACACAGATTTGTGTTCCTGTGTGTTATGTACCCATGATGCATCAGTGATGTTTTGATTATGAGTTTGATTTGTGTCGTCGCGACAGGCTTTCACCTTTAAAAACGTCGTTTTTAATACTGATGATGAACGACTCACAGCCAGGACACAATCACGGCTTTGCAGATTCATTTATTGCCTCGGTTGCCATAGTGACACATTCCCACTGAAGAGGGTGGACAGCGTTCGTGCCAAACATGACCTGAAGTATATCCTTCCATTAAATTCGGCAGTGAGCCGAGGCGGCCGAGTATCACACGAGCACACAGTCCATCACAGCAGCTCCCATCGTTCACCACGTCTCAGACCCTCAGCATCGTTTCAATCTTCATTCACATCAGGACGATTTGAATGAGCGCCGCGCTTCGAGGATAAAAACGAGCTGACAGGAAATGATGCTGCTGAGGTCAGCGCTCAGACTCTGTGCTCCGGGAGGAGAACGCTCTAAACTGGAGAGCAGAGGCTCTCCTCCTGCTCAGTGATGCTCCGCAAACAGCCTCCGCTTTTATTGGTGGCTTTACTCACCGTGTCTGAATTCTGGGAGGGGCGTGTCCTAATGTGATTACATTTATCGTCACTGATGGCTGTGCTGTGATGCATTCGTGTGCATCCACAGCAGGAAAGAATATCTGATCACTAACAAAGACATGTCTGATTTCTGTGGTGGTTTCATTTTAGTGTAGAGAGGCAGAAAAACACATGAACATTAAAGTGAGTCACAGGTCAGTGAGGGAGACCCACAGCTGCTGTTAGTCTTTGAAATGAATTCAAAGCAGCGTGAGATGAAAAGAAAAAACACTCATCGTGTGTGATCGGTGTCTGTGATTGGAGCCTCTCTTCCCTCCATCACAGACACTTATTACACCCGCTGCATCCACAAAGCCACCAGCATGGTGGAGGATGCCACACACCCCTCACACACACTCTTCACCCTGCTGCCGTCTGGCACAGAGGAACCAGAGCATCCGGGCGCTCACTGCCAGCCTAAGGAACAGTTTATTCCCCCAACACACCAAGTCAGGGCTGGCTTTATGCTGGGGCAAGAGGGGCAACGCCCCCTTAAACAATCGTTCTGCCTCCTTAAGTTAAACTTTTAGAAGTTGAGAAAGAAAATAATAGATTTACTACAGTAGATTTCTGTGCTTTTTACTGAACTCGTCTCTGTTTGCTCTGTGCAGCGTTTCACAGCTAGGAGCTCTTTTTGCTCCTTAAAGAAAACATGAAACACTGAACATATTTACCCACTGATCCTGACTCTGACACACACTGGGTCGTGTTCAGCACCATCTTCTGTCAGTACGAACGTGACGTCATGTGACTGGTTGGTTGAGGCTAACAGACTCACATTAGTTTATGTTAGCTAACTAGTGACAGGATCGATACCTCAGAGGAAAATAAGGACATTAAAGCTAAAGATCAGTGTGAGGGGATCACTGTAGTGCTGCAGCAGTGAGTTTATGTGAAACCAGGACATACTGTCCACTTTACTGTCTATAGCAGGAAGTGGCTGTTTGGCTAGCTGCACTGAAACAGGAAGATCCATCTGTTAGCCGTGATGTTGGTGTTTGTAAAGGACAGTGTAGAGGAGAGCCTGTTGGCTGCAACCAACCAACCACCTGACGTCACGTTCGTACTGACAGAAACATGTTTTTATAACTTCCAGCTGTTATTTGTTAAATCCAGCTTCACAGACAGTTACATGTGTGTCCGAGTCTGAGAGCTCAGTGGGGTAAATTAGCCTCGATGTGTTCAGTGTTTCATGTCCTCTTTAAAGCTCAGTACAGAGAACAGAAAGTTCAAACCTGTGATTCATTGAGCAGCTCTGTGTTACCGCGGTCATAGAACCCAATAGCCCCGCCTGCAGCTACAGACGCCGTGTTATGGCGAGCAGGTGTGAGGTGAGACGGCCTGCAGACAAACCAATAGTCATAGTAACGCTGTTGGAGGTGTGCAAATCACCTGCTGTCATTACAGGTTTAAGTCTGGATGAACTCCTGAACAGGTAAAGGTACCGCCACAAGACGACCTCTGACCTTTGACCTCTTCTATCGGTTTCAGGTCAGGGGATGACCGAGCCTGATCAGAGTCTTCTTGGCAGCGAGAACGGTGGGATCACCGTGGGAGGCCTCAAGTCCGTCCTGGAAGACGCCATCTCCGCGGCCTTCGGCGCCACCATCATCATCATCATCACAGTGATCATGTCCGGCAGCGCGTACCTCTGCTTCCTCAAGTACATCTGCAACGGCTGCTGCAAGCCCATGCAGGTGGTACCGGCCACCGACGTGGACCCCAACAAGGTGGAGGAGCAGGTGTAGGTGATGGAGTCGGTCCCCGTGCTCGACTCAGGCCGTCGAGTTTTTCTGTCTGAAATGTTGTTTTCAGTTTCCTGCAGCGGCGAGACGTGAAGCTCAGCACAGGCTGGAGAAACCAGCCACTCAGTGAACACCAACATGGCGGTACCACCTGCCAGACGCCACGTCACAAAATCAAGGACCTTACTTCGGTGGTTTGTTGGATCTCTGTGTTTGTGTTCAGTGGAGCTCCGTGTGAACGTGTGCTGACATGTTTACGGAGCGTCAGCAGGTAAAAATACGAGGCTGTAGTTTCTGTGAGGATCTTCAGGAACAGTTCTCCAGGCTTCCTGAAGGACAGTCAAAGCTCTTCCTCGGATGTTTCTGCCTTTGGTTGTGTTCTCTGTCAGGATGATCCCACACTGCTTCAGTGATGCTGAGGCTCTGAGGAGGCCCATCCATCACTGATGTGTGCTTTGTGTTTGGCATCACTATGATGCTGAAAAATGAAGCTGCTGCCAGTCAGATGTTTCCAGATGTTCCTGCGTGGTGGATCAGACTCTGTAATTCATCAGTTTATCAAAGATCTCCAACAGCACTGACTGACCTGAAACCATGACAGAGCCTCCACCGTGCTTCAGATGGCTGCACACTCTCACTGTTGGACGACCTCCTGACCTCCTCGTACACACTGACCATGACATGGATCCATCTCTCCATCACACCTGTTCCTCTGACCTTCAGTCCAGTTCTGGTGTCATTTTCAGCCTCAGGTTACTTTATTTCTACATGGAGGTAGCTTTGTTCTGCAGCTGTGAATCCTCACATACACACTCTCAGTACAGCTACACACAAACACAAAACGTTCATTTGTCCGTCTCAGTGACGGCGGCTACAACAAAGACATTTTTAAACGTGCTGTTTTACATTTTGGGACCAGAAGGAAAAACTGAAGCAGACCAGCTGCACCTGCCTGCTGTGGTTCCTCTGTCGGCCCGTCGGACTGAGTTTCTGTTCTTTACCCATAAATATCCAAACTGTGAAAAGAAAAATGACAGAGTGATAAAATAAACCATCATGGTTTTGTCAACATGGAAGCGAGAAAGCCGTGTGAGACATGAGCGTGGCTGGTGGGCGTTAAAATGAAGCTCCACAGTCTGACCTGTAATAAAAGTGACTTCGTGTGTGAGTGCTTTTCCTAAAGTCACGAGTCGTATCTTTAGACATAGCTCAGCTGCAGGCAGGACACCTCAGCAAGAGCTGAATCATGGCTGGTACGTGCTGTGGCTGGAAAGAAACACAGGACTCAGATTTGTGCAGACGACCAAATATTATCAGGTCCATGAGACTTACTGCTTCTTACGGAGCAGAAGGCTTTTCCACGTGTCCCCCCGCTCGATGCTAATGTGCTCGTTATGTTTGAGGCTGAATCTCATGAATAACTGAACGTCAGCTGGCTCACAGTCTGGATGCTGCTGTGGTTCTCACTCAGGCTTTTTTGTCTGTTTGGCCTTTAAAATGTCCATTTTTAGTTCCTCAGCAGCACGGCGAGGTCAGACGGTGTACGTGTTTAAAAACAGGATTCCTACAGATTTAGTCACTCGTGGTTTAATGTTAGGATGAGCTCTAACTCACCTGGAAGGAATAATCATGTCTTTACAAAACACAGAATAAGAACACATCAGCAAGCATGTCCACATCATCCCCACAGGTCTCTGTGAACATGTCCCCACTGTGTGCTGTGTAAGTGGGCAGTGAGTGCACACAGCTGTGATCTGGACTCATCTGTTTGCCTCCAGTAAGGATGTCTTCCTGACAGACGTGCTTACTGAGAGCATTTCTGAGGAGGCTTCAGTGAACAGCAGATGATCAGCTGAAGGTCCTGTGTGACTCTTCAGGACTTTCAGGTACTGTTTACCTGCTGTGGAAGGACTGGTTCTGTGTTGATGTCTGTTATGTGTTGACACGGCTCTGGTTCATCTTTTTGTTAGAAGCCTTTGATGCTTGAATGATTTGTAGGTCAGAGTTCAGACCCTTAAACAAAAACCTTCCTCGGGTACAAAGACTGGACTGAACCTGAGTGTAAGAGCAGCCAGTGTCCAAAGAAGACCTTTTAAAGACCTTCAGAGGGACGTGGATCAAAGGTAAGGAAATGAGGGTGGCTCAAGACTTTTGCACAGTACTGAGCTGTAAAAAGACTAAAACATCCACATGAGAGTTTCACACAGACTGTGTCCTGTCGCTGTGCTGATTGTTGTACCTGCACAGGTGAAGGTGGACGTTACCTGCACACCTGTGTGTGTGTGTGTGTGTGTGTGTGTGTGTGTGTGTGTGTGTGTTGTTAAGTGTGCAGTTATTTGTGCCGAGCTCTGTATTCTCCAAAACGTGTTTTTTAATAAATAAAAACAGAAAAGCTGAAAGAAGTGGAGCTGATAACCTGAGCTGGAGTTAATGAGCTCGGAGCTCATCAAACACACAAACATCGCTGCAGCATCCTGTCAGCAGATCCATCACCATGGAGACCAAACATGTCGATTCCTCCTGTGACAGAAACTCCGCCCTGATCTGATTTGAATCTGCTTCCTCCTCCTGATTGTTCGGAGGAGCCTCGCGCACCGATCCATCAACGGAAGTGAGTTCAGAACTGACACACACACACGTACTCGTTTTCATATGCTAGTGAGGACATCTCATTGACATAACCCTAAGCTGACCCTGACACTAAAACCTTCAAACTCATGTGGACGGACACTTTGTCCCCAGAAGGACTGCTGGTCCCCACAAGTATAGTAGGATGCCAATTTTTGGTCCTCACAAAGATGCCTAAACATGGCACACACACACACACTGAGATGACATAAAACTGACAGATTGATGATGTCACCCACATCTGTCAGTGAGGTGGGCGGACCCTTCCTGTCTTCGTGGTCATTGGTTACAGGCTGTCATGTGACTGCCCTCCTCACCTGTTTCCCGTCTCTTGACCTGCTCATCATTAAAGCTGCTGTGCAGGTGTGAGTCTTCAGAGCGTCCACCTGAAGCGGGCCTCAGAGAGGAGGGAGGTTCACGCCTCCTCTCTGAGGGACAGTGAAGAGCTTTGTTTGTTTGTGAGTTTCATGATGTTCAGTTTTCATGGTGATAGATCCACAGCCGATTACCCACACATGCATGGCTCTCTGTTACTGATGACCTCTGACCCTTAGACTGCGAATCCTCTCAGAGCTCCAGACGTACCCAAAGCATCAGCAAACGCCCGCGGCTGTTGGAGCAGGAGGGCAGCGAGGAGCGTACGGCTGAGCTGTGGAGTCCATCTGTGTCCATCAGCCACTGTGGGACACAAATCCATGGCAACCACCTTTAACGGGCTGACATCATGACTCAGGCGGCACCTGAAATCTGTATATGACAGTTTAGGTGTTGAGTCACGTGACTGATGCTCGTCGTGTTCGTGGTCCTGTAAAACCATCAGACAACAAAGAACGACGTTCAGCTGCTCGTGAGGATTTCATCATCCTTTAAACAACCTCACAGATTTTACTGTTTTATTATAAAGAGAACAAACAGACTTTTCTGTCTTTACATTAAATAACTGTGAATTTTTCAATGTAATATTTCTCTTTTTCTTCGTGACTTTCCTGTAAAGCTGATGGAAATAAGCAGCGGTTGGACCCTCTGGGTGGACACTTCTGGCCCACGGGCCTTATGTTTGCCACCCCTGCTCTGAAGCTTATGAAGCTAGATTAGCTGCATCATGAAGGTTGGCTGTGCCAGCTGGTGTTTGTTTGTGCGGCGTCTCACTGGGACACAAATACTCGGCTCAGGTTTAAAACGTTTTTTATTGAAGCAACAACAGAAAGAAGCGAGGTTGGCGTGAGAGCGTCATCAGCAGAGACCGCCGCGGTCATCAGGGCTGCTCAGGTCCTCGAGCGGGGAATTGGTGAGCAGCCTTTCATCCTCTCTGCTGACGCTCCGAGACGTGAGGAAGGAGGAGCCGAAAGAGCGCCGAGAGCTGGAAGCAGGAAGAGGTCGAGGTCAGAGCCAGCGTCAAACTGACTTCTGATCAGACGGTTTGGCACGGCGTCTGATTCGGATGCTTTTTGGACCTCCCTGCCCTCCAGCTCTCGGCTTACTTTCAGGACCCGCAGTTCTCCTTCGGCAGCACGTCGACGTCCTGCTCTGTGGGCGGGGTCATCAGGGCGGGTTCGCTGCTCATCCTGTCGCCCTTGCGAGCTGCGGAGACAGAGAGAGATGGAGAACAGGAAAGAGTTTATTTAAAATGGAAGAACTTCCTGTCTGACACTGTTCTAACTTTAGAGGCTTTTATTCTGTAAAAACTTCAGAGTCACAGCAACACAAAGACGCCGCAGCCTGAAGCTCCTCCAGCATCACGCTTCACGCTGGTCCAGCTTCACGCTGGTCCAGCTTCACGCTGGTCCAGCTTCACGCTAGTCCAGCTTCACGCTAGTCCAGCTTCACGCGGTCGTAGCTCTGATGTCTCTGTTCTCCTCACACAGGTGAGCTCAGGTGAGTCCAGCTCTGCTCCTGTGCTGGACGGTTTGTCTCTGAGTCCAGGTGATTCTGCTGCTCAGCCGTCAGGAGGAAGCGCATCGCCATCAGACTCACGAAAGCGCCGAGTGTCGACTCTGCAGAGGAAACTACAGCTCTGAGCTGGAGGACGCTCTGCAGCTCCACAGCACAGAAACAGGAGTTTCTTTGTGTCTGCAGGTCAAAGGTCACGGTTCTGCTGAAGTGGATTCGAAGCTCCACACAGACTGCCCCTCTGGGAGTCGTGTCACGTAGACACGGAGCTGCGAGGACTGCAGGACTGGAGCTGCTGGTCCAAACCTCAAACGTCCACATGACGCACCAAAGAGCGTCTGTGAGCGCAGACGGGGTTTCCTCTGCAGTGAGGCGCACCGCAGGGTTTAAATACAGCTTCTGTTCAGGCGAGCTGCTCAGAGTTTTTCTGTTTCTGTGGTGAAGTTTCTGTGCGAACGCTCTCATCAGGCTCTCTCGATTTCCTCTGCCAGCGCTGCAGAGGCGCCTCGTCGGCCACGGCGGCGTGGAGAAATGAAGACAGTCTAAAACAGCTGCGAGAGCTTCACCACATCCTTCTCACCGCAGCTGCAGCTCTGCCAGCGAGCACCGCTTTCTCACAGTAAACAGAGTCTGAGGTGAGTCTGCAGATGATCTCTGACCAAACCTGAGCGTCACCTCTTTGTCCTCTGAGGTCGACTGACACCGATACATCACTGCGTGCGGAGGACACTGACCACACTCACATTTAGCCTGCTTGCATCCAGCGGTGCTCGGCTTCTCCGGCTGCTCCTCTCCTCGCGCCGCAGCCCGGATCTTCCTCGCCACGTACCGACAGGCTGCAAACAGAACGACATGAACACGAGTGAGTTAACGGACCCACCCCGAGTCCCATTCCCCGAGAACATCGGGACTTAGGATCAGACTTAACTGAAATCATATCTGAGCCAGGAGGCTCTGACACCGCCACACCGTCCCCGAGTTTAACCCCTAACCCTGAATTATCCTGCGATGCTGATTACATCTCATTTATGCAAATTAACAGTCAGTTCATTTCTTTGTCAGAAGCTGACCTGATTGGCTACCTCCCTGCACTTTTTGGGGGGTAACAACAATAACAATAATAATATTCATATTTAGAACAAAGTGCAGTAATAACAGTGTGCAATACACTTATTCTTCATTTTATTACTAAGTTAAGTTACTGTGTCGTGTTGTACGTAGGCCCGACGGGGGAGTTTTTCCAATGTCATTGTACTACTGTACTATGCATGACTGTGCAATGACAGTAAAGAGTCCTTATCTCATCTTAACAAACACTCGTGGTAATTATCTGACGGTTCAGGCTTAACGGGCTGGTTTGTATCTGTGGAGCTCCGACTGTGGGAACCCTGCGATGATGGTGTCAGAGTCTGAAACCGGATCGTCCTGCAGCCTCGTGACCGTCTCGCTCGGCCGGTTTGGCTTCAGAGGAATCCAGAGAATGAACGCGGGTCCCAGCCGCTCCTCTTTAATCTGACAGCTAAAATAATCCCAGCTTCTACTATTATTATGAAATCCTGTTTAGCTTCCGGTCAGCATCAATGAACATGCTGAAGCAAACAGAGACCATCGTTCATGACGTAAAGAGCCAAAGAGCCGCAGCGGTCACACATGAGTCACTAACACAGTGAAAAATGTCTCCACACACACGGAACTAAAGAAACGACACGTTACACGGTTCGTGTTGACAGGTTTGATTTTAAATCATCTTTTCATTAATTCTTTCTTTTTAATTTTCACTGATCACTGGAGAAAGACTGTCGCTGTGTTCAGGCGCTCCGGAAGCCCCTTAATGCCAGTCTAAAGTCTGGCACGTAAATCCAGGTGAGACCAAATCAGCGCTGTTTACCATCTGCACTCAGATTAGACCGAGATTATCTTTAAAGGTGGGAGTTAATCTGGGCTCGCTCTCTCTCTCAGCCGCAGGTTTGGCTCTCGGGGTTAATCCAGAGTTTAGCCAGAGCCAGGCACTCAGCTGTGGGCTCGATCTAATCCCTGGAGTGACCCTGACAGAGCCGCAGGTAACCCGGAAGTGAGAAGCCTGGTCTCGGGTTCAGACCTGAGCCAGAAGCTGTCGGACTCACCGCTGATGATCAGTCACACCATCCTTCAGATGCGCGGTGTCAGGAGCTGCTGTTCTGGTCCGTGTGTGTCCGCGTGTGTGTGTTAACGCTCAGCTGATATCTGAGCTCTTCCTCAATAACAAGTCTGCTCTGATAGCCCCTCCCTCGGAGGAGGGGGAGGAGCCTTCACTGTCGCTGCAACAAGCTCAGAGCAGCAGAGAAACTTCCACAGTGTATCCATTTACATCTAAATCTGTTTCTCCTCAGGCTGAATGACTTCATTATGACGTAAGCACAGGACCAAAGTCTGTGACGTCAGTCCTCAGGTGAGATCAGAGCGAATCCTCCTTCTGAGACTGAACCGTGCTCCTGGATCGTCCAACACTGAGTCTGTAACCCACGATGCTGTCAGGTCAACGATCGTGTTCAAAGGGGGCAGACAGATTGTAATTGAGTACATGTACTCAAATACTTACTGAAGTGCAGCTTTAATGTACTTCAGTAAGTATTTCTGTGTTCTGTTACTTCAGCAGACTCAGAGCCTACCATATCGCCTCTTTTATCATCGCTTTAATGACATGTTTCCATCTGCTATCTCACCTGCTGACAGGTCTGAACCTTCACCGACACCCACAGCTGTTCAGTTAGGTCCATATATATTTGGACACTGACACAAGTTTTGTGTTTTTACCTGTTTACTGAGTCATATTCCAGTTATAGTTATATAATGGACGTGGATATGATGGTTAGACTCTCAGCTTTCGATCGAGAGTATCCACGTTCAGACTGGGTGAAGGGTTTAGGAGTTTCAGCTCCTTAATGTGTGCCACCCTCTTCTTAAGTGGACCAAAAGTAATTGGACAGTTTACTCAAAGGCTATTTCATGGACAGGTGGGGGCAGTTCCTTCATTACATCATTATCAGTTAAGCAAATAAAAGGCCGGGAGTTGATTTGAGCAGTGGTGCTTCCATTTGGAAGGTTTTACTGTGAACAGACAACATGCGGTCAAAGCAGCTCTCCATGCAGGTGAAACAGGCCAAATCTTTGTTCCATCCTGAGAAAGAAAGATTGCACTGGTGAACTCAGCAACACAAAAGGACCTGGACATCCACAGAAGACAGCCGTGGTGGATGATCGCAGAATCATTTCCACGGTGAAGAGAAAGCCGTTCACAACAGCCAACCAAGTGAACAACACTCTCCAGGAGGAAGGCACATCGATATATCCAAGTCTACCATAGAGAGAAGACTGCATGGAAGCAAACACAGGATTCATTGCAAGGTGCAAGACACGCATTAGCCTGAAGAACAGAAAGACTAAAAACATGTGAAAATCAGAATCAGAAAGGGTTTTATTGCCAAATGTTGAGCAGATTTACAACATTAGGAAATTGCTGCGGTACTTAGTGCAAACATGCTGTCAGACAACACTTAAATAAACATAAAAATAAAAATTAAAAGTGCTAAGCAGGTAGATATATACATGAGTGCAGGTGGTGATCAGTGCAAACATGGAATGATGCTGAGAACACAGTGTAGGGTCATGTGTTAGTAGTGGGAACAGTCATATGGTTATTGTTCATGAGTCCAACAGCAGAGGGGAAGAAACTGTTCTTGTGGCGAGAGGTTCTGGTGCGAATGGACCGGAGCCTCCTGCCTGAGGGGAGCAGGTCACACAGACTGTGTCCAGGGTGAGAAGGGTCAGCTCTGATCCGAGCTGCACGCCCCAGTGTCCTGGAGGTGTACAGGTCCTGCAGAGATGGGAGTCTGCAGCCAATCACCTTCTCAGCAGAGCGCACAACACGCTGCAGTCTCTGTTTGTCCCTGATAGTGGCTCCAGCGTACCACACGGTGATGGAGGAGGTGAGGATGGACTCGATGATTGCGGTGTAGAATTGCATCATCGTCCGTGTTGGCAGGTTGAATTTCTTCAGCTGCCTCAGGAAGTACATCCTCTGCTGGGCTTTCTTTATGACGGAGGTGATGGTGGGCTCCCACTTCAGGTCCTGGGTGATGGTGGTACCCAGGAAGCGGAATGAGTCCACAGAGGTGATGAGGGTGTCAGTCAGGATGATGGGGGGGAGTGGGGCTGTGTGCTTCCTGAAGTCCACAATAATCTCCACGTTTTTCCTCGAGGAAAAACGCAGCGTTCTGAAAACGCTCTCGAAACACATACATTTCAAAACGGAGCTGCCCCGTCGCAGTGCGGACACTCGAAAACGCAGACTTTCTAAAACGATGACGCATTTTAGTCATGTGATGCAGTCATGTGACCAATTAAACAAAGATAGCGGAGGGCATTATACGGCAGTTGTTTTGTTTGCTCTCAATTTTGACAGCCCTAAAAAAAGATTAATATCCGTTTGTACATGTTCCAGATAGCTTTTCTTCAAATTCTTTAATTCTCACTAGCTTTTGCGCAGGACTGGAACATAAGCGTTTTCGGCCGTTTCAATGTGGACGCACACGTGAAAACGACTGAAAACGCTAGTGTGGACGCGGAGCGTTTTCAGACGAATACGCCGTTTTCAAATCTGTCCGAGCTAGTGTGGACAGAGCCTTAAACTGCTTCCTCACATCTGCTTCATGAATATGAAGGGTTGTAGTGGGAGAAGGTGTTGGGGCTGGTGGAGGTGTGAAGGCTGCTTGATGGCTCGTCAAAACGGCAGTAAAAGTCGTTGGGAGCAAGTCATCAGTGGAGTGGGGGGTTTTAGGCTTGTAGTGGTATTCCTAAAACTTTTCCACACAGAGGCCGAGTCGTTCTCTGAGATCTGCTGCTGCATCTTCTCAGAGTGCTGATGTTTAGCAATGTCCACTTCTTTACTGAACCTGTACTTGGCCTCTCTGTAGCAGTCCCTGTCTCCGCTTCTGAATGCCTTTCTCTTTTCCAGCCACAGCTTTTTGAGTTTAGAAGTAAACCAAGTCAGCACAGATCTGGCAAAACATCATTTGGACAGATGAAACCAAGATCAGCCTCTACCAGAATGATGCAAGAAAAAAGTACAGAGAAGGAACAGCTCGTGATCCAAATACGACATCATCTGTACAACACGGCAGCATGGCTGCCAGTGGCACTGGGACACCAGTGTTTACTGACACAGGACAGAAGCAGCTGAGTGAACTGTGAGCTGTTCAGAGAAAGACTGTCTGCTCACATCCAGCTAAATGCAGTCACACTGAGTAGGTGGTGTTTCATAGTACAGATGGACAATGACCCAAAGCAAAGAAAGAAGTGGAATGTTCTTCTGTGGCCAAGTCAGTCACCTGACCTTCACCCAACTGAGCATTTCAGTTGTTGGAGACTAAACTTCGGTCAAAAAGACCCACAAACACACAGGAGCTGAAAGCTGCTGCAGTAAAGGCCTGAGAGAGAGGAGGAAACCAGCATCTGGTGATGTCTGTGAGTTTAAGACCGTCAGCAAACCCAGCAAAGGGTTTTCAACAGAGTATTAGAAATGAACACTTCATTTTCACTTATTGAATCTGTGGGAATGAAGGGATTGTGTTAAACATGCTTTAGTTCCTCACATTTTAATCCAATCTTTTTGTCCAACCCACTGAGTTAAAGCTGAAGCTCTGCATCTGAGCTGTTTCATTTAAAATTTATTGTGTTGATGCACAGAACCAAAAACAGTTGTCTCTGTCCAAATATTTATGGACGTGACTGTATTTAATCTGTATCAGGACCTTTATCCGTATCTGTATGTGTGCCTGTACCTTTATCACCATCAGTATTTGTACATGTACCTGTATCAGTATCAGGGCTGAAACCTATCACGTTATTTACTGTAGTGAGTAATCAGGCTTTCTCTGGAGTGGGTGGAGGTGACGGTGCTGTGAATCTGCATCGCCTCACTGAACAGAAATCTGACCTTTCACATGCTGTTCTGGTCATTAGAAGAAAAATATATTTTTAGTAAATGAAAGCTGACTTTTCAATAAAATGAAGAAGTGAGAGAGCGGCCGATTGTCCTTTGGTGGAAGAGGAAACCTGTGGCCTGTGTTTCTGAACGAAGCCCAGAGGTCTGTCCATGACAGGAAGGCTTCAGTCTGAGGCCCTCTGATGATGAAGAGCACCGCTCTGCTTCATGTTCACGTCTGACTGGAGCTCGTTCAGAGGCAGCAGCTCTCAGGTCAACCTCGCAGCCTTTTTCTCTCGGTGAGTAAAGATGCCGTCTGTCTGTGTCTGAAGTCTGGAGCCGTTTCTGACTTTCATGTTGATGTTCGGCTCGAACAAGCAGGAGATTTCTGAGGTTTTCTCACGAATCCGTCTCTGCTGGTTTGTGGATTCAAACATCAAACCAGGGCAGCAACATGAGTCCAGCTCAGAGAAGACTCAGTGAAAGCAGCGACACCTACTGGACACTTACTGTGGTCACATGTGATAATGCCGTTGCTGTTCTACTCTTCTCTCTCATTTTTAGTTCATGGACAACAAACCAGCTTATAGAACAAAACATATTAAGAAGGCTGCTGTGTTTATGGTGCTCACCACACGGGTCTCACAGATCTTTCATCTGTGCTGGACTGAAGTGTGAGTGAATGCAGATCGATATGCTGATGGGAAATAAAGATGAATGAATGAAATGCAAAAACCTCCCCATGTCTAAAGATTTTTAATTTAAAACATTTTATGTAAAAATCTATTTTTTAGCCAGTTATATAATTATTCTTTATAAACGGCCTCCCCAGCCTTGGGGACTCGTTCATCACATGTGTGTATACGTGGTATTTGTTTGCCAGCATACAGCACTTCGCTCCTGCTAAAGTTACTGGCCGTTTACCAATGCCCAAGTACGCGAGTACGTACTCGCGTTCTCGGTGAGTACGTACCCGCCGAGAACGCGAGCACGGACTCGTGGGACGTTTCTCAATTCTCAAGTACGCGAGCACGGACTCGTGATTTGTACAGTCGGAACACCAGCGTACGTGATGATGTCACAGGTCCGGAGTTTTTACTGCCGTCCCCTCTTAATCTAACTGTGAGTAACATGTTATGAAGCTTAACTTTAATCACAGCCAAACCGGTTTACTCAGGAACAAATAAAACACTGAAATAAACCAAACATTAACATTTAGAAGTGATCTAAGTGACTTATATATCATTTTTAACCTCAGTAGTGAAATCTCTATTAATAAAAATAGTGTACATGTACATACGTGTACATACCTTAATAAAAACAAGCAGGTGAGATGTTAGAACGCTTTTATTTCTATTCTAGTGGACACTCAATACTATAGACAGCTGCTGGGGTTTCTTTAACCTGAGTAGTGAGACGTGCGAGCGGGGGGGGGGAGGGGGGGGATGTGCCGGGAGTCCGCTGTTGAGTTTTGGACGAAATGCATTCTGGGATATATAGCTGTCCCAAGTCTACACCGATGCATGCTCGATAAAACGGGCGGATCGAGAACACATCCGGGACTTTTTCGCGTTCTCGGCGTGATGCGTACTTCGAATTGGAACAGTACTTGGTCTCCGACTGATGACGTATCACGAGTACAAGAGAACGCAAGTACGCACAAGTACGCATATTGATAAACGCCCACTGTGACTTTACAGGATGCAGAGCCTGGTCCTGACTGCAGGAGGCAGCAGTGTGCCGCAGAGCCCGTGAGGCTGCCGGAAATGAAGCCGCAGACGAGGCGCTGTGCCGTAAATGGAAAGTGAAGAAAGTGGTGCGCGGCTCCGTTTCATGGGGGTGACTGATATCAGGTGAGTTTTCAGACAGCTGGGAGGCTCGCAGGCAGGTGCGACTAACGTGCTGCTTCAGATGTTTACCTGAAGGAATAAAGCGGGAAACGAGGCGAGTTACGAGCACAGTTAGCGTTAGCCTCCGTTAGCTCCCGTTAGCTCGGTGGAACAAATGCTCGGTGAGCTGAGGACAGGTGTACGGTTATTAATCCAGCAGGGAGCGAAGAACAGACAGGTGTTAACAACCCTGACGGTGTGGGAATCCGCACACCTGCAGGAGGCTGACGGAGCAGCTACGCCTGTCCTGCGGTGGAGCTAACAGTTAGCCCCGACCAGCTAGCAAACACTTTGCCCTGCGGATACACCTGCGCTTTAAATAGGTACATGAGAACAAGTGAACCAGCCGGAACAAAACAGACCTCAATAAATATGAAAGAAATAAAAAGCTGAACTACACAGTGTAAAGTTATAAAATACCAGTTAAATTCTAAAAGACCACAAAAAGAAGCTCCTTTAAATGTAAAAGATCTCATAGCCTGAAAAAGAAAAATAAGTCAAAATAAAGTAACTATATCACGAAATGGCTTGTTAAAAATAAATAAAAATAAAGAAACTAACAGTAAAATAATCAGGTTCCTGCAGGAAACTGGTGAGCAGGTGTTAGCAGGTCAGCATCTGCAGCTTCAGTCCATCACTGAAGCATCTCAGTGTTGGAGACGGGACAGGTGACAGTCCTAAATTTGGGCCTCTCTTTTTACCTGCTAAATCACCATGGTAACTGATGCTCAACACCTTACCTGGTCATAACCTGCACCTGGTCAGGAGGAGGTGATGTTCAGAGTTTCCTCCGATTCGATTTCCGTGTGAAGCTTTTTCCTGAGAGCAGTGAATGAACCCCGGCTGTGAATCTCAGACTGAACTTGTGATCATGTGATCACGTGCTGATGGAGGAAATGTCTAAATGTTGTTCTGTGTGATTCTAACCTGCTGCTGAGTCTGTAAGCTGATGCGTGACAGTCAGCTAAACCCAGGTAGAAACATGGATCTGTTTCTCCCGTCTGTTTATTTTTCAAAAAGTTCTTCTGCGATTAAAATGGAAAAAAACCTTCTGAATGACTATGTGTCCTCATATTTCTGACAGTTTGTAGCAGATGTGGTGAAAATCAATGTCCGTTGGTTCTGGTTGAATCTTCAGGTCCAGACGTCCTTCACCCGCTGCAGGACGCTGTTAACGGCCTGTGTTTGTTTTAAAGGCGTCTTTCACAGAGTGTGAGCAGCTGCTGAGGGGGCGACAGACTCGCCTGTCAGGACAACTGAAGAAGAAGAAGGAAGGTGGAGGAGGAGGATGGCCGGCTTTTTGGATAACTTCCGCTGGCCCGAGTGTGAATGCATCGACTGGGGCGAGAGGAGGAATGCCGTGGCCTCCATCGTGGCCGGAGTTCTGGTTAGTGTGAGGCAGAGAGGGGCAGAGTCTGTTTGAAATCTCTGATAAGATAAATGTTCGCTGCTGGGAGGTTGGTGAATGGTGGAGGTCTTATTGGAGCTGTAAATATTCAGCTTCACGGGTCTCAGTGATCTGCACTCCGTACCTGCCGACACTCCAGGCTTCCTGTTTGTCCCAGAACAATCCCATAATCTGTTTACCTCAAACATTACTGTTAATAATCCAGAAGTTTGCTGTGATAGTCTGATGTGTGTTAGCTGTTGGTAAACGGCAAATGGACTGGTTTTTTTACATCTGATCAATCAAAGCCTCATTCACACAAACACTTTTTGCTTTGCTTTCTATCCAACATTCACACACATTCACACATCGGAGAGCAGTGAGGGTTAGTATCTTTCCAAGGATATTTGGTATGCAGCCAGGTGAGCTGCTGCAGCCACCCCATGATCTGTAAACACTCAGACATTAGTGACAGCATGGATGTCTGCTAAGGATGGACAGGAAGTAAAACCTTTAGAAACGTCACGTCTCGCTGTGCACGTTCTCTTCTTTCAGTTCTTCACTGGCTGGTGGATCATGATCGACGCCGCTGTGGCGTATCCAACCCAGGAGCAGATGAACCACGCCTTCCACACCTGTGGCGTCTTTTCCACCATCGCTTTCTTCATGTAAGTGTGAAACGTTGCTATCATACCGTACATGCTTTCAGAGTTGTTAGACCATTGAGGCGCGAGTGGGTGGGTGGGGGAGAGTTATCCAGATGAAATAACCTGAAAACACGTGTAAGATTTGCTTGGGTTTGTTCGTGTGCCTCACAGCCTCCTTACTAGCAGCCACTAACGATTGTGTGCTTTGTATGGTTTCCTCCTGCAGTGAAATGTAATTTCAGCTTAAACGTCTCAGCGAGGCTTTGAAAGGACAAATTGTGACCTCTGATGACGCCTAATTACTTAGAACTCTTCTTTCACCAAAGAGGAACCAAAACCTTTCATGATGTGACAGGAGAGCAGCCAAACTGCAGAATCATTCAGTCTGTTGTTACTCTGACCTCCGTGCTGTTAATGAGCTGAGCTGGTGTCAGACAGGTTTGACCTCAGACACCGAGGAAGTTACAGACCTGCCAGATTTCACGGTGTGCTTGGAAACTGGTGCTGCAGTCAAATGTGAATCAGCAAAGGTCAAAAACAAAGCAGAGCGTCTGATTGAGACTCTGAAACATCATGTGATCACTTCCTGTTTATGTCTGCAGTGTCAGCAGCATGAAGCGCTCAGACTCCTCTATGACTCTGTGTTCATTCTCAGGATTAATGCAGTTTCCAACGGCCAGGTGAGAGGGGACACGTACGGAGAAGGCTGTATGGGCCGGACAGGTGAGTGTTCGTCACCTGTCAGGGATCTGCTGTGGAGCTCAGAGGTGTGAGAAACGCACACGTGAGGCAGATGTTAGGAGTAAAGTGCAGAGCCTCAGCTGTCTGTGTGGCTGTAAAGAGACTAATATGTGGTGTAGCTCAGTGGGTGCAGACCACATGCCGGCGTGGGTTCGAGTCTGACCCTTTGTTACGTGTCGCCCCTCTCTCCCCCTGCTTTCCTGTCTCTCTTCGCTGTATCTATCCAATAAAAGCTAAAATGACATTTTAAAAAAACGTATATCTGACGGGCGGTGTGAATCCTGCCCTTTGCACAGCCGTCAGGATGGACACACACAGCAGACTTTGTTTGCTGTGTTTTACAGCACTGCTCATATGTAATTGTGCTGCATGTGTCTGCGATTGCAGGAGCTCGTCTCTGGCTCTTCATCGGCTTCATGATGATGTTCGGATCGCTCATCGCCTCCATCTGGATCCTGTTTGGAGGCTACGTAGTGCCGAGTGAGTGTCACCCTGACCGTCCACTGTTTCTCCCCTTAGTCTGTCCTAGCTGGTCTTTGCTGAACATCATGCAAACCTGGAAATGATCAGAAGGCTGGAGGGAAAACCAGAAGTTCTATCTTTAAGTTAATAACAGCTCAGCCTGGACAAAGTCAGAGAGTATGTTATGGTTTGGAGCTCGAAGTCACTGCTGGCCTTTATCAGCTGCTTCATGGTGTTTTCTTCTGCTCTGAATCACATGACCATTTTGGAAACTTGGAGCTTTTTCCTGTGGTTTGGTCTCTTTTCACACACAGAAAAATCCACACGAACTGAAAACAAACCTCAGTGAATCACTACAAACCACATAAGAAGGTGCAGACTGCTCATTGTTCTCGTGACTGAGGCGCAGGTAGCACTCAGGGACAGTCCTCGGTTCATTTCACCTCCAGCGGGTGCAGTTTGTGGCCTCTCACACGTGACCACAGCAGGGTGTTTGAGGTTGCAGCGTAGACCTGGTAGTTGGTCGGATTTGATCCTGAAACCAAATGATGGATCAGGGAGTCTTATTTTAAATTCAACTTTGCTCCTGCAGCAGGTCCATACGCTGCAGTCTTCACCCTGCTGCGCTCGCTGTGTGAGCAGCAGAAGAAAAGCCTTGTGGTTATTACACTGTGGAGTGGGTTCCTGCCAAGCTGATTGTTGCAGCTCATTTCCAAAAGTCTAAAAATACAACAAATGATTTTAATCTGACTTCCTTAGACCTGCGCAGGGAGTCGGCTCTCTCTGAGCATGCTCAGTCGCAGTGAAACCTGATGTGACTGATAACATGTCGCTGTGTTCCCTCAGAGAAAGAAGTGGCTCCGGGCCTGGCTGTGTTCTTTCAGAACGCCTTCATCTTTTTTAGGTGAGTGAAAAGCAGCAGCGCTGACACTGAAGCAGCTGAAACAGCGCACCCTTACACCAGGCCTGTTGTAATTAACCAGCTTGGTGCCAAATATGTGCTTCCTGCAGCGTTGCGACACATTACATGAAACCTGTTGCATCTTATTTCCCGTAATGGGCGGGAGCTCCTGCCGGGAAAGCCTGGCTCAGTTTAACCCATTCAGGCCCGTTTCTGTTCCACTAACTGATGCAGAAAGAAGAACTAAAGCCGGGTGCATGGATACGAGCGTGAAAAGAAGCTTTGACATCCACACAGACTGTAAAACACCAGATTTCTCAGGGAGGGGGTTTCCAGCTCTAAATGAGCGTTTCTGTTTTCTAACCTGCTCCAGATTAATGGTTGATTCACACCCTGTCTTGGTTGGAGTTTGTCTCAGTCCATCATGTTTCACCTCCACCTGCCTTGTGTTCATGTTAGTTTAACCACAGCTGTGTAGCTATTACATGACAGAGAGCTTCATCAGCCTCCAAACATCACAGCGCTGTGGAGCTGATCTGTCTGCTCAGTGTGTGACATCACTGTGACATCACTGTCTCCTCTCTCTGCAGCACTCTGATCTACAAGTTCGGCCGCACTGAAGATTTATGGGGTTAAGACGTCTCTACACACACACACACACGTCTGGTTTGCTTCAGATGTTTTGTATTCTGCTGTTTTAATCGAAGCTGTAAAAACACTTTTAGTATTAATGTTGCTTTTTAAATGGAGACCAATCAGTGCTGCTGCGCGCACACACACATGCATGTAAATATAGCTCTGTTGTTATGTTTCACTTCTCTCTCTGTGTCAGTCTGCGTGTTTTGTAAAATGAGGGAATTCCTGCTGGCGGGCAGGACCGCCGGTCTTACTGTTAAAGTGTCACTCTGGGAGATTTCAGCCTCACTTCCTGTTGGTTAAATGCTAAAGGTCACATGTTAGCTGTAAACAGCTGGATGTGAGACTCGCCTCTCGCTCTGACAAGAAGACGTAAACAAAAAGCCGAACAAACCGGCCCCGTCCTGCTGTGGTTGGATGTAGAACAGTCGAGCGGAGCGATGTGTAGCCGCCACAGGACGGATGCTAACCTGTTAGCCACAGGTGTCTCACTCACACACACACACACAGTGTTTCACCTCATCCATCAGATCACGCTCACTCTGGACCGTTTTAGGTTTTGGGGTCAGATTAAAATCGTTTTAGGTCACTTCCTGTGACTCCTCCAAATTAAAAGTCTGTGATTGTTACATGTATTTTTAATGAAAATCTTCCAGGCTGACACTTCAAGGGGGCGGGGCTAATTTATAGCTGGAAGCACATTTGCTGTCTCGTCTCAGTCTGACACTGGATTATAAAAGGACGTTTGTCTTCCTGAACTTCCTGTTTGTGACTACGATGTGTGTTGATGAGTTTTCAGTATTAAAGTTTAAAATCTTGGCTGCTTCAGTCGTTCCTGAAGCTCGGAGCAGAACTCAAACTGTCATTTTTCTGAAACAATAAAAAGTTTTGTGGGCGTGGCTGTGAGCTGCTGCTTTGTTTGTTACTGTAACCTTTGACCTGCTGTTTACTGGAAGCAATGACTCAGCCTCACCAGTGACTCAGACATTTTATTAAGGTGAACTCCGCTTATTCAGAAGGACGGGGAGTCGACCTCTGCAGGGAGGAGGGGCTTTCTATGACCCCCCCCCCCCAAAAAAAAAAAAAGAATTACATGAAAATTTCCCGTAGACAAACATTTACCCAACAGTGTTCATGTTACAGGCGCATGCGACACTTCCTATTTCACTGAAACAGGAAGTGTTGGCCACGACTGTCCTCTTACCGCAGCCAGTCAGATCCAGCAGTGAGCGTGTTATTCCCACCTGCCCAGGAACGCTCTCACCGACAGTTACTAATAAAGAAACTAACTCTCAGAGTTAAACAGGACTGTAGGAAGTTTGAGAAAGAGCACGCAGACGTGTTTGCAGTTCCTGTTTTTCTACTATTTTCTGTCATCAGAGGTTTGAAGCAGTGGCAGCGTGGAGAACATTCACGGAGGCGTGGTCATTCAGAAACGAGACTTGGTTAATGCTAGAGTGACCCGCTCGTCTGCTGCGATGGTTGTTAGAGCGCAGTGGTTAAAATTAGTGTCAGGAAGCTGCTCGCTGCGCTCCGTCCTGGTTTTACTCCACCCGCTGTCCTCATGGGAGTAGTTCACAAATGTTCTGAGATCAGGTGCTCACAGGTAAGTAATCCAGATGGTGCATGGTTATGTCACCTGGAGCAGGTAAACGACTCAGTCGCCTCTGCTGGTAAACTCTGAATGGAGTCTCTGTGAGAGGGCGGAGCCTTTCCAAGAGTTCAGGAAGCAGCGGCGGGAGAGCAGAGTGCTGATCTGGGCTCGTAGTTACCGTCAGAGATCTGGAGGTCGTCATAGAGCTCTACAGTGGGAATAAATGTTCGGACTTCAAATTCCCCAGGAAACGGATTCTGAAGGAGGAGAAGACACAGGAACCTCAGAGGCAGTGAAGACTAAAGATGGACGATTGGACAAATATATCGACGACAGGCTGAGCCTTTCACCGATTGTTTTTACAACAGTCATTAATTTATTTGCCCATGAATATGTTTGCTAATAATGTTGGTTGAAGCTCAGAGAAGCGCTGTTTTAACGGCACACTCTTCCAGCTGCGAACAAATGCAGCGATTCATTTACTCAAACTCAGAACAGAACAAAAGAACGGCAGCAGCCTCTGTTTAAAAAAAACAATTTATTCAAATAAAAAAAACCACAATGGTGGGGAGGGAAACACAGAACTGACTTTTTTCCCACTCTAACCGTGTTTGTCTGTCTCACACACTCGACCAAACAACAAATACAAAATTAAACCAAAAGTCAGTTAAAAATCAAAATGTCTCTTCTGGTGAACATAAAAAAAAATCTCCGATGTAAAGTGAAGCCTTTTGTGCAATTTGGTGCATCTCAAATAAATAAATGAATAATCCAAAAAGTAGCAACATTAATGCTGAAACAAACAAAAGAAGGTCAAATATTCCCTCCAAACAAAACTTATAAATTCTAAATGCGCAGATCAGTCAGTGCATGATTACATTGCTCCGCCCACATCGTTGGTTAATGGACTGACGAATGTCGGTTGGAAAAATTTTTACATTTCGCCCAACCTTAGCTAAGACACGAACAGCTGTTACAGAGCTAGCTCGTTCTTCAGGTACTCCCTGCTAACGTTAACGGGAGAAAGACGAGCGCGGCCGCCGCCATGTTTCTACTACTCTGTTACATTTTTGTGCACTACACTTTGATAATTAACACTTAGCAATAAATCAGGAACAAGATAAAAATATTTTGCAATATTTTACATTTTTACCACGAAATCACCTGGAACACTGTCATAAAGCCGTTTACCTCATAATGTTCACGAACATTTACTCTGAGGACGCCGAATCAACGAGCCAGAGAAGCGTCTGCTGGAGCACCGTCACCATCAGGTGAGCTGCTGAGGATCCTGAACTTTAGCTGCTGTTAGCCTCTGTTAGCTGCTGTTAGCCGCTGTTATTGAAACTGAAGTGGATCTAACTTTGCTGGACTGACGGCTCTGTTAACACCATTGGACAGTTCAGTGACTCATCAGTCACCATGAAGAACCACGTCAGTCTTACACAATAATCGTGAAGCGAACACTTTCAAAATCAGCTCTTTTACTCGCTGACATGCTCAGAGTGAATACAGCGCCCACTAGTGTCTGTGTGGTGAATGTGTGCAGTAGTGTTGGCTCTTACCGGTGGGATTTCATATTTATATGGCTCCAGGCAGCGTTTGATTTTCTCAGTTTGGAAAAACCCGAGGTATCCCAATGCGAGAATGATGATGGCGAGGACCACGATGCTGACGAGCAGCCCCACGATCATCGGCGTCCTGTTCACGTGTTCTGAGAAAACAGACGCAGTGATTTTACTGCTGCAGCTTTAAAACCTTCAGCTGATTCAAAAGCAGCGGAGTCGTTTACATTTGTGTCTCTGGTTGGAGTCGGAGCGCGTTAAAGGAACGTTACACTAAGAAGAGCAGCTTACCTGATTTAGGGATGAACTCACACTGGATGCAGCTGCGTGGTTCCACGAGTTCCCCGTGGACCGTATAGGCCACCTGAACACAGTACCGCTGCCCCTCCTCCAGCTTTTCAATGGTCCTGGAGGCTATGGTGTCTTCATACACCTGATGAAGACAATGACACACACACACAGACAGAGTGAGTGAATTAAACATAATTCTGTTGAAGTGTTTGCTTCTGCTCGTCTTCTCCTGTACTCAGATAAGATTGTGTTTCCCAGCTGGATTATCAGTCTTTTTATTCACTGTCAGAGCTCCATGTGTGCTGATGGAAAGTAACCCAGCTGTGCAGCTTAACATTGATAAGAGCAGATGTTTATCCCCCCATGGACCCATGACCACATGCTGTTTCAGGCCTTCACTGCTGCTGCTGCCCGTTTATGGCTCTCTGGCTTCAGTTTAGTCCTAAAAATGAAGGCACAGGATTCATCTGGACACCAAACTGCTTCTCAGTCACTTTGAGCTTCTGAAAATGGGAACTGTATAAAAATAGCTGTAATTCTGCAACAGTTTGTGCAGACTGTCTGTTAGTCTCTGTGGTGGTGCAGAGGCAAACTGTCCAAATATGCATGGACCTGCCTGCACACACTGACAGATACATGTGACTGTATCAGCAAGCACACTGGCATGAACACTAAAAACTACAGAGCCCAGCAAGGGACATTCTTCAACGCACATATTAAACAAATATGTAAGATTGCTTTCTTCCATTTTTGCAACATCTCTAAAAAAAAGTGACGCTGGAAAACTAGTTCATGCATTTATTACTTCCAGGCTGGACTACTGTAATTCATTATTATCAGGAAGTCCTAAAAACTCCCTGAAAAGCCTTCAGTTAATCCAAAATGCTGCAGCAAGAGTCCTGACAGGGACTAGAAAGAGAGAGCAGATTTCTCCTGTTTTGGCTTCCCTTCATTGACTTCCTGTTAAATCCAGAATTCAAAATCCTGCTCCTCACATACAAGGTCTTAAATAATCAGGCCCCATCTTATCTTAATGACCTTGTAGTACCATATCACCCTATTAGAGCACTTCGCTCTCACACTGCAGGCTTACTTGTTGTTCCTAGAGTATTTAAAAGTAGAATGGGAGGCAGAGCCTTCAGTTTTCAGGCCCCTCTTCTGTGGAAACAGTGAAGAATGAAGTCTGTTTCTGATTGTCTGGTCAGACACATTCACACTAATGTGCTACCAGAAGTCATTTTGTAGCTCTGGCAGGACTCATCCTGCTCCTCTTTACACAAAGGAGCAGATACCACCCCTGCTGATGGGTTAAGGCCTTCTACAGCCCTGTCCAGCCCGCCTACAGTAACTGCCTGTCTCCTGGAACCTCCTCCATGTCTTTGAGGCTGAGCTGAGAGAAACTGTATCCTGGAGGAACTACCTGTGTAACCTCTGTAGGGTCCAGGTATCACAGCAACACTGAGACTAGCCAAATGCAAAACTAGTGAAAAACAGAAAAGTGAAAACATTCATGTTCTGGGGTTCTCTCCTGATTCACACCGCCACAAGTTTCACTGACTTGATGTTAAACTCTGACTAAAGAGCGCTCCTTTCATTGTTTCAGCAGTGACACGTGCTGTAACATCAGGTTAGCATAAACACCTCGAGGAATCACTCCGTGTTCTCACCTTCAGAGGACTCTCTCCCTCTTTGCCAAAGTAAATCCTGTGCTTGGCATTGTCAGCGTGTTCCTTCGCCAGCTCGTGGTCGGCACTCAGGTGTACAGTGAGTGATCCGGGCCGGGTCAAAATGCTGAACAGAGGCGTGCAGACGTCACCTGGAAGAGCAGAGCGAGCGTCAGCACAGCAGCAGCTCGTGGTTCACACTCTGGTCAGGATGGTTAACACCTCGAGTCTCACAGCTTCACCCACAGACAGCGCTGACACATATCTGAGGTTTCTCACCGTCTCTGCTGCAGGCTTTAACACCCTCAGATCTCAGCCCCCGTCTCTCGGCCTGCACACGCAGCGTCACGCAGCTGTTCTCAGGCGAGTCGTTAGTGTCGCTCGGCCCAATCGCTGATATGTTGCAGGAATAGAAAGGCGTCTGGATGCAAGCTGGAAGAGCTTCCCATTTATCAGAGTTAAATCTGAGGATGAGGAACAGAAACGAGTCAGAGAAAACATCTGCTGAGCGTTCGCTCTGCTGTGAAACTCAATCACACTCGTTCATTAAACAGGAAGTGCAGTGTGGCACCTCCAGCCTTCCACCTTCTGTTCGTGGTTGCTTTAGTGTTATTGAATCAGGAGCTTTGCTGACCTCTGACCTCTTCCTAAACATTTTACCAGCCCACTGTGGATTATAATCTGTGACAGTGACACTACACTCAGCCTGCTGCTCTCTGATGGCGGCTTTCATGTGAAACTGTGAGAACGATGGAGTAAATAAAATGTCATCAGCTGAGCTCTCGCCACCAACGGCCGTGACGATAAAAAAGGAAGCTCCACCTTAAAACAGAGCACCGTCCTTGGCTGTGAGGTCTCACCTGCGGTAATTCACAGTGTAGGTAACGCCCGGCTCCCCTGGAGTCCACGTCAGCTGACCCTTCTCCACCTGGACGTTCTGTGGAGGCGGCGGCGGCGCCTGAGACGCGACTGAAAAGGTGAAGAAAGCAAACCAGAGAAATCCCTGCATAATCCAGATTATTGTTATTCATGTGCTCACAGCCTCAGATGATTTATTAAAGAGACGGCAGGAAACATCGACCCCACGACGTCTGAGCTCAGAGGGACAAAGATTCAAAAACGAGGAATAACATCTGTCTGCTGCACACGGCACGTTTTTAAAAACTAAACAGATGTGAACCTGATGTTTGTGGCGACGTCATTAAATCGGATTTCTGTCATTTATTCACTTTCATGTCTGTTTCCTGCTGCGGACGTATGAGATACATCTACATATTTCTTTATGTAAGTTACACTTTAATGTGACTGTTTTATTGATAATTTCTAAACAATTATTTACATAAAATATGAAATAATAAATGAATGATTGGACAGATCAGTTATTTATTGACTGAGAGTGTCAGAGTCCAAAATCTTTACAGTGAACAGATGAATGAACATTTATGGCATCAGTAATAATATAAATGAAGGTATGAAGGTGAAACATGTTTACAGGCTGATTTAAACAAACACAGACAGGAGTGATGATTAGAACCTGAAATAAACTCTTTGAAAGCTTCACAAATCATTTTCCTGTCATGTCAGGAGCTTTGGACACTTATAGCCCACTTCCATGTTTCACACGAACCTTTAACCCTCCAGCAGCTGAGACTGTTTCACCTTTTTAACCTGAAACAGTCGCAGCAAACACAAAAAGGACATTTTCTCACTTTAGCGCTGAACTGAACATTTCCTGGTCTGAGCTCACCGAGTTCCGTATTTTATCCGGATGATCAGTTTTAAGCTAAACTCTGACATTTGAACCTAAATGTGACGTCGACGCTAAATCCACAGGTGAAAACCCAGCTGACAGGTAACAGCAGCCGTTCGCGTTTAGCTGGAAAAACCTGACGCCGATTACAATAAAACAGCTTGAATGAGTCATTAATAACTGAAGACATTAGAAAATGAAATATTAACATCGGTTATTTTACAGTTCAGTCTGACTCCGGAGCGAAAACATGATTAAAACACAAAATCTCTGTCTGTCTCTCTCACTCACACACACACACACACACACACACACACACACACACACACACACACACACACACACACAGGATATTGCTTCATCCGTGGTTAGCCTGCGGGGCTACAGGCCGTTGTTAGCCGGTAGCTCGGCAGGTATTGTCCGGCGGCGGCGGCTCCTTACCCCGGGAGAAGGCGTGGAGGCAGAGCAGGATCAGCAGCATGGTGTCGGCCTCATTCCTCGGTCTGTGGCCGGTGTCCGAACGCGGTGGCTGGAGCTGAAGAATCGAAACACACACCGACGCACTTCCTCGCGGAGCTGGATAATCTGGACGTCTCCGTCCGCAGACTGCTTCTGTCTTGGAGGATTTCCGGTTCCGCCTCTTAAAGCTGTACGTGACAAACGATAACAACGATAACAAAACACCAACAACTGATCCACGCGGTGTTTGATCACCGCTCACAGCCGCTGGGACAGACTGTGTTTACCAGCAGAGCTCAGAATCCGCTCAGCCCCACCTCACCTGTGAGCCAGGTGAGTCACGCTGCCCTCCCACCCGAGTGTCCCGGGCCCTGCACGTCGAAGCTCAGCAACGCCCGTGTCTGGACTCGCCCTCACACCAGCTCACACGGGGCTGAGTATCGACAGACCGGGGATTCCCCCGCGCGTTCACGTGAGGGTGACGTCAGCAACATGTGATCAATCACAGGAAATGAGAGTTAAGCTTCCAAATAAATAAATGAACCGTTTATTTTATGATTTTCTGTGCTGTGTTCAAGAAAAACGAAATGCATTCTAACACACAGTGTTGCACTTTGATAACTGTGTACAGTGCACTGAAAATATGAAATATGCAGACTGGGTTTGTTTTTGTTTTATTTTTATTTTATGTCATTATATTACAGGTTTGGTTTTAGTTTTTAATATATTAAAGATACAATCAGTCATTTTTGAAGTTATTTAATCAAAAAAAGAATGTTGTACTCATAAACTTACATATGTTAGTCTGTAATTTCATCTTCCAACAAACTGATAACTTCTTAAAGTAGAAACGGGCACCAGTTTGTGGAGGCTGTCATGCTGAATACAGCGGCAAAGATATCTGGATACTGCACCCTGCCGCTCAGCCTTATCATATTTTACGCATCAGGCTGGAGATCGGCCACATAAGTAGTACGCCAAAGGCAGAGGACAAGAGCAACTGTAGATGTTTGCATACTGTGGACGGACAGCTAGATTCATACCTAGCTGATCATCTGAGAAGCGGAAGCCTTCACCAAAGAAACCAGAATATGAACGAAAGGACTACGCCACCAGCACCTTAATCAAATCCCACCCTCTTCCTCCTCAAGCTGAAGTCTCTAACACATGAAATGTGCATAAACGTGCTCATTTACTCCTGATATTGTGACTATTACCTATTGTCAGCAGATCGGACATGACCTTGCCGTTTCCAGACAGCTGACAACAATAACAGCTGGTTAAAAGTTAACAATTTACCAACTAATGTCAGGCTATACTTTCCCCTGATAAACAGTTTGGTTACATTTTCATTAAGGCCGTTTCTCAATTCTCAAGTGCGCGAGTCCGTACTCGCGTTCTCGACAATTATCTTTTTTAACGAAAAAAAAGATAATTAAAAAATTATCTTAAGCACTTTGGCAAAATTTGCTACACGTCGCTTACATATCACCTGTTTCATAATGTCTAATAAGCTTCATACAGTTAAGCACAATCACTAAATGAGCGAAACACAAGCTTAATCTCTCTATTAATAAAAATAGTACACATGTATGCCTGATTAAAAATTATAACAGGTGAGATGTTATAACGCTTTTATTTTTATTTTAGTAAACACTTAAAAATTATAGCTGACAGCTGCTGGGTTTGGAAGAGAACTGAACAAATATTTAAAATCTAATCTGATCACTTTTGGAGCAGCCTTCAGGATCTCCACGTATTAACCTGCTGTTTTTGTTCCCGGTGAAAATGTTTCCTCCTGAATTTAAATATTTTTAATGTTAGATTTAATTCAGAGTCAGCTATTTTCAGCCAGCTCTAGTGAGCCTTGAACCCCGGCTAGCTATCGAGCTGGTGGGTAACAGACGTCTCCGAAAACGTCGGAGCACTTTTGCAAATATGGGATATCTTGATAAACTGAGCAGATATTTGAAGTTTACACAGCTACATTCTTGCCTGAAAATATGTTAAAAGTTTATTTTGTGACCCAGAAAGAGTAATAAGAGTGATATTAACACTAAGTAGCGGCCGCCATTGTTGGAAACTGGAATTGGCTGGGCCACGCTATGAATTCTGGGATATAGTGGGCCACGAAGGATACACCCGACCAATGTTCCCTCTAAGCTGCGCACGTGCGCAATTGCGCACTGCTGGCACGGTCTGTGCGCACAGAAAATCTGCGTTGCGCACAAAAAAAATCTAACCTGAATTGAAATTAAAATTAATACTTTAACAATTCTGCTTAGCAGTGTTAGTCAGTAAGTGACTGGGTGCTCCCGGGATTAGAACGATGCCACCTTATCCCATAGTCCAGCCAATGATGCGATTCACATTCGTATATACGCAGCTAATCAACGTCGTTGACAGGCTATGACGGCGTTCTTATGTGCCGACACCGGTGTTTTAGTTAGCAAAGCGGTGTGGCTGATGTGGAGTGAAGCCACGTTAATGACAACGTGTACAACCATTGGAGATGTGAGCAGGACAGACGGAGCAATTGACGGGAAAAGTGTGGACTTTATACCAGTTTTTAAATTGTGTTGATAGGCCACGTAAAACCAGAGTTATGATAAAAATATCTGCAATGTTTGGTTTTCTTCCTGAATACTATCGTTGTTTATATTTACTGCAGGAAGAAACGGTAAAAACAGCGTTTTATAAGGAAAACGCTCGAAAGCGCTCTCCACCTGTGAGCAAAAACAACCCCCCACCCCCCTCTCTTTCCTATTCGTCCTAAAAAGTACCATGTCGACCAATCAAAAAAATGGTATGGCAACGTGGCATCTAGTTGTTAAGAAACGGGAGGACGTTTTAGGAGTGACGGCGTGTTTGAGATGTGAGAGATTTGTGACGTTTAGCGCAAATCTTGTGTAGTTAGTGTGTAGTTAGTGTGTAGTGTAGTCAATAGTTTTGTTGTGTGTGTCAGAACAATGAGGCGACTGCTGAGTGTTACAGGTGTTACAGCAGTGATACATCTCCTGTTGTCAGGCCTGCAGGTATCAGGCTGTTGTTCTCCTTTATCTCATAGTGGACAGAAATTATTTTTTGAAGTGGCACAAATAATTTGTGTGGCATCAGATTTGATGCAGAACAGCTGATTGTTCTGTAAATAGTTTGAAATGTTTATTTAAAAACGCCTTGGCTGCATTTTTAGGTAAACAGCTGCAAAAACTTTGTTGTTTGCCAAACTGAGTTACTTTTTTAAAGAAGTAACTATATAATTAATTGCCCAGCATTGGTCATTACATACTGTATTTTGCAGACAGAGTTACAGGACTCTCTCCCAGACCACAGACTCACACTCATAATACAAGTCAGAGCTGTATTAAAAAAAATTAAAAAAAGAAAGTTGTGTTTTTGAAATTGGAGTTCAAGTTATTTTTACTTCCAATAGTGTTAACATACTACACAGGCCAATGGCTAGATTTTTTTTACATTTTCATTGTAAATGGGCTAAAGCAGTTTAAAAGTAGTCTAACATAAATGTAAATGCTGTAATTTGATTATTTTAATACACCATGTAACTTGGATGGATTGGATGTCGCTCTGATGTCGCTCACAGTGGTCCAAGGGATCGCTCAGGGAGTTTGTGTGTTCGCTCAGACACATGAAAAATTAGAGGGAACATCCTTCAAATCTGCGGAAAAGGAGGATCCATTTGTGGGTGTCACTACCCGATCCGTACTGGAAACCTGATCGGTACCACGCATGTGCAAATCTTATGTCACGCTCTCTCTTTGCCAACATTGCGACAGTTAATGTATTTGAATGACACTGGCTGTGTCCAAATTCATGGGCTGCATCTTCCTGAGGACCCGGCCTTCGCGGTCTACGTGGGCCGGGTCCTCAGAAGGTCGGGTAGGCTGGAAGTAAACGGCTGTGGAATTGGACGGTCTAGCCTTCAGATTAGCGTCACCGCTGTCTTGGTGGAGTTTAATAACTCGGCCGTCTGCTCCTTGCTATCTAAAATATAACAGGACACTGGAGTAAACTCTCGACCGTCTCACACTTCTGTTTATTCAGTTTTCTGTTTGACGTTTATTCAGCTGTGTGAAAACCACCCGAGGGATTAATAAAGTTTTATTTTATCTAATCTAATAACTTTAATATCAGCCAAACCGATTTACTCACGAAAAAATAAAACACTGAAAAAAGACAAACAACATTTTAGGTTGTCTAAGTGACTTATATATTACGTTTAACCTGAGTAGCGAAACTCTGCGGGGATCTGAAAATGATGTGCCGGGAATTGTGACGTTCTCGGCGGCTTCAGTGACCCTCGAGCTCTCGGCTAGCTATCGAGCTGGTGGGTAACAGACGTCTCTGAAAACGTCGAAGCACTTTTGCAAATATGCGATATCTTGATAAACCGAGCAGATATTTGAAGTTTACACACCCACATTCTCGCCTAAAAATATGTTAAAAGTTTATTTTGTGACCCAGAAAGATTAATAAGAGTAATTTTAAAACTTAGTAGCGGCCGCCATTGTTGGAAACTGGAGTTTGGCTGGGCCGCGCTATGAATTCTGGGATATGGTGGGCCACGAAGGACACACCCAACCCATCCTTCAAATTCGGGGAAAAGGAGGACGCATTTGTCGGCTGCATTCGGAGGAGTCTATGAATTGGGACAGCCTTCGGCGCGTCGCTGTGACGTAATCAGCCTACAAATGTGGCCTCAGGAGGATGCAGCCCATGAATTTGGACACAGCTACTGTCACTACCCGATCCGTACGATCGGTACCATGCATGCGCAAATCTTACGTCACTTCCTCTATTTGTCAACATTGCGACAGTTAATGTATTCGAGTGACACGGTTAGCGCCCAGTTAGCTCCTAGCATTTCTCAACAGCTCTGCCTCCTTTTCGACTGCCCGGGACATTTAAACAATGGATAATCCGTTTACAAACAAATTCATGCTTTTCTCCTCAACAGAGAGCTTCCCCCGATTGAACAACAGCGCCGTAAAATAAGAAGAATGGCGCCAAATTACAGACTTAATAATACTGACTTAGTAATGTGTCACGTGAAGATTCATCAGCCAGATTAAGTGTTTATTGACAATTGACAGTGGTAGCGGACATCATCATCACTATTCCAACAATTCTCTCCGCACAGACGAGCATAAACACACTCGACTATCACTAAATCAAATTTAACACACGTTTGTAATGACGCTAATTCAGTTTACAATAGGTTTCATTTGCTCGGTCAGCAGGTGGCGGTATCCTCATACACTGGGGAGTACACTGCCATTAAATGAAACAGAAGAAGAAGAAAAAATCTGCACATGCGCGGTACGGATCGGGGAGTCCTGATACGTAACTATCTTTTTATTTTTCGTTTTTGTCTACATTATATTGAAATGCTTCATTATTGCAAACATTTTAAGAGATACTTATTATTCTTAACATCTTAACAGATACTCTGACCTGTAACTATCGTAAAATGCTTCGACTGGAAGTAGACACCATTCGCACATGCGTGGTACCGATCGGGTTTCTGGTACGTATCGGGTAGTGACAGACACAATGACTGTAGAAAACATGGACGATGCGACAGCTCCCCCAAAATGAAGCCAAAACGTAAACGTCTCTATTGCCCCCTGATGTCTGGCTGCAGTATAGGTCATAAACCCCGCCTCCTCCAAGTTAAATAAATTAATTATCCTCAGATAATTTTTTTTCCAAAGATTCTGTCTTTTGTTATCAATAGTTCTCATCACACTGATTTATGTCCAAGTGGTCTCCTCTCCCATAAGTTTAATTCTAATTCCTAACGCGGCGATGTTAAATTGGGGTCTCCAAAAGTTGAATCTGTTCATCTGGACGTAGCGTTTTGTGGGAGAAACGTTTCGTCACTCATCCAAGTGACTTCTTCAGTCTCAGCTGACTGCAGGTTTCCCCAAATCTTATAAACAGTATATTTGCATAATGACTGAAACCAGCCCACTGAAGGAACAATGGGCTGGGAGGTCAGTTCCTTAATCATAATTATGCAAATTCCCATGACCATTGATCAACAATCACTGACCAAAACCCACTGATCAAAGAACACTGATCAATGGCCATGAGTACCATTTACAGAGAGTTGGGGTGTAACGCTATCATAGCTTTGACTGACAGCTGCAGTCACGGAGAAACTTGCGTATCTCTGTTCGGGAATAGCAGATAGAGCGTAGGCTCTGAGAGGACGGCCAGCGTTTACATTACGAAAACACGACGGAGTGTTTTAACCTGACAGCCTGAGGTGTTCTTCAGTAAACTGGACTACCCGACAGAAGGACCCGAGGCCCCGCTGCACTTTTTCGGTACCTCTGTATACAAACAAATTCATGCTTTTCTCCTCAACGGAGAGCTTCCCCCGATTGAATAACAGCGCTGTAAAATAAGATAGAGCGTATTACAGACTTATTAATACAGGGGCAAAACAATCGCATGAGTGCTGCTGTTTGACTGAGGAAGAATAAAGTAGTCGTGGTAGGGCTGGGCGATATGACCCAAAATTCATATCTCGATATTTTTTAGCTGGATGGCGATATACGATATATATCTCGATATTTTTTTTAAGCCATAAGGTAAGAACAAAAAGAGAGTTCTTAGTCAAAGCTGTGTCCCAGATGTCACACAGGCACTTTTATTAACATACAGCGTAGATGTACATGGAAAAAATTACTCAGAAATAAATTATGAGCATTTATTAAATAATAATGCTCCATAAATAAAAGAAAACAATGTTGTTTTTGTGCATAACAAAAAGCTCACAATTGTGCAGTCAAAATGTAAACTAACAGACGCTGAGCATAACAACAAAGAGACAGATTTCACAGCTGCTCTGTTCCCAAGTTCTACTGCGTGACTGACAGCCTGGAGTTTGAAATCCTCTTTGTAACCGTGTCTCTTAACAGGTGCCATTTATGGTCCAATACACACACAATACAGTAATATTACGTTGAAGCACAGTGCGTATCACTCCGCGAGGCTCCAGACTACGGTAGCCGTAATGCTCCGACAATCCATCAAGCGGTGCGGCTCCGTAGCTTACCAAAGTCGTACTAAAACATTTTTTGACAGATTGCTGAGCGCCGTGTACCACATAAAATCGGTTCGCGGTCAGTAAACACAACCAGAATTCATACATAAGGCGCACTGTCGATTTTTGAGAAAATGAAAGGATTTTAGGCCATGCATGTCGTTAGCGCGGTTAGCTCATTAGCGCAGTTAGCTCGCTAACACGTTGACGCCGTCCAGCCCCACGCACGGGGTGATCCGCGGTAACTCGTTAACGGAGATTTGCCGTGTCCATCTTGTCGTTGCCTGCAGGTGAAGCGATGGGGGAGGAGGGGGAGTTGTGTTCAGTGAAGGAGAGGTGAGGTCGAGTAACGTTGCGTAAAGACAAAAGTGGACGAAAGAGAGGCAAACTTGCGGCTCCACAAGTATAATTATAACGTAACTTATACTATATCGATATAAATGATATTGTCACATCTTATATCTCGTATGAAAATATATCGATATTTTTAAAAAACTCGATATATCGCCCAGTCCTAAGTCGTGGTAAGCCAATCACATGACCACTTCAAGATGACAAAGCAACAAGGTGATATATACCGGTTTTTAAATTGTGTTGATAGGCCACGTAAAACCAGAGTCATGATAAACAAGATATACGTGGCATTTTTTCCTGAATAGTTTCATTATGTTTACTGTCTAAGGACAGCTCTAGCAAGCACTCTCTGCTTATGAGCAAAAAAAACAAACAAAACAAAAACCAGCCGTTTGGTGTTGGTGGAAAAATGCACCATGTCGACCAATCAGAAAATGATATGGCAACATGACATTTGGTTGTTTAGGAAGAGGGGGAAGATTTAGGAGTGACGGCGAGAGAGAGAGAGAGAGAGAGAGAGAGAGAGAGAGCAGAAAAAGAGAGAGAGCGAGTTTTGAGATGTGAGAGATTTGTGACGTTTAGCGTGTTTGGAGTGTGTAGTTCATGTGTTGTCTTGTGTAGTTAGTGTGTAGTGTTGTGGATAGTTTTGTGTTGTGTGTCAGAACAATGAGGCGACTGCTGTCTCCAGGTAGAAACAGGAGTGATACACCTGCTGCTGTCAGACCTGCAGGTATCAGGCTGTGATGTTCTCCTTTACGACAGAAATTATTGTTTTGGAGTGGCACAAATAATTTGTGTGGCATCTTATTTAATGCAGAACAGCTGATTGTTCTGTAAACAGTTTGAAATGGTTATTTAAAAAATCAAGCTAAAAGGTAAATGGCTGCAAATAACTTTGTTATTTGCAAAACTTGTGCATATAAATTAAAATTGACAATTTATATTTGCATTTAAAGTTATGAAATATGATTCAATAAACATGTTTGTGGTTGTTACAGTAAAAAAAATATAACTTTTTACTCGAATTGTATGTTTTTGTCTGATTTTAGATCAATTGTGACAATACAGTATGTCAAAATGAAAACATAACCACCAGTCTCACCATAAGAGATGGGGGTATATACACAGAAGCAGCGTGTAAGCAAAATTCCACACTCTTACAATTGTAAACCTTATAACATAAAGTAAGCTTCAACATAAAATGTAACAAATGCAGCCTCTGTCACACAAAACATCTAAACGTGTCCTTATTTATGTCATAAACCTACTGTGTGCCTCTGTCAAGGGGGCTGCTAATGACAAAGGAAAGCTCCATGGGCTCCGTTAAACCATCACACTTCAAATCTCCCGCGACTGCCGTTCTAATAGAGAATAAACAATAAAGTGTATTATATGACAGCATAAAAACATTCACAAAAATGTTGTATGCTGTTGATTTAACCTTTACAAAATGTTGACACATTCGGTATGACACGTGACTAATATAAACTCGACAGCTCTGTCACAAGCCTTAGCTGAGATGTGCAGAGCTGTCTGGAGGTCCGACCCCAGCATCGGTCAGGCTGCGGTCTGGACTCTGACTGGACCACTGCAGCAGCTCCATTCTTTCCTTTTTCAGCCGTTCTGTTAGAGATCTGCTGCTGTGCTTGCATCATTGTCCTGTTGATGACCCAGTTTAGCCGTGGGACAGACGGCCTCACACTGATTACTTTGGTATACAGTTTATGTTCCACACAGATCATCGTCCTTCCACTGCTGTGCTGACAGCTGCTGACAGCTGCTGACAGCTGTTTCCTCCAAACGTGCTGCTGTGCATTTAGACAAACATCTTGTTATGGAAAATTCTAGTTTATCCTCACATTAGATTTATGTGTTTAGAATCTTACTGTATGATTCTTGTATAACCTTTGCCTGCTTAAGATGAAGCAAGTATGTGTCAGCATGACCTTGTGAAAACTGCTTAGCTAGGCCTAACGATGTTATCTGCAAACTGTTTTGCTCGGAGGGATGAAGCTCAGGGTCAGCGGCAGGTGCTGGCCTGGGAAAGGATAGTGGGAGTGTTCTGTGTACAGCAACAGCCCGGGTTGGACAAAAGACTGTTGTAACTGAAAAGATGCACAGAGTTTGTGCGATGGTATGAAAGGGGCGCTGCGACGCCCCGAGGTTAGACGTTCATTACTATGAACCTGCTATGTTTTGATGTGTGTGTGTTCTCCTGCGCGCAGTAATAAATAGCATGACCACAGCCTTTATTTACAAAATTCCACGACAATCTCCACTTTGGTCTCGTTTGTTCCTGAAGTCTTTGCAAACCTAAGCGATGCTAACATGTTCTTTTAGAGAGAAGAGGCGTTCTCCTGCAGCACGTCTAACAGCCACACTTGTTCATCTTCACAGTGTGACTGTGTGGCCGACCACAGGCCACCATTTTAATACACATTAGAACAGGGGTGTCAAACTCATTTTAGTTCAGGGGCCACATGGAGAAAAGTCTATTCTCAAGTGGTCCGGACTGGTAAAATCATTGTATATATAACTTAAAAACAACAACTTCAGATTGTTTTCTTTGTTTTAATACGATCAACATAAAAATAAAGCTAGAGCCTGTGGACAGTATATTCAAAATAGTACAGGCACAACATAGCTATTAATCATAAAACACCTCAAGTTATTTGAAAATTCTGAGGACAAAGAACACACAAGCACACAGAGCCTCAGTGATTCACAGAAGTATATCACAGATCACAGAACTACATCAGGGTGTCTCATGCAGCACTTTCAGTGGGGTTGCATAGTTTATTTGACTCCTGATACCTGGCATCTTTTAGCTTTCTGTATTTATTTGTAACTGTATTTATTCTTATTTTATTTTATTCTAATTTTTCCTTCATAACTTTTGCACTGTCCACTTCCTGCTGTGACAAAACAAATTTCCCACGTGTGGGACTAATAAAGGTTATCTTATCTTATCTTATCTTTCACCAGCTCATCAATATCAGGCTTCACATCCTGAGCGGCAGCTAACTTCAGGATGTGATTCAAGTGCCTGTGCGTGAGCCTTGAGCGCAGTTTTGTTTTATTTATGCTCATTACAGAGAAAACTTGCTCACAAAGATACGTGGTTCCAAACATGCACAACTGTTGGGGTAACCCGGCAAGAGATTCTGATAAAATGTGTTCAAGCCAGCTGCGGCAAATTTGCCCTTCAAATCCGAGTCACACTGCAAGTCTAATATTTCAAGTTGGATCCTGACGGGCAGATCAAAGGGGTTCATGGTGAACGGCGAGCAAAAAACTTTGAAGTCTTTCTCCAGTTCACCAAAAATCTGAAATCGTTGCTCAAACTCTAGTAACAGTCCCGTTATTTTCTCTTTGAACCGCTTCATACCTGCCACACTTTGGATCGTGCACACATTTTTCAGACAGGGGAAGTGAGCTGCATCACCACCAGCGAGCTGCGTCTCCCACAATAACAGCTTCAACTTGAAAGAACGTATGCTGTCATAATACTGCGTGACAACTTTGTTGCGTCCTTGCAGCTGTTTGTTCAAGTTATTCAGGTGCTCTGTAACATCCACCATAAATGCAAGGTCCTGCATCCATTCTGCAGAATGAAATTCTAACACTGGTTTGCCCTTTTCTTCCATAAACTGTTCAATTTCTTCTCGTAAATCAAAGAAACGCCTCAGCACAGCACCTCGGCTCAACCATCTTATCTCAGTGTGGTATGGCAGGCCATAGATGTGGTCTTTCTCTCTGAGAAGGCTGTCAAACTGACGGTGATTGAGGCTTCTGGATCGGATGAAATTGACAGTTTGGATGACCACCTTCATGACGTTATCCCTTTTCAGTTACTTGCAACACAAAGCCTCCTGGTGCAAAATAAAGTGAAACGTCCAAAAATCACGTCCTCCATTTGCAGATTGCACTTTATCTCTGAACTTTTTTACAACGCCTGCTTTCTTCCCGATCATTGAGGGCGCACCATCTGTAGCCAGGCTGACAGCGCGGGACCAGTCCACTCCAACCCTGTCCAGCGCGCCGACGAGTGCGGTGAAAATATCAGCTGCGGTCGTTGTATCTGTCATCGGTACCAACGCCACGAACTCCTCGGTGACGGTCAATGTGTCATGAACTCCGCGGATGAAAATTGCCAGTTGTGCAACATCTGTAATGTCCGTGCCTTCATCAACTGCAACTGAAAACGCAATAAATGACTTTACTTTTTGCTTCAACTGGCTGTCCAAATCCGCTGAAAGATCAGAAATCTTGTTGGCAACTGTGTTTCTTGTCAGGCTGATATTTGCAAAGGCCTGGCGCTTTTCAGGGCACACAATCTCTTCATCATACATGTTTTTACAAATTCACCCTCACTAAATGGTTTCGAAGCTAGTGCAATTTCGTTAGCAATGAGGTAGCTAGCTTTCACTGCAGTGTCACTGATGTCTCAGCTCTGAGTAAACACAGACTGCTGTTTCTTCAGACCCGCCAACAGTTCATTCACCTTCTCTCTTCTCCGCTGTCCTTCAAAGTTGTCATATTTGTCGGCATGAAGACTCACACAGTGACGATGGAGGTTATATTCTTCCAGCACTGCAACATGCTGGGAACACACCAAACATACAGCTTTCCCATTCACTTCCGTGAATAAATAGGAGGATGACCATTTTTCTTCCACTTTTCTCTTTTTTGACAGAGACATATTGGGGCAATGAGGGTGCCAAAGCACACCAGGTTTAAATTTCGCGGGCAAAACAAAGTAGCTCACAATTGCTATTGCGCCATCCAATGGACACAATTGGAACAGCAGTTTCTTTATTGAAAAATTGCAGCTCATTTTTATACTTTATAAAATCATCTCACGGGCCGGATTAAACCCATTTGCGGGCCTGATCCAGCCCGCGGGCCGTACGTTTGACACCCCTGCATTAGAATGAGAGTTTGGATTTTCTTCACATGACTGTAAAACAGGCACTGCTCTGTCACACTGCTTCGTCAGCCTGCATCAGTTTTTATAACCCGCTGACATTAAATTTAGTTGTTCTGGAGCACTTTGTTGGCAGAGCTTCCACAGAAACACAAACTCAGTGATCGTAGGAAACTGTGCTCCGCTCTGGTCCTCACATGTGTGTCCCTGAAAGCTTCAGGTGAACGTTGGACATTTATCAAAAGTCACAGAGCCTCAAACTGGCTGCAAGACACAGAGGAACAAACTGCACACCAGCCCAACACTGCTGATGGAGCTTCACCTGAAATCCACTCTGAAGCTGCTCCTTAGTCATGTCAAACTCACCGGGGCCCTCTGCTGGACAAAGCAGAATTCAGTTCACTCACCTGCTGCTGCTACTTGAACTCTGTGAGGCATTAATGTGGGCTCTGAGTTGAGCTATGCTACTGTTATACTGCTCTCTGTGAGAAGCAGAGCAGGTGGATGCAGCTTTCCTGATTCAGTGTTCATAAAAAGGAAATCAGAAGAAATTAGAGACCAAGAACAAAAGTTACACAGAGGGTAAAACAAGTATTGAACACCAATATATTTCTAAAGGTGCTATTGACATCAAATTCTCATCAGATGTCGGTAACAGCTCATCCAATCCACATTGAAAGAAATCAAAGCATAGATGTCCATAAATGAAGTTATGTGTAATAATGAGAAATAACACAGAGGAAAGTTCTGAACACACGAAGAAAGGAGTCGCAAAAAGGAAAGTCAGCAGCAGGAATCTGTCAGTGATCCTGCCACTCGCTGCAAATCAGTATCAGCTGGTTCAGTCGCAGCTGATGGCTTTAAAAGCTGTCTCAATACCAAGAAGCATCTCATGATGGGTAAAAGCAGCTCTCTCAAGACCTGCACTTACTGTTATTGTAAAACATAATGATGGCACTACAGAGTCGTTTCTAAACTACTGAAGGTTCCAGATCAATAATCTAGAAGTGAAAGAACAAACCGAGCAGGAATGACCAGAGCCAAGGAGCACCTGTGGAGAGAACACCTGAGTCTGCAGGTACAGCTGTTTCAAAGTAATCCGTGTGTGTGCATGCAGACTGCACTGCTGAAGAAGAAGAGCACTGAGGCGCATTTAAAGTTCGCTGAACAACATTCAGACAAACCTGTGCAGCGTCCACATCACTGCTCCCGGGGCCCAAATCCATCTGCCTCACTCAAACAAGACCCTGAGATACCTGAACTCCTCCACTCGGGGCAGCGACTCGTCCCTGATTATCAATGATTATCGTGAGCTGGAGGCTGCCAGCTGATGAAGCCAGCAAAACCACATCATCTGCAAAACGCAGAGACGAGTCTCTGAAACCTCCACAGCAAAGCCAGTTTAAGATAAGATCACCGTTATTAGTCCCACACACGGGAAAGGAGTTGTCTCACAGCAGAAAGTGGAGGGTCAATAAAACAGGGTCCTCAAACTTTTGGGGGCCTTGGACCCCTAATAATCCTCATACTGATATAACTGCCTTTTGTATTCCTAGATACTGTACGAATTATTTATATTTTAAACTTTTCTACATAAATAGTCCCAAAGAAATAAAAACTTTTAAAAAATATTTGAACTCACAGCATTTTTGTTTTTCAAATAACAAATCAGAAAGTTTCCAAAAAATTAAGAGTGAAAAAACTGGGACCATTCCAGTGAAGCTGTTTAGTTTGAACTGCAGTTTAAAGACTTTTTAACTGGTTCAGTTTTAACACAATGGATATATTACCCTTATTCAAACAGAACACTGAAAACCTCAGCCTTCTTTACTTATCATGAGTATTTGCTTGAGGCTTTATTACACACAGACCATCCAACAATAATAACTGTTGGTGAGCCTGTTTCTCTATTCTCAGAGGGATGGATGACAAACACACTCTAACATCTTCCACCACTCCTTATTGTTCATCACAGTCAAAGGTGACAATGATGACTCACAGAGGTAAGTGAAGGAAAGGGGAGCAATGCTTGCATGGCCTCAGCAGCCAGTTCAGGACACTGGTGTGAGAGGGAGGTCCAAACGTTTGCATGACTGGCCTTCATGTTCTATCCCAGGATCCTTCTAAGAGCTGTTCTTCTGGCCTGCATGTTTGCAATGTCCTGCTGCAGCTGGTGAAAATGGACGACGCGCCCAGTCCCAGGCATCAGTGCTCACGTCACAGAAGTATGAGCGCAACGTTCCTCACAACAGACACTTTGTTTTTTCAGAAACTCAGTCAGCTGTGGGAACATGTCTGTTCTTCCATCTTGCATCCTTCTTCTCAGCAGGTCTGTTTTCTTCAGACGTGACCTGTAGAGTTCCCAACTGTCCCAAAATTGGCTCGTCCCTTATTCTACTGTAAATGTCCCGTATACTGACCGTTACCTGTGATGCCACTTCCTCACCAACAGATGGCACTCTTACAAATACACAATCTGATTTGAACTCCGTTATATCAGAGTCCTCGTTTTCCAGTCACAGGCGTCAGTGACAGCCCGTCACTGATACATGAGTCGTATTCCTCGCTGAGCGATCTAGCAGTGCGTCACGTAGATTTCACCAAAGCTGGATTTCACTGCAGTGAACATCTGGATCCAAGTCTTTGGAAGCTGGTGTTTGTCGATGCAGGATACAGAGGGTAGCCATGATCCTTGCATTGATGGACTTTATCTGCACTGCAGCTCCGCTCTATCATTGCTGCTGCACCATCCACACAAACAGCTGCACAGTTTCCAGCTCAGTCTTCATTCAGTCATAAAAGTCTAAATGTTTCCTCATCAGTTGTGCTGCCAGAGACCTCCTCGCACAACAGAACATCCTCCAAACTGTGTCCTTCCCAGGGATAAAGCGCTGAAGCTATCAATTAAGCTGCACTGGAAATGTCTGTCGATTCGTCTAGCTGAATAGAAAATCACTCACGTGGCGTTCAGGCCAATAGTTCTTTAATTCTCCTCCTCACTGCATCATCTGAAAGCGCAAAGCTTTCACCTCATCAAAACAGAACTTTCCACATGTGCACCACAGCTGGAAGCACGAGGTCCAGTCCAGTCGACTGTGGCTTCTTACGTTTTACGATGCGCTGAGCCAGCAGAAACGAAGCCTCTGAGCCTTTTCTGAAGTTGGGACCACGTCCACCATTTTCTGATGCTTGTAGTCCTCAAACTCTCGCTGGAGAAACTTTTGTTTCATCTTTAAACTCCGGGTGCTTTGTGATGAGATGCCGCTTTAGCTTGGCTGGCTTCACTTGCTGTCACTTGAAGACACACAACAAATTTTGGTCTTCCATCATCATCCTCGATGAAGCTGACTCGAGGTAACTGTTGTCATACTTTCTCATTTTAGCTGGTTTGCTTTTGCATAACTCAATAAAAATGTTTTTCCTCTGTGCTAATTAGCTCAACCCCAGATGATGCACATGTGTTTAGTGCCATGACGTGTTTTCACAGACAACCAATCAATGGCTCGTGGACCCACGGGGGTCTGGGGACCCCAGTTTGAGGGCCGCTGCTATAAAGCATCTGTGATGCTGCACAGCTTTCATTCTGTACGTGTACGTCAGTGGGAAACAAGAACTGAGACTGAGGTATGGAAATAAAACACGGCAGTAAACTAGGACATGTTTCTGACTCCTCAGTTCAGAAGATGAGTCTGACTTGGCAGTGACTCAGTGGAGCTGTTTGTTCGATACTCTGTTTACTTGTAGTTAAGACGTATTACTTCTACACAACAGTCTTGAGCTGTTCCAGGATAACTGTCATTTAAACATGAATTTAATGATCTTCTGTGTTATGAGCCAACAGATTCTCCAGTGTTTGAATGATGCAGCTGAGATATTGAGAAGTCTCCTCATTTCTGCTTCAAACAGCTAAACTGTATAAATATAGAAGGTGTTTCCAGTGCTGCTGCTTAAAGCACACACACATCCAAACAGCAGCTGTGTTCTTTTCATTTTTGTATTTGTGTTTAATCACTTCATATTTTTATACTATGATAGTTTCATTGGAGGGCCCACTCCTGAAGACCTTCTATGACTCTGTGGTGGCCTCAGCCATCTTTTATGGTGTGGTCTGCTGGGGTGGCAGCATCTCTGCTGGGGACAGGAAGAGACTGAACAGGCTGATCCGAAGGGCCAGCTCTGTTCTAGGATGCCCTCTGGACCCAGTGGAGGTGGTGAGTGACAGGAGAATGGTGGCTAAGCTGTCATCCCTGCTGGACAACATCTCCCACCCCATGCATGAGACTGTGACAGCACTGAGCAGCTCCTTCAGTGGGAGACTGCGGCACCCACGGTGTGGGACGGAGAGATTTCGCAGGTCTTTCCTCCCCACTGCTGTCAGACTCCACAACAAAGACTTTAACTGATCAAACACACACATCCACAAATGTGCAATAACACAAATGTGCAATAATCTTTCTGGCACCATTGTATTTTTACTCTGTTGTATATAGCATTTGTATTCTATTTTTATCCTATTGTATATTTTATTCTATTTTATTCTACTGTATATAGTATTCTATTTTTATTCTATTCTGTACAGTTGTGTACTGTATTTATTCTTATTTTATTTTATTCTAATTGTCCTTCATAACTTTTGCACTGTCCACTTCCTGCTGTGACAAAACAAATTTCCCACGTGTGGGACTAATAAAGGTTATCTTATCTTATCTTTTCTTATCTTATCTTATTTAAAGCAAATACAATATCCTGTACAAACAGGTGAAAAATATAAAATATCAGATCAAATTAAGAGCGACACTAAAAACAATCACACTGAGTTATTCTCTCGTTCCTTTAAGACAGACATCCTCTCCAGCCACCTTTCTCACTCACTATGTGTTAATAGACCTCTCTGCATTGAATCATTTCAATCAGTTCACTTCCGGCGCCCCCCGTGTGCGGCAGCCTGTTACAGCAGCTCTGCTCATTCCGAGTTTATTTCTTTCTTATCTTTCTTCTCGTAATTTTTCATAACTAACGTATTAGTAATTAGACTCTGCAACCATGTTCTACCGTTTTGTGCTAGTTCTGGTCGTTTTTCTTAGTTTTTTTCTACTTTTTTCACCCGTGTCTGGGGACCCAGAGCAGGGATCCTTTGTTTACAGTAAGGATCAGCTGTTAGCGCTGCGTCCCACAGCAGTACTGCCGGCGGACAGACCCGACATTCCCAGCAAGCTGAGGAGGAAAAGACGGGGGTGTCGTGCTGGGAAGGAGCGCCGTCGCCCGAGAAGGAGACGTTATCGACCATCTCTTCCTTCTGTAATTATTGGAAATGTACGGTCTTTGCCCAATAAAATGGATGAGCTCACGTCGCTAACCTGGTCACAGAGGGAGTACCGGCAATGTAGCATCATGATGCTAACGGAGTCGTGGCTAACACCGCTAACTCCAGACACGAGCGTGACACTACCGGGATTCCAGCTGCTGCGAGCGGACAGGGCGAGAGAGAGCGGTAAGAGGAAAGGAGGGGGACTGGCAGTGTTTGTGAATGACAGATGGTGTAACCCTGGGCACATCACCGTAAAAGAACAACTCTGCAGCAGAGACATTGAGCTGTTAGCCCTTAGCATGCGTCCGTACTACCTGCCCCGGGAATTCTCGCATGTTATCGCGATAACAGTGTATGTCCCCCCCTCGGCCAACGCGGATGCAGCCTGTGACTCTCTCCACTCAGTGGTCAGCAGACTGCAAACACAATCTCCGAGAGCCCTCCTCATAATATCAGGGGACTTTAATCATGCCTCACTGGACTCCACACTGCCCACCTTCACCCAGTATGTGACCTGCCCAACCAGAGACAATGAAACACTGGACTTACTGTATGCCAATGCTGAAGAGGCATACAGTTCATCACCTCTCCCTCCCCTGGGCAGATCTGATCACAACCTGGTGCACCTTGTCCCTGTGTATGAGCCCTTAGTGCGCAGGGAGCCACCAGCCACCCGCACAGTGCAGAGATGGTCGGAGGAGAGCGAGGAGGCTCTTAAGGATTGTTTTGAGTCGACTGTGTGGGAGGTGATCTGTGACGACCACGGAGAGGACATCAACAGCCTTACTACATGCATTACTGACTATATTAATTTCTGTGTGGATAACACCGTACCTACCAGGACTGTACGGTGTTTCTCCAACAACAAACCTTGGATTACCCCAGAAATTAAAGCCGTCCTCAAGCAGAAGAGGAGGGCCTTCAAATCCAAAGACAAAGAGGAGTTGAAAAGGGTGCGGAGAGAGTTGAGGGGACTGATAAGGAATGGGAAGGACAGCTACAGGCAGAAGATGGAGAACCAGCTTCAGCAAAACAACGTTGGTGAAGTCTGGAGAGGCCTCAGAACCATCTCAGGCCACAAACATCAGAACTCTCTGCCTGGGAGGGATGTGAGGTGGGCAAATGAACTGAATCATTTCTTCAACAGATTTGATTCAGCCATGAGGCAGTCTCCAACATCGGCTGCAGACTCACCCACCCCCACTGCTGCTGTTCCACCTCTGACACCTCAGACACTTCACACCTCCTCTATTCACCCTGCTCACTCCTCCCCACCCCCAACAACAGCATCCAATACACACTCAACACAAGGCTCCAGCCTGTCTCTCTCAACCACCCAGGTTAGGAGGGAACTGAGGAGGATTAAAGCCAAGAAGGCAGCGGGTCCAGATGGCATCAGTTCGAGGGTCGTCAGGTCCTGCGCGGACCAACTGTGTGGGGTGATGGAGCACCTCTTCAACCTGAGCCTGAGGCTGGGAAGAGTCCCACAGCTCTGGAAAACCTCCTGTGTTGTACCAGTGCCAAAGACTTCACGCCTCAAGGACCTCAACAGCTACAGGCCGGTGGCTCTGACATCCCACCTGATGAAGACCCTGGAGCGGCTGGTCCTGGCTCAGCTTCGGCGCCTTGTGAGCTCATCACTGGACCCACTTCAGTTTGCCTACCAGCCTGGCATTGGAGCGGATGATGCCGTCATTCACCTCCTACATCGCTCCCTCGCTCACCTGGAGACCGCTGGAAGCACTGTGAGAATCATGTTCTTTGATTTCTCCAGTGCCTTCAACGCTATTCTTCCCTCGGTTCTGAAGGACAAGCTGGAGAACTCAGGAGTGGACCATCACCTCACTACCTGGATTTTGGACTACCTCACCGACCGACCACAGTATGTGAGGACTCAGGGCTGTGTGTCGGACAGGGTCGTCTGCAGTACGGGGGCCCCACAGGGAACGGTTCTGGCTCCGTTCCTCTTCACCATCTACACTGCAGACTTCTCCCACAACTCCACCCAGTGCTTCCTGCAGAAGTTCTCTGATGACTCTGCTATAGTCGGCCTCATCACTGATGGGGACGACAAGGAGTACAGAGGACTGACTCAGGACTTTGTGGACTGGTGCCAGCTGAACTACCTCCAGATCAATGCCAGTAAAACCAAGGAGCTGGTGGTAGACTTCCGCAGGCACAAACATCCTCCACTGCAACCACTGAACATCCAAGGTATGGACATTGAGGCTGTGGACAGCTACAGGTACCTTGGTGTTCATCTGAACAACAAACTGGACTGGACTCATAACTCAGACGCCCTCTACAGGAAAGGGCAGAGCAGGCTGTACCTGCTGCGGAGACTCAGGTGGTTTGGAGTGGAGGGCCCACTCCTGAAGACCTTCTATGACTCTGTGGTGGCCTCAGCCATCTTTTATGGTGTGGTCTGCTGGGGCGGCAGCATCTCTGCTGGGGACAGGAAGAGACTGAACAGGCTGATCCGAAGGGCCAGCTCTGTTCTAGGATGCCCTCTGGACCCAGTGGAGGTGGTGAGTGACAGGAGAATGGTGGCTAAGCTTTCATCCCTGCTGGACAACATCTCCCACCCCATGCATGAGACTGTGACAGCACTGAGCAGCTCCTTCAGTGGGAGACTGCGGCACCCACGGTGTGGGACGGAGAGATTTCGCAGGTCTTTCCTCCCCACTGCTGTCAGACTCCACAACAAAGACTTTAACTGATCAAACACACACATCCACAAATGTGCAATAACACAAATGTGCAATAATCTTTTCTGGCATCGTTGTATTTTTCACTCTGTTGTATATAGCATTTGTATTCTATTTTTATCCTATTGTATATTTTATTCTATTTTATTCTACTGTATATAGTATTCTATTTTTATTCTATTCTGTACAGTTGTGTACTGTATTTATTCTTATTTTATTTTATTCTAATTGTCCTTCATAACTTTTGCACTGTCCACTTCCTGCTGTGACAAAACAAATTTTCCACGTGTGGGACTAATAAAGGTTATCTTATCTTATCTTATCTTAAATGCTTACACTCGTCTCCAGTAAAGCAGAAATAATGATATCCTCTAATAAAAAAGTTAAACATTACTGATATAAGTTAATGTCCATAAACTGTGGCCAAACATGTTTTATTAATCTCAAGCATTTCAACTTTGACAACATATTTGAAGCCATTCAGACATCAGTGTTAGCAATAAACCTCAAAATCCATATCTGCATGTAAGATGCACAAAAAACAGAAACCAGTCAGTTTGTCTAGAATTCATGTTTTAAAGCTATATAACAAAAACTCGGTGTCGTAAACATAGATTAGGTACATAAACAGCTGCTAGTCCAGGTCCCATCTCCTGCTTTGTCAGCTGATAGTCAGAATCCTCTAAACTGCTTCTCAGGAGACGTCCTCCTCCTGCAGTTGAGCAGACTCTAATATCAGCTTTTTTAACCTATCCTATTACGTTACTTCAGAAATCTTGTTTTCCCCTCATCACGGTCCAAACGCATACATCCCAGCAGCCCACGAAAATAATCTGAAAACTCTGTTTAACATCTCTGGATGTCACGCTTCATCTACTAGTCCAGTTTGTAGGAAACACACAAGCTCTGCCATAATAAAGTCCTCCATCAGACCCTGTTTTGAGACGTTTGTGTGTTTAGGTTTAAGAAGTAAGACGTCGTCTTGGACAGCAGCACAGCTTCTTGAACGTCCTCTACCTGCTGCCTGCCGAAGGCTTCTGGATGTCACCATTAGCAGCCTGGGAAACACGACTCTCACTGCATCTGTAATCACACAAGCAGAAAACATCAGTTTATAGTGTTAGTGTGACCAGCAGCCTTTAGTGTGTCTGGTGTACACTGCTCAGAAAATGTTGCACAGTAGAGGAGCAGTTCAACATCAAGTCAGTGAAACTTTGGGATATTGATCTGATTAGTTCAGTATCAGAGGAGGTGTTAATCAGGTTCAGCTGCTTTGGTGTTAATGAAACTAACAACAGGTGCAACAAGGACACATTCCCCAAACAGTTTCACAGGACACTCACGTTTCCCTCCTCTTATGTCTTAGTCTTACAATATTAAGAGCCTTGAGACGAGCGCTGTTGTCATAAATAACTGAACACTGTGTGTCTATCGCAGCCATTTCCATAAAAAAATATTTAATGTGATGTTAGTTTATTTTGTTTTGGTTTTCACCTTTTTTTTTTACTCATTTTCACTTTTAGCTGTGATTGGGGTTTTTTTGTTCAGTCATTTGTGTGTTTTGTCTTATTTCCCAGTGTTAAAGCACCTTACCTTCTTTCGGTTCCCAACTTTGAATTGTTCCATATCTGAGGCGTGATCCCAGGTTTTCTGGTTTACACTTTCTTTTCCTCTTGACCATCTTCAGCGCTGACAAACTCATGGGCTTTAAAACTTTTAATGGTCAGCTTGTAAAAACTGCTCCTTCTTTAAGAAGTCTTTAAGGAGGAACACATAAACCAATCAGAGTGTTTTTAGCTGTGATGTTGGTGCTGCACTGCTGGTTAGCTCAGCTTGATAGTGCCTTCCCTTTGAACCCAGAGGATGCTGAAAGGTTCCCGGTTCAGTATGCTCTCTGTTTTAGTTTCATGTTAGCATTTTAGCCTGTTATCAACTTTTCCACACTTTTAGAATTGACAGAGTTTGTGGCTCAGTGTTTTCCTTTCTTTGTTTTTCTTTGTTTGTTGTGGGGTTTTTGTGGATTTGGGGGAAGGCATGTTAGCAGGCAGTGAGAGAGAAGGAAAGACAGAAGTGTGGACATGAGAGCAGGAAGTTAAAGCATGTAGGGACTATGAGTTGTACAGATAGAGGGGAAGTAAGAGCAGGATCATTGGAGGTGGATTCAAACTGTTGTGCCGTGGTGTCAACAGGAAGACCAATGGAGGATGGGCAATCGTTTGTGTTTGTGAACAGTGGAGGTGAAGAGAGGGTCAGACGGGATCATGAGTTTGAAGTTTGAAATCAAATAGTTGATGCTGAATGTTGTCAATGCCCCACAGGTTGGGTGTCAGTTAGAAGACAAAGAGGAAGTGGTGTAGAGAGTTCCCAGGAGGCAAGAGTGATGACTGGAGCCGATTTACCAGAAGTTAACTAGTGTTGTAAATATGGTTCTCTTTATGTGTTTCACTTCACTCTGTGTCAGTTTCAGTGTGAGTGAAACACAGATCTTATGTCTAAGTGTCACTCTGGGAGATTTCAGCCGCTCACGTTCTGTTGGTTAAATGTTAAATGTCACGTGTTTGTTGGTAAATACAAAGATGTGAGACTCGCTGTCTGATAGGAAGACAAACCAAAAGCCGAGCAAACTGGCGTGACAACTAGAGCTGGTTGTAACACTCCCACCAGTTATGTGACAGGAAGTTCAAGGTCAAACAAGTTTTTCTACCACAGAAAATGACTTTTCTTTCTTGAGTAAACTCTGGTACTCTCCAGTGTTTAACACCATTGGACATTTCATTGACTCACCAGTCACCAAGAAGAATCACATCAGTCTTACACACTGAGTAATCGTGAGCAGAATGCTTTCAAACTGTCGAATCAGCTCTTTTACGTGCCTCGCTGGCACGCTCAGAGTGAATACAGCGCCCACTGGTGTCTGTGTGGTGAGTGTGTGCAGCAGTGTTGCCTCTTACCGGTGAGACATACCATGGTAAGTGTAGGCAGCGTTTGATTTTCTAATGGTGAAAAAACCGGGCGTATCCCAATGCGAGAATGATGATGGCGAGGACCACGATGCCGACGAGCAGCCCCACGATCATCGGCGTCCTGTTCACGTGTTCTGAGAAAACAGACGCAGTGATTTTACTGCTGCAGCTTTAAAACCTTCAGCTGATTCAAAAGCAGCGGAGTCGTTTACATTTGTGTCTCTGGTTGGAGTCGGAGCGCGTTAAAGGAACGTTACACTAAGAAGAGCAGCTTACCTGATGCAGGGATGACCTCACACTGGATGCAGCTGCGTGGTTCCACGAGTTCCCCGTGGACCGTATAGGCCACCTGAACACAGTACCGCTGCCCCTCCTCCAGCTCTTCAATGGTCGTGGAGGCTACAGTGTCTTCATACACCTGACAATATGAAATTAGAAGATATTTACTTTGCTTGGGCTCCTGTTGTAATTTTAAAATGTTGACTCTGATTCCAGTTGTTAAACATGCAGGTTCAGTTTTTGCTGCTGATGTCTGAAATAATATTTTAACCAAACTAAGTGAATTTTAAATATATATATATATATATATATATATATATATATATTGTTTTTAATATGGCTGAAAATCTCTTGCAGTCAGTAACAGTCTGAAGTGGTGGACCCATGACCACATGCTGTTTCAGGCCTTCACTGCTGCTCGTTTGTGGCTCTCTGGCTGCAGTTTAGTCCTAAAAATGAAGGCACAGGATTCATCTGGACACGAAACTGCTTCTCAGTCACTTTGAGCTTCTGAAAATGGGAACTGTATAAAAATAGCTGTAATTCTGCAACAGTTTGTGCAGACTGTCTGTTAGTCTCTGTGGTGGTGCAGAGGCAAACTGTCCAAATATGCATGGACCTGCCTGCACACACTGACAGATACATGTGACTGTATCAGCAAGCACACTTTTCTTTAAAAACATAATAAAAATATCAGATATATTCTGAGCAGTGACACGTGCTGTAACATCAGGTTAGCATAAACACCTCGAGGAATCACTCCGTGTTCTCACCTGCAGAGGACTCTCTCCCTCTCTGCCAAAGTAAATCCTGTGCTTGGCATTGCTGTCGTGTTCCTTCGCCAGCTTGTGGTCATCGTTAAGGAATATGGTGAGTGATCCAGGCCGGGTCAAAATGCTTAACAGAGGCGTGCAGACGTCACCTGGAAGAGCAGAGCGAGCGTCAGCACAGCAGCAGCTCGTGGTTCACACTCTGGTCAGGATGGTTAACACCTCGAGTCTCACAGCTTCACCCACAGACAGCGCTGACACATATCTGAGGTTTCTCACCGTCTCTGCTGCAGGCTTTAACACCCTCAGATCTCAGCCCCCGTCTCTTGGCCTGCACACGCAGCGTCACGCAGCTGTTCTCAGGCGAGTCGTTAGTGTCGCTCGGCCCAATCGCTGATATGTTGCAGGAATAGAAAGGCGTCTGGATGCAGGCTGGAAGAGCTTCCCATTTATCAGAGTTAAATCTGAGGATGAGGAACAGAAACAGACACGAGTCAGAGAAAACATCTGCTCAGCGTTCTCTCCATAAAATCCCTGCAGCGGGTGGAGAACTGCAGCACAGCAGACTACTGTCCAAACATCAACAACATATTTAATGATAAGAACAGCGCAGTAAAGTCGCTGCTAGCACATGCGCTAATAGTTTATCAATATATGAATTTGTTCTGTGTTACAGAAACATGGTTACAGCAGGATGAACACAACGCACCTCAAAGGTCTTGACAACGCTTCACTTGTTCTACAGTTTTTCATGTTACAGCTTTATTCCAAAATTTTTTATCCTTGTGACAGGAATGACAGATCACATAGTTCGTTCACTCGGTCGCAGCTTTCCAGCTGCAGCCCCACACACAACCACAACCTCAGGTCCCGGTATGGCACACTCAGGGGAGGCGTGATGACCTAATGGAGCTCCGGTGTGTCTCAGCCTCCCCTGCAGCCGCGCCTAAGCCACACCCCTCCACAATCCTAATGCAACAAAGTCGAAACTTTGGATCTTTTACAGAAGAGTGACTCCTGTCTGATCACTCCACCATGCAGGCCTGATTGGTGGGATGCTGCACAAATTGTTGTCCTTTCTCCACAAAGCAACACTGGAGCGATATCAGAGTGACCAACGTTCTTGGTCATCTACCTAAATAAGGCTCTTCTACCCCAATTGCTCAGATTGACTCGTGACAGAACTACATGGAACTCCAGTCACCCCAGTGTGTGAAGAGGATTCTCCATTAACATGAACGAATCAATTCAACTCAATTCATTTTTATTTATATAGCACCAAATGACAACAACATTTGCCTCAAGGCGCTTTATATTATAAAGTAAAGACCCTACAATGATACCCTGCACTTTGGCAACAGTGGGAAGGAAAAACTCCGTTTTAACAGGAAGAAACCTCCGGCAGAGCCAGGCTCAGGGTCAGGACTTCCTGATAATAATGAATTACAGTAGTCCAGCCAAGAAGTAATAAATGCATGAACTAGTTTTTCAGCGTCATTCTGAGACAGGATATTTCTAATTTTAGAGATTGTGAATGACCACGGCAGACCCGCTGACATTAACATGCTTTGCAGCATGCTTTATTAGCACACACACAGCTGCAGCTCTCCCGCTGCCAGCCCAACAACAACCCACCACAGGACCCAGTACAATATTTAAGTCGGCGGGGCGTGATTGCGGATGCCATGCAGGTGCCTCCGTCCTCCCTGCACGGCACCGCAGGCCACGCCCACCACAGAGATGTTGCACAAATGGAAGAGACCAGTCCAGCTGAGGTTCAGAGGCTGTCAGATTGGTGTGCTGACAACAACCTGGACCTCAAAACCACCAAGACAACAGAGCCGGTAGTCGACTTCAGAAGGAGGAAGTCTGAGCTGCAGCCTGTCAGCATCAACAGGGTGTGGAAAGGGTCTCCAGTTTTAAGTTCCTGGGTGTGCACATAGACACAGACCTCCAATGGAGCTCAAACACCTCAGCGGTTTTAAAGAAGGCCCAACAGCGTCTCCACTTTCTGACAATCCTCAGAAAAATGGACCTAAAGAAGGAGCTGCTGACTGTCTTCTACTGCTGCTCCATTGAAAGTGTGCTGACATACTGCATCTGTCTGTGCAGCTGGATATTGGACTTCCTGAGCGTTAGACCCCAGAACGTCAGGATGGGAGAGCACACCTCCTCCACCCTCATTCTGAACGTAGGCGTCCCACAGGGATGTGTCCTCAGCCCCCTCTTATACACACTTTTCTATCTGTGTGTGGTTCTCCAGCTGCACCATAACACACAAAAAGGCACTCCAGAGGGTCATTAATATGGCCCAAAAAATCACTGGACTTCCTCCCTGACCTGTACAGCACTCGCTGTCTCAAGAGGGCACGCACCATCCTACGGGACTGCACACACCCAGGACACCGGGTGTTTAAGCTGCTGCCATCTGGCAGGAGGTTCAGGCTGCTGAGGTCCCGAACAAATAGACTCAAGGACAGCTTTTACAACAGGACAAAAACCCTTAATCAATGCTAATAACTGACCTGATTGGCTACCTCCCTGGACTTTTTTCAGAGGGGGGGTGGGGGGAATAACAATAACAATGTGCAATAAACATACGTTCATTCTTTTATTTATTAAGTCATTCCTTTGCTCATACCTCTCTTGCACCTTAAAAAAATCCACTTTAAGTTACTGTGTTGTGTTGCGTTGTGTTGTGTTGTGTGTAGAGCCGATGCAGGACAGTTTCCAATTTGTCTTGATGCATTCTCATCCATCCAGGTAAGTAAATCTCCAAAAGTTGATTCTGGTCGTCTGGATGTTTTCAGTGGGAGAAACGTTTCGTCATCATCAGGTGACTTCTTCAGTCTCAGCTGACTGCAGGTTTCAATCTTATAAACAGGACATTTGTACAATGACAGAAACTAGCACCACTAATAATAATAATAATAATAATAATGCACTGGATTTATATAGCGCTTTTCAAGGCACCCAAAGCGCTTTACAATGACATTATTCATTCAGACTTGTGCAAATTCCCTGCTGACTCGGCCTCAGGAGGGCTAGAGGCAAGAATCAAGCGCACCCAAATGAGCGCATCATTGATCATGTGTGCATCACGCAGAGGGAGAGTGGGAGTGAGAGACGAAAGGCGCAGCGACAGAGCATGGCAGTTGTAACGCAGTTTGTGTGATTCCGTGTGCGTTAATGAATCTGTAAGTTGACCTTTGTTAACTGGTACGACAATAGTCATAGTTGTTTGTGCATGTTTCAAGCTAAAGTTATGCCTCGGTACACTGATATCACGTTAGTAGGTTTATTTAATTATTTAGTTAATTTGCACTAAGTTCATAACAGTGGCCAGAATTTCCTCCAACGATTACATCCAGCAGTTAAAAGATTTTTCTGTTGTTTATTGCTTAGTTAAGCTGTTGTTAGCTTGCCACATTCTTGCCTTAGTACTAGCAACTGGGAATATATGTGCTATTTAGCCAACTTGTGGTCTTACGGTGACCCCTTGTGGACATTGTAAAATATTGCTGTGACTAAGTAGATGATATGTTCTGATTGTTGCTTAGTTATTTTAGACCCTGCTAATTATAGTATTACCTGTTTCTGTTTCAGACAACCATGCTTATAGTCACCTATACTGCATCTGCTAGTTATAAGTTCATATCTGGCTGCAGCACAGTTGGATTTATCCTGGCAGCCTGCTGTAACCAGTTCTTCTGTGAAGCTTAATTAAAGACAGTGAACTAAACTCCTGGACTGCTGCAGTCTTTCTGACCGAAGACTTAGGCCAGACTTGTATACCCAGCACTTCCAGTATATATATATTCTACAAGTGGTCCTTCGAGCCGGATGTATACAAGCTGCGCTATGGCTACACCCAGAGAGTTTAACTACGACCAGCCTGCACTGAGTCCCCGTCCCAGCAGGGTGCGACGCATTCCCGGACATCTGGAGGACTTCGAACTCACCTACCCAGCTCACCGTCTTTATAGTACCACAGTAAGACCAGCATCACCACTGACAACAACTTACGCAGCACCACTCAGCCCTGGGAGTTCCCCTAACTACCCGGCAGCTAGTCATTATGGTACGGCAAGTCCAGAGGAAAGATGGCAGCGGCTGGAATCACGTTGGCAAACGATAAGTCAGCAGATGAAAGAACTTGAAGTGGAAATGGACAGGGTCAGATTGCCTTCGTATCCACAGAGTGCACATCTGCCTTACCCTTCATACCACTATGCAGCATTTCAGCCACATTACAGTAGCCTCCCCCATTTAGAACTGGGTTACCCTGTACGGCCTCCCAGTCCAAGAGCTGCACCTAACATTCAGCACCAGGTTCTGCACGCTCCAACACAAGCCCCTGCTCCTCAAGTGCAGGTTGACACTGCTGCATCAAACCCACAGCCTGCTTCAGAAGCGATGTCTGTACCAGCTCCCGCATCCACGGCTCCTCCAGCCTGCTCGCCGCCGTTGGCAACGCAGCCGGTACCCCCTGCTCTAACACAGCCTGCATTGCCCTTCGCACCACCTCCTGCTACTCTAATGATGGCTCCGCCAGTGTCCCTTATCACACCGCCGCCAGAACCACATGTGCCTCAGCCAGTGCCCTCTACCACACCGTTACAGCCTGAGCATGTTCCACCAGAGCCGCAGTATGATGCACTTCCCAGGGCCTGGCAGTCTGTTCCACTGCCATATCCACCTGTGCATTATCCTAGATCACCCCGTGGTCAGCACTGTTATCCGACACCTCACCCAGTAGACAGTTCACATCAGCCAAGTATGATGGAGATGGCGATTGCTTCATCATTTGGCATTCCTAAACCTAAACTGACTGTATTCAGCTCAGGGAAAGAGAGCGATTTTCTTATGCTCAAAAAGGGTCTGGACAGCTTACTTGGTCCACACAAGCATTTAAGTGAAGACTATAAGTATCAGATCCTGCTTGACCATCTCACATTCCCATCTGCACTTCAAGTGGCAAAGAGGTATGTCAACAGTCAGACCCCATACACAAGTGCCATGCAAGCGCTCACACAGAGGTACGGACAGCCAAGGCAGCTAGTGCAGGGGGAACTGAAGGCCATTCTGAATGCCCCACCAGTCAGGGCCGGAGATTATCAAGCATTTGAGGACTTTGCTACCGCAGTTGGAACTCTAGTGGGGATGCTCAGTACAATGGAGGGCCCCTCATCGTCAGAGTTGAAGTGTGGGTCTCATGTGGACACCCTACTCACCAAACTCCCCACTAACTATCGAGATGCATTTGCTGAACATTGCTTTAACCGAGGAATTATCCAAAGTGGCAGTGATCGTACATACACTCTCCCTGATCTGGCTGAGTGGCTGGAAAGGAAGGCCCAGACGCTGCAAGTGTCTCGCCAAATCACAAGCCCCTTCCCAGCTATACCAGCACCGACTGAGTACAAGGACCGGAAAGCAGTGAGACAACAGAGGGTCAAACCTGCTACTATTCTGCTTGGGAGTCAGCAGGGATCGAAGCCCGCTAATCCTTCTCCGAGCCCTGCCACTGTACCACACCTGAAGAAGAGAGATCGTTTCAAGCCCTTCTGTCCTTATTGTAATAACCAGGAGCACTACCTCAATGCCTGTGCTGACTTTGCCACGCTCACCTGTACTGCCAGAGCTGCCTGGATAAAAGAGAAAAAACGATGTTGGAAATGTGGGAGAGGACATTCCCCAGAAAACTGCACTCTGAAGAAGCCCTGTGCAACATGTGGAGAACAACATCTGCTCATACTACATGATGTTGCTGCTGCAGAGAGCCTCCTGACCGTGAATACGTCCTCCAGCATGGTTTTCTTGGACCAAGTCAGCCATTCAGGGCGGGTAATGCTAAAGGTTGTCCCAGTGCGGTTGCAAAATGGGGAGAAAACACTGGACACATATGCTGTCCTGGATGATGGCTCCGAAAGAACAATCATACTACCTGCTGCCGTCCATCACCTTGGCCTTGTGGGAACAGAAGAGATTCTGTCCCTCAGGACAATTCGACAAGAAATCGTACAGCTGAAGGGAGCCACTGTATCCTTTCAGGTGTCAGGTATGACAAACCGAAGAGTGAAATATGACATTCACCAGGCTTTTACAGCAGCCGAAGTAACTCTGGCAGAGCAATCACGTGCTGCTGACCTCCTGACACAACGATACAAACACTTGAGAGGCTTATCCCTGCAGTCCTTTGACAAAGTCCAGCCCCTGCTACTTATCGGTTCTGATAACCCTCACCTGATAATACCTACCCAGCCTGTGCGTACCGGTCCAGTTGGTGGCCCAGTGGCTGTGTGCACAATGCTGGGGTGGGCGATTCAGGGACCAGCAAGCTTTTTGCAGCAACCAACAGATGAGAGAAGCTGTCTGCATTTGTCCACTCTCTCCTCCTCAGATGAGCTGCATCAACATGTCCAGAGACTCTGGCAGCTGGACACCCTACCCTTCCACACCAACAAGGAGGTGACGCGATCAGGCGAAGATAAAGCAGCCATAGAACGACTGGAGCAAGGGACTGTCCGGGTCACCGTCGATGGAGTGGTTCGCTATGCTACTCCACTGTTGCGAAGACAGAATGCACCTGTTCTTCGGGCACCTCCCACAGCAGTGATGGCACTCCTCAGAGCGACAGAGCGACGTTTGTGTAACAATCCAGATCAAGCTGCTGTCTACAATGAGGAAATTCACAAGTTGGAGAAAGCTGGTTATGTAGTGAAGATCAGCATGAATGAGGCCAGCAGCTCTGCAGAATCATGGTTTATCCCGCACCACATTGTGTACCACAACAACAAGCCCAGAATCGTCTTCAACTGCTCCTTTAACTACAGGCAAGCTTCTCTTAACAAGAACCTGCTTCCTGGCCCAGTTCTCGGGTCAACACTGCTTGGCGTGCTCTTGAGATTTAGAGAGTACGCTGTCGCTATCAGTGGAGATATTCGCGGCATGTTCCATCAGGTGCGCCTTCTGCCTGAGGACCAGCCACTTCTACGCTTCTTATGGCGAGATGGGGAGAGGGAGCGCAGCCCAGACGTGTACGAGTGGCGTGTCCTTCCTTTCGGGACCACATGTAGCCCATGCTGTGCTACATATGCCCTGCAACGCCATGTAAAGGATCACAGCGAAGACAATGAAGAGGCACTGTATTCTGTGCTCCATGCATTCTATGTGGATAACTGCTTACAGTCTCTACAATCTCAGACTCAGGCAAAGGACCTGATAGACAAGATGAGAGCCCTCCTTGCCAGTGGAGGATTTGAGATAAGGCAGTGGGCTAGCAACACACCTGAGGTCATTTCTCACCTACCAACAGAAGCCAAATCAACCGAGTGTGAGTTATGGCTAACCACTAACAAGACTGAACCACAAGAGTCTTCACTTGGTCTCCTGTGGCGCTGCAGCTCTGACACATTGGGATACAAGCACCGGGCCATTCCACGTACTGCACCAACCCTGAGATATGTTTACAGAGTACTGGCCAGCCAATATGACCCATTAGGTTATATCATTCCCTTTACAACGCGAGCCAAGGTTCTGGTTCAGGCACTCTGGAAGAAAGAGAGGGGTTGGGATGAGCCGATTGCTGATGAGCTCCTGTCCGTATGGTTGGCATGGGAAAGTGAGCTGCCATACTTGCCAAACCTCAGCTTGCCAAGGTGTTACACTCCTGGTATCTCAGCTGGGAGCCCCGTGAACCTACACATCTTCTGTGATGCCTCAGAGAGAGCCTATGGTGCGGTTGCATACCTGAGAGTAGAGACTGACAGCAATGAAGTTAAAGTGGCATTTGTGATGGCCCGATCTCGTGTGGCACCCAAAAGGCAGCTTTCAATACCTCGCCTGGAGCTTTGCGCTGCCCTAGCAGGAGCACAGTTAGCCAAAGTTCTGCAGACCGAGTTAACCCTGCCATTACAGACGACTACTCTGTGGACCGATTCGACCACTGTCCTTCACTGGATCCAGTCTGAATCCCAGCAGTATAAAGTGTTTGTGGGAACCCGAATAGCAGAGATTCAAGAGCTTGTTGGAGCTGAGAGCTGGAGATATGTTCCCTCTGAAGAGAACCCTGCCGATGACATCACACGTGGGAAATCCTTAAGGGATTTAACTAAGCCAACCCGCTGGACAGATGGCCCAGCATTTCTCCATCAGCCTCCCGCTAGCTGGCCTACGCACCCCACAGTGAGCTCGATGCAGGAGGAAGAGATCCGCGACATCATCTTCTGTGGCAACATTTCCACAAGCAGCCCGCTGACACCTGATCTGAACCAGTTCAAATCCTGGACTGAGCTGATACATGCCACGTATCACGCCCTCCACGGGGCGGCCGCTCCACCCATGACTGCCTCCAGTCGTAGGGAGGCAGAAATTGCCCTACTGAAAAGGTCACAAAGTGAGAGTTTCCCGGCGGAGCTTGCTGCATTGCAGTCGGGTAAAACTATCAGCCCTAACAGTCGCTTGCTGTCGCTTTCACCTGAATTAGACCATACTGTAGGGTTGATCAGGGTTGGAGGTCGGCTCCGGAGGGCTGAAAATCTGAAAGAGGACACCATCCATCCTATAGTTCTTGCACCAGATCACCCTGTCACAAAGCTGTTAGTGCAGGACTATGATAACCGTCTGTTACATGCAGGTCCTGACCGTATATTTGCAGAGATGAGGAGGACCTACTGGATACTTCGCGGCCGACAGATCATCAAGAGACATCAACGCAGCTGTGTGGAATGTTGTAAATGGCGCAGCAAACCAGTCACTCCCCAGATGGCAGACCTACCAGCTGCACGATTACGCGTCACTAAACCACCATACTGGTCCACTGGAGTCGACTGCTTTGGTCCTTACACCATAAAAATCGGACGGCGGCATGAGAAAAGGTGGGGTATTATCTTTAAATGTCTGACCACCAGGTGCGTACATCTGGACCTCTTGTGCAGCATGAACACAGATTCATTCTTGCTTGCCCTTCGGCGCTTTGTGGCAAGGAGAGGAAAACCCTTTGAGATTCTCTGTGATCGTGGCACCAACTTCAGAGGAGGAGAGAGGGAACTTAGAGAAGATTTTGCTGCCATGGAACCAGTTTTGAAGCAACAGCTCGCTGAACAGAGCATTAATTTCAAATTCAATCCACCACTTGCTCCACATTTTGGAGGCACATGGGAGAGGGAAATCAAGTCGGTCAAAGCTTCCCTGCGTGTCGTCCTGAAAGACCAAGCTGTCCAAGAAGAAGTGCTGATGACTATGCTTGTAGAAGTGGAGGGCATTCTTAACTCGAAACCCCTCGGTTATGCAACATCAGACATTGCGGACCCTGATCCCATTACTCCTAACCTTCTGCTTATGGGGCGGAGAGACGCATCCCTACCACAAGCAGTGTACAGCAAGAGTGACCGACTGGGACACCGGCGCTGGAGACACAGCCAAGTGCTTGCTGACCATTTCTGGGTTCAGTTTACTCGCAATTACCTACCTAACCTTCAGCTCCGTCAAAAGTGGCGCATCAGTACCCCCGATCTCACAGTAGATCGAGTGGTCATGGTGATTGACCCACAGCTACCAAGGGCTCTGTGGCCAGTTGGGCGGGTAACTAAAGTAATCCCCAGCGACGATGGTAAGATACGGACAGCTGAGGTCGACATAAAAGGAGTTAAATACATCCGCCCCGTGACTAAGCTCATCACTCTTCCAAAACTGCCAGAGGACTGAAGGGGTGTATATTATCCAGCAGGGACATTTGTGTTCTGCAAATTCACTTAGTGAATTTGGGGGCGGCTGTGCAAATTCCCTGCTGACTCGGCCTCAGGAGGGCTAGAGGCAAGAATCAAGCGCACCCAAATGAGCGCATCATTGATCATGTGTGCATCACGCAGAGGGAGAGTGGGAGTGAGAGACGAAAGGCGCAGCGACAGAGCATGGCAGTTGTAACGCAGTTTGTGTGATTCCGTGTGCGTTAATGAATCTGTAAGTTGACCTTTGTTAACTGGTACGACAATAGTCATAGTTGTTTGTGCATGTTTCAAGCTAAAGTTATGCCTCGGTACACTGATATCACGTTAGTAGGTTTATTTAATTATTTAGTTAATTTGCACTAAGTTCATAACAGTGGCCAGAATTTCCTCCAACGATTACATCCAGCAGTTAAAAGATTTTTCTGTTGTTTATTGCTTAGTTAAGCTGTTGTTAGCTTGCCACATTCTTGCCTTAGTACTAGCAACTGGGAATATATGTGCTATTTAGCCAACTTGTGGTCTTACGGTGACCCCTTGTGGACATTGTAAAATATTGCTGTGACTAAGTAGATGATATGTTCTGATTGTTGCTTAGTTATTTTAGACCCTGCTAATTATAGTATTACCTGTTTCTGTTTCAGACAACCATGCTTATAGTCACCTATACTGCATCTGCTAGTTATAAGTTCATATCTGGCTGCAGCACAGTTGGATTTATCCTGGCAGCCTGCTGTAACCAGTTCTTCTGTGAAGCTTAATTAAAGACAGTGAACTAAACTCCTGGACTGCTGCAGTCTTTCTGACCGAAGACTTAGGCCAGACTTGTATACCCAGCACTTCCAGTATATATATATTCTACAAGACTCACATTCACACACTGGTGGAGGCAAGCTACGGTTGTAGCCACAGCTGCCCTGGGGCAGACTGACTGAAGGAACAATGGGCTGGGAGGTCAGTTCCTTAATCGTAATTATGCAAATTCTCAAGATCATTGATCAAAGAACACTGATCAATGTCCATGAGTCGCATTCACAGAGAGTTGGGGAATGGCTGCAATCACAGCATTGTAAGATGGTGACAGATGTACCGTTGTCCCCTTTTCTTTTTTCTTTTTTTTTTTTGCCTGTCCCGTTTGGCTCTTTTGCCATCAGAATTATTGTCTAAAGGCGAAGAAAGATGCCCAACGGATTTACTTTAGCAAATGGACCATCCCAGCCTTGCCGTAATGGTCCATTTGATTCACCTTTTATTGTTTATTTTATTTTTTATTTTCACTTGTTAGATACGGGACAGACTTGAATGAGGAAAAGAAAAGGGAGAAAGAAAGAGGGGGGAAAAAAAACAGCGGAGAAGAGGGACGGGGATAAAGGGCAAAAAATAAAAACCAACAAAATAAGCAGACAAAAAATACATATATCGATCACCTGGTTCACCTGTTGAGAAAGAAAAAAGAAAACAAGCAGAAGAAAACGAGAGCAATAGAATAGTCCCCTTTTCAAGGTTGTGCTCAGCTGGGCCCCATGGACTAAGGCCTGGTCACCAGATGCTTGCCCTCGGGCACCCCCCCGGGCCTGGCTCCAGGGCGGGGCCCCGGTAACCCTATCCCGGGCAGGGTAAACAGTTCCCTTGGTGATATTCTCATAAGGGTCTTCTGAATCGCTCTTTGGCCCTTTCTCAATTCTCAAGTACGTGAGTCCATGCTCCGTGCGTTCTCGGCGAGTCCGGACTTGCCGTGAACGCACGGAGCATGGACTCACGATTTGTACAATTGTACAATTTATTTTTTGAAGATGCAACACTCAGGAACAAATAAAACACTGAAACAAACCAAACATTAACATTTAGAAGTGATCTAAGTGACTTATATATCATGTTTAACCTCATGTATGTATGCCTTAATAAAAACAAACAGGTGAGATGTTAGAACGCTTTTATTTTTGTTTTAGTGGACACTCAAAAGTTACAATAGACAGCTGCTGGGGTTTGAAAGAGAACTGAACAAATATTTCTGAAGCTTCATCAGGTGATGGCCTCCAGCTCGCACTGAAACGGTTTGCAGCAGAGTGCGAAACGGTGGGAATGAGAATCAGCACCTTTGAGGCCATGGTTCTCAGCCAGAAAAGGGTGGAGTGCCCACTCCGGGTCAGGGATGAGTTCCTGCCCCAAGTGGAGGAGTTTAAGTATCTCGGGGTTTTGTTCATGAGTGATGGGAGAAGGGAGCGGGAGATCGACAGATGGATTGGTGCAGCGGCTGCAGTGATGCGGACACTTTACCGGTCCATCACGGTGAAGAGAGAGCCGAGTGTAAAAGAGAAGCTCCCAATTTACCGGTCAATCAACATGCCTACCCTCACCTATGGCCACGAGCTGTGGGTAGTGACTGAAAGAACAAGATCGCGGATACAAGCGGCGGAAATGGGTTTCCTCCGAAGGGTGGCTGGCCTCTCCCTTAGAGATAGGGTGAGGAGTTCGGCCATCTGGGAGGGGCTCAGAGTAGAGCCGCTGCTCCTCCACATCGAAAGGAGCCAGTTGAGGTGGTTCGGGCATCTGACAAGGATGCCTCCTGGGCGCCTCCTGGGTGAGGTGTTCCCGGCATGTCCCACCGGGAGGAGGCCCCGGGGCAGACCCAGGACACGCTGGAGAGATTATATCTCTCGGCTGGACAGCATTGCATTCATACAGTAAACGTGCTTCCAGGGATTTCAAACTCCGTTTACACTTCGATGCTTGCAGGCCCGACAAGTGAAACAACCCTTTCAGTCAGTGTGAAGTGCAGTTTCAACAGTACATCTCAATTGTTCCACATGATAAAGAATAGCTGCTGTATCTAATGAAAGAAATCTATCAGCACGACTATATTGGTTTAAATAGTAAGAAAGAAATGTGTCAGGCTGAAGTACAAGCTGTGGTAGCTGGTCTGCTAGTAATCAGACCTAGTTACTGGTCTTGTCTGAACCTGAATCCGACTGAGATGCTGTGGCGTGACCTCAAAAAGGCGGTTCATCCTCGAAAACCCTCCAATGTGGCTGAATTACAACAGCTGTGCAAAGATGAGTGGGTCAGCGCTGCTTGATTGCAGCTGTTGCTGCTAAGGGTGGCCCAACCAGTTACCAGGTTTAAGGAACAATCACTTTTTCACACAGGGCCATGTAGGGCTGGAGTTTTTCCTTTAATAATAAACACCTTCATTTAGAAACTGCATTTTGTCTTATCTTTGCCTGATATTTAAATGTGTTTGATGATCTGAAAAACACAGCTGTATGCCCTCCTTCACATTTCCAAAGCCGCCTGCTGGGCAGGGTCGTACTTTTTCTGGACCCCATGTTCTATTTTGAAGCTATATAAATAAAACCGCATTGAATAACAGCTGCAGACTCATTCTCAGTCAATGATCTGATTTATCGATAAACCGACGAACCTCTGAAACTGTTCAAAAAACAGAAGTGGTTATGTGGCAGTCAGCCTTCCACTTTCTGTTTGAATGAATTTTATTCTCATTTTTACTTTTATTTCTTGTTATTATCTTTCTTTTCTTTTTTTAACCTATGTTTATCTTTACTGTAGTTTATTTAATTCAAATTGTTATTCAAATGGTACGTTCTGGGCTCCTTTTATTTTAAAAATATTTCTATTTAATTTCTTTCTGTAGTTTTTAGCTTATTAAAATGTTTTATTTAACCCATCCAGTTTTTTGTTTGTTTGTTTGTTTGTTTGTCTTCTGTAAAAGTGATGACCTAAATCCAGTAAATGATATCTTGAGTATAGTTTGGAGCATGAGATGAAATTCTTTTGTTCATTTTAATTATCACTAAAGGAAAAGGAAGCTCCACCTTAAAACAGACCACCGTCCTTGGCTGTGAGGTCTCACCTGCGGTAATTCACAGTGTAGGTAAGGCCCGGCTCCCCTGGAGTCCACGTCAGCTGACCCTTCTCCACCTGGACGTTCTGTGGAGGCGGCGGCGGCGCCTGAGACGCGACTGAAAAGGTGAAGAAAGCAAACCAGAGAAATCCCTGCATAATCCAGATTATTGTTATTCATGTGATCACAGCCTCAGATGATTTATTAAAGAGACGGCAGGAAACATCGACCCCACGACGTCTGAGCTCAGAGGGACAAAGATTCAAAAACGAGGAATAACATCTGTCTGCTGCACACGGCACGTTTTTAAAAACTAAACAGATGTGAACCTGATGTTTGTGGCGACGTCATTAAATCGGATTTCTGTCATTTATTCACTTTCATGTCTGTTTCCTGCTGCGGACGTATGAGATACATCTACATATTTCTTTATGTAAGTTACACTTTAATGTGACTGTTTTATTGATAATTTCTAAACAATTATTTACATAAAATATGAAATAATAAATGAATGATTGGACAGATCAGTTATTTATTGACTGAGAGTGTCAGAGTCCAAAATCTTTACAGTGAACAGATGAATGAACATTTATGGCATCAGTAATAATATAAATGAAGGTATGAAGGTGAAACATGTTTACAGGCTGATTTAAACAAACACAGACAGGAGTGATGATTAGAACCTGAAATAAACTCTTTGAAAGCTTCACAAATCATTTTCCTGTCATGTCAGGAGCTTTGGACACTTATAGCCCACTTCCATGTTTCACACGAACCTTTAACCCTCCAGCAGCTGAGACTGTTTCACCTTTTTAACCTGAAACAGTCGCAGCAAACACAAAAAGGACATTTTCTCACTTTAGCGCTGAACTGACCTATCAGGAATAACCTGCTGCTGACTCTGTTATACCATTAAATGAGTCACGGTCAGCTGAAGAAATGAAAGTAAGTTTTAAAGTGTGACTCAGGAGCAAAAATAACTGATTTACATAATTAAAGGAGAAAATCACACACACAGGATGTTGCTTCATCTGTGGTTAGTGTGCCGTTGGCGGCGGCTCCTTACCCCAGGTGAAGGTGTGGAAGCAGAGCAGGATCAGCAGCATGACGGCGAGAATGAGAAGCTCAGCACTGTTTCGACTGTGTGTGTGTGTGTGTGTGTGTGTGTGTGTGAGTGTGTGTGAGCTCAGGAAGCACAGACAGCTCAGATGTCATGTGACCCGACTGAGGTTTTGGCATGTTTGACCACAGTTTCCACGGGAGGTGGAGCTTGGTGAGCTAGAAATTACAAAAAGAAAGAACTTAAATAGAAAAATTAAAAATATTAAATGACAGAGCTTAAAAAGTACAAATCTAAGTTAAATAAAATAAAATAATTAGTTAAAGCATTTAAATAAACACTCCTAAGCATTCACAGACATTCCTGCAGTTTAACTAATTAGTGTGTGTTATCAGGCTTCAGGGATCGATAAGACTGCATCTGCATGGCAATGAATATGAGCTGCCTTCTGAACAGTCTCACAGATGTAATATTATCTACAGCTACTTTCAGTACCATTGATATTCATTTAGACTCTTTTCCTCCAATTGATCTTTCTGAGTTAACTTCAATAATTACTTCCTCCAAACCATCAACGTGTCTTTTAGACCCCATTCCTACAAAACTGCTCAAAGAAGTCCTGCCATTAATTAATGCTTCAATCTTAAATATGATCAACCTATCTCTAATAATCAGCTATGTACCACAGGCCTTCAAGCTGGCTGTAGTTAAACCTTTACTTAAAAAGCATCTCTAGACCCAGCTGTCTTAGCTAATTATAGGCCAATCTCCAACCTTCCTTTCATATCAAACATCCTTGAAAGAGTAGTTGTCAAACAGCTAACAGATCATCTGCAGAGGAATGGCTTATTTGAAGAGTTTCAGTCAGGTTTCAGAGCTCATCACAGCACAGAAACAGCTTTAGTGAAGGTTACAAATGATCTTCTTATGGCCTCTGACAGTGGACTCATCTCTGTGCTTGTCCTGCTAGACCTCAGTGCAGCGTTCGATACTGTTGACCATAATATCCTATTAGAGCGATTAGAGCACGCTGTAGGTATTACAGGTACTGCACTGCAGTGGTTTGTATCATATCTATCTAATAGACTCCAATTTGTTCATGTAAATGGAGAGTCCTCTTCACACACTGAGGTTAATTATGGAGTTCCACAGGGTGAACATGATTTATTGATGTACAGAGTCATGTTTGACCCCCTGGAGTCTAGACTCTGCTGGTGGAGATAGAGACGGAGGCTTGAATGGAGCCTGAGTGAGCAGGGAGAGGCCATGATGGGAGGAGGTGGGTTGCACAAAGGGGTCTGTGAGATAGAGTGAACATTGATTGGCCTGAATAAGGCCGGCAGATAATTGGACTAGACCAGTGATGAAAAAAGAAAGCGCAAAGCCCACGAGATGAAGGATGTATTGGGTCATACATGACGAGCACAGCAGGAGACGGAGCTTTCTGGAGCATTTTGATGACAGAGCCGATCCATATCCCAGATCCAGAGGCTTTTTCTGCCAGCTGGGAATGAATTCTGGGAAAGCTCACTAACATTTGTGCTTCCTTCATCTTTGTGATCGCCTCACTCTTCCCAGGGTTAACCTTCCTACTGGTGTGAAGCCTGAAAAGGGCATTTGTGCTGTGTGCATCTATTTGAGCAGTGTATGGATCAGCATGTTACAGACCCCAGAGAGAAGCCTCCTTTACCATTAGCACCTTAAATGTTGACGGGACCTTAACTCCCACAGGAACATCAGGACAATCACACTTAATCTGAGGCATCCCAGCACATCTGAGGGCCTTTTTGCATTTGCATCTTTCACTGAGCAGCTCATCATGTAAAGCTCCATAACTGCAGTACCATTAGCTGGACAGGGAGGATCATGAAAGACATAAAGAAGAACCAATAATCAAACTGGAACAAGGCGGTGGATCCCGCTGACGTGGTGGAAACCTTTTTCCTTGAGTTAAAGTCAGGATTCTCTGTGCCATGACTCATATTTCATCAAATCTCTGCTTAAAGTTTTACTCTGATACAAACTTTATAAATCAGTTTATTTTTTGCATCAATAAATCATTGACCTGAAACATTTTCACTGCAAGATGGCACTAAGAGACAAACAGTCTGCCCAGCTCCCTCCACCAGAGGGCGCCGTTGATCTGTACACTTCCCTCCGACTGGTAGTTGTTACATGCTCTGTGTTCAGAGGCATCGTGGCTTCAGTATTTTTTATAACAGCACCGAGCAGTTACACATGACCAACAACCTGTGTGAACCTCTGAGCTGCTCACACACAAAGACCAGAGGAAGCTTAGACTTTCTCCTTCACAAACTCAAGGCTGAGTCCGTCCCTCCTGCTATATGTTCATCTTTACAGCAGAAATAAACATGTTTGCAGCCTGGTGGAAAACAGGGTCAGAGTCTCCACAGAGAGGCGCTGATAAGTGTAGGAAAGGACAGCAGCACCTGCTCCAAAGCCGAGCTGCTCATCATTCACTCAAAGAGACATACAACACGTGTCCATCATCCACTCTGAGTACTTTTAATGTAATCAGCAATCAGCAAAACCCCAAATTGTAATGATTAAATTCAGAGAGACAGCCAAGCTGCTTTTACCAACTAAACACAAACTAAAGAGAGCGCAGCGCTCAGAGGCAGTGACAACCTGACCAAACTATGACCAGTACTAGTGCCCAAACAGTGTTTTCACCTTAGATCATACTCAGCATTGACATTATACTCTTCATCCAGTCCTTGACCTCCTCCATGATGATAGGTCATCTCCATGGAGATAACTGGTTTGTTTGCCATCTTCCTGGCGCAACAGATGGACAGCAGCAGACCAGTAGAGGTGCATTATAGACAGAAGACCATTAGATGGCAGAAGAGTCTGAACAAAGACACACGGGGAGGAGGTGGAGGATCTGATGGAAAACACGGAGATCCAAAGATCGGCCAAACCTGTTCACAGAGCAGGAGCTCCATTTTGTTTTCATATAACCAGAAGTCTTTTTGCGACCAGAGGACTCGCCCCCTACTGGCCATTAAAAACAGAGAGAAGCTACCTCAACAAGACCCAACAAAGAGATGCATGAATCCCTGTAATAATTCACAGACACATGCCCTAAACCACATGAGTCATACGCTAGAAACAAAATGGTATTCTAAGGTTTAAAAGACCTTCAAAAAAACAAAAAGCAAAGTTAGGACAACTTACTGTCCTCTGAGGAAAACAGGAACAATCCCAGGTTTCCTTTCAGCTCTGAAGCCAGACTGGCAAACAGAGGTCTGGTGAATACTTCCTCACCACTGTCCTCCTAACCTGTCCATGAATAATAGTTTTCCATAATAACTGGGCATTGTGATGTGATCGTACAGTCATACATTCAGGTGGCTTAAACACATGGAGAGGAGATTCAAAAATCCCTCCTTCAGTCATATCTGAGTTTTTACTTCTATACTGAAGCAAGTAATGTTCTAAAATCGTGGCAGCCTGTGCTGTTCAGAAAGTATAATCCACAAAGTAGATGCTTCCCTTTGGTACTATTACTAGAAAACCTGATACTGATTGCTATGCAGATGATACTCAGTTACATTTATCTGTGAAATCACATGACACATAGATGGCTAGCCCTCCCTGAGCAGGACAGAGTTTTTGTGTTCTTGCTGGAGGTCAGGTTTAGGGTTCCTGCCAATTATGTACCTGGTATTTAAGGTACAGTCTCAGTCTGATGGAGAAGTCTGGGTACTTGTCTGACTGCACTGTGCCATGGTGAGGGGGTGTTTTGCAGTAGCTGGGCTCAGCCTCTCAGTTCCAGTGAAAGGAACTCTTAATGCTTCAGCATATGAATACTTTATGGACAATTTCATGCTCCCAAATTTGTGGGAACAGTTTGGGGATGCCCCCTTCCTGTTCCAACATGACTGCACACCAGCACAGAGTCCTGACAGAACGGATGGATGGATGATGGGTACATGGGATGATGAATGGATGGATGGATGCCTAGGTTGATGGATGGACCTTTGGAATGAATTAGCCAGGCCAACATCAGGGTGACCAATCCTGTACCTGTGGAAAGACTTCCCAGAAGAGTGGGGCTGACATATTAAACCTATGGATGGATTAAGAATGGGAATGTCACTCAAGCTGATATCCTTGTGAAGGCAGCTGAGCCAGTCCTTTCGCCAATATACTGAACAACAGCACAGAAGCTAAACTAGTGATATCAGATAAGGTTGCTAAGCAGGAGAGGGCGGCAAAACAAACAGAGAGGCGTTTACTGACTCAAGTCCAGAAGCCCCAAACAAACAGCAGAAGCATCAAAGCCTGAGACCATAAGCACGCAAACAAAGGAGCTAAATCCATCCTGAGAACTACAGGATCAGGTTCATAATCAGGAAGACTGGAGGTGACAGCAAGGCATACAGGAAACCAGAAAACGAAGAAAAACAGATAAAACTACAAAAATCTGACAAAAAGTCAAAAACATCAAAGACAATTAAAACCAGAACCACATTTAAATCTGGTTCTTTCAATAAAATCAGCAGGTTTTCAACCCAATCACTTCCTGTATGAGAAACAGGACCCCAGGTCAAAAAAAATATCTGGAATATTTGGAAATGAGAAACAGGGAGAAGAAAGCTTCAGGCGGGAGAACAGAGGACTGATTAAGAGAAGAGAATAAACAGAAATCAAGCAGCTGTTTATCAGCTGATCAGACTCCCACCACATGTTTGGAACTGTTTTGGTTCTTGGCCCCGCCGTGACCCTTCGTTGATCGTGCTCGGAGTTATTTCATTTTCTGTCTGACTCGGAGAAATGACGGGGAATACCAGCTGAGAGCGGGGAGAGGGAGCAGCTGTGAATCACGAGGCTCGACCGCCGCTCTCCGCTGGGCGCCACGGAGCCCACTCACAGCACAGTGACTGAAGTCTCACCTGTCTGTGCACGGCAACGTCACAGAACATCACTCAGCTTATATGTAAGTACGACAGATTACTGAAACCTCAGTCTCTCTCCACCACCATCACCTGTACATAAAAGATGGCCCTCGCTCCCGTCTCATCTCCCATTAGCTTGTTTTGTTTGGATGAAAGCTTAGAGCTGAGGAGGCATCAGCCAATGCTAGTACTGGTCACGGGCAAGCCTCTAATATTTGATAAACGTTCCTCAGAAAGGCACGCCCCAGCATCATCAGCAGGCTTCTGGCATAATTCTGGTTAAATATTCACCTCAGGCTGCACGGACTACTTTTTCAGGTCTGTCCCGTGTACTCCATAGGTTCCTGACAGAACAAGAGCAGTTCAAACACATATCATATCAAACACAGAAAGACTCAGCTCAGACTTCTTGGATGGTCTGTTAACCACATGTGTGGGGACTGACTCACTGCTGCCTCTGCTGGACGTCACAGGAACTGCGTCATCAAACGTGAAACGAGGGTTTGGAACGAGAAGATGTTGCACACAGTAACATGAAGCGAGTTTGGTTTTTTTCAGGAGTTTATTTAGTTTCTGATTGTAACACAGCTGCACAACAAGCTTATATACAAAGGTTAACAGAGGTCAGCAGATGGGCGGGGCGATTCAGAGCAGGAAGTCAAACCACACGACTGATGCTTCTTTGATTATAATTACTCGACATCCTGTTTGATTTGTCCTGCTGATACATGCCACAGATTCGGTTTCTACATCACCGTGTGGGCGGAGCATAAGCTGCAGATGGAGGTAAGACAGACCCATAAAGAAAGCAAGAGTTACCAGAACAGAGAGATTCTATAAGAACCATAAATGGAAGAATAAAACGTGCTGTTACAGTAAAACGAAGATTAAATGAAAGCGACACAGAGGCCGCCACCCACAGAGGAGACGTCATGCTTGTAGCCAGGTGCGCTCACGTAATGAACTGCTTCCTCTTTGATTAATGCTAGCACCTGCAAGCTACCTGTGAAAGTTAAAGTGATGCATGATGGCGTGCAGCGTCGAGCTGCGTGGCGAGGGTTAAGACGACGGTAGCGGCTGAAGGAGGAATGTTTCAGTCAGCACCAGCAGGACTTCCTGTCTGCCTGAACCAGGATCAGCAGCTGCAAACGGCGACGCTCCAGCACGACTCGTTCCTTCTGCGTGAGGGGCGTGGCTCAGCAGTTAAGTCTATTTCAATGTTTGTGTTTAAAAAGAGACGCTCGTTTCACAGTGACCGGTGGAAAAAAGGCACGCCGCACATTTCCAACGGACCCGTCTCCTGTTCGCTCAGACGCACACGTCCACGATGCCCTCGTCTGCGACCTCGGGCTGGCTCTTGAGGTGGGCCGTCATCTCCCGCAGGTTCAGCCGCTCAGGGTCCAACAAACCCTTAAAGCTGTCATCGCTCCCCACGTGGTTGTGGTGAACGGCACTGAGCTGCTTCAGGGCGGAGCTTCCGGATGAGCCGCCGCCAGAGGAGTAGACGCCGGAGTCGCCGCTGCTGCTGCTGTCCTGCCGGCTGTGCCTGACGCTGCGAACACAGAGACACAGTTTAGCTGGAGTTGCCGGACCGCCATCATGAACGCTCTCTAATGAACACGCCAACACTGACCTGCTGTTCGGCTCCAGGCCCGAGGGGGGCGCCGCCAGCTCCTCGGCAGGAGGGATGTGGATTTCCAGGACGGCGGGCGTTGGACAGATGGTCACGCCTTCACACAGCAGCTCAGACTCAGAGTCCGGGGTGAGGAGGCGAGGGATGTCGGAGCCCGGAGAGCTGCAGAGGTACTGCAGGAGGACAGAGGAGAGAAGAAGAAGAGCTGCTGATGATGCGCACATCACAGAGAAACGCCCCGATCACACCTCATCATAAGTGTTCCAGTTCATCGTTTAAATAAATCAGGTGAACACCACCCGCTCATTAACCGCGAGCTACCTTCTTCAGGTGGGAGGGCATCTGGTCGGACGGGTTCAGAACATCCTTCATGGTCTTGCAGCACCTGAATAAAGCGTAAATGGTTCCCAGCACGATCAGGAAGAAGAACAGCAGCGAGCCCAGGAAGTACAGGAAGATGTTCCACCAGGGGATCGAACCTGGAAACAAACAGACGCCGTTAGATGGAGGAGCTCCGCCTTCAGAGTCACAGCTGTCACCATGAAGATGGTGACAGACCATGTGACCACCCTCTCAGACCCTCAGAGAACTTCACTTATCACCTCTGCAGGCTGTGATTGGACGAGTTTACGCTCTGACACCTGATTGGTTCTCCTCTGATGTGTCACTGCGTGGAGAGCGAGAGAGAGAGAGCGAGAGAGCAATAGAGAGAGAGAGAGAGAGAGAGAGAGAGAGCAATAGAGAGAGAGAGAGAGAGAGAGAGAGCAAGAGAGAGAGAGCGAGAGAGAGAGCAAGAGAGAGAGAGCAAGAGAAAGAGAGAGAGAGCAAGCGAGAGAGTAAGAGAGAGAAAGAGAGCGAGAGAGGGCGAGCTGAAGTAATGACGTTTCTGTGAGGTGCAGTTTTGTGAACTTTGACCTGAGATTTTGGCGTTTCTGGAAAAACACATTTATATTTAAAAATCGATTCAGGTTTGAATAAATCAACATGGCTTTATTCAAACTAAAATCCATCTGAACAGGGATGTGGATGATTTTAAACTCAGCCCGAGTGGAGGCTGTGCTGTCACAGCTGCAGGAAGCAGAGCGCCAAGCTTAGTGAGAGTGACGGCGTTACCTTCGGTCTGCATGCAGTGCGGCACCGTGAAGTCGCTGGTCTTTGAGTAGAAGTCGTAGCGAGACTGCACCCTCACACAGTACCAGGTCCACGCCTTCAAGCCCGGCAGCGTCACCATGGTGGTGTTGATCCTCAGCTGCTTATGAGGCGAGGCCTGAGGGGGAAGGGCAAAGGACAGAGGGGCAAAGGTCAGAGGGGTAACGGCACAGAATATCACTCTGAGCGGACCGCCACGCACCAGCATCAACATGCAGTCAGACATCATCATCAGTCCTGTAATAGCCAGCCTGACTGCAGCCAATCAGGACAGACTGCAAACAGGACTGTGTGTGTGTGCGTCTGTGTGCGTTTCAGTCTAACTTAAACTCCATCATGAGTGTAAACGTGACCGTCTGTGTGGTTTCCTGTGTGGGGGTTTGGTGCTGAACACGTTTGTGCCGACATGATCGCTGCAGCTGATCTGTGCTCAGCAACAAACACTGAGGTTGCACCTCTGCAGCTGGACCACGTCTTCATCATCATCGTCACCTTTATCACACACACAGGCATAGCCGTACTCTCCTGAGACCCTCACGTGTCCCGTCCACTCACTCGACCGCCTTTGTACAGTCCGAGTCAGTCAGCTGACCCGAGGGGGCGGGTCCTTCTGCAGATGTGGTGGGCTCTGATAGGTTCCCGTGTTTCTGTGTGAGGCTCTGAGCTGTCTGACACGGTGGCGCTCGATTCCTCCGTGCATGTCGTGTTTGTGTGGCGTTCACCCTCATCATCGACTCGCTCGTCACGCGCTCGGCTTATTTTGGGACGTGCTGCAGTAACCTGTTTCTTCCTCATCAAACCAGTTTTCAGCTCGCCGCTCGACTGCAGCCAGCTGGCAGGAAGTGCGGCAGGAAGTACGGCGAGATTCACACAGGAAATGCGTCTGTTCTCCACCGAAGCGTCTTGGGGAGGCGAGAATAAACACATACACGCACACACACACACACACGCACGAAGAGAACAGGTAACACTGAAGTGGGAGGAGCTTCCTACCTGCCCATCAGCCTGGCGCTCCCAGTACTGGACATGGTAGTACAGGTTGGGGACGTGCTCCCTCATGGAGGTGTTGTTGCTGGTCAGCGGGTCGGTGAGGACCACGTCCAGGTCGCTTCCAGCAGGAGCGAGCGTCACGTTGCTGGGAGGCCCCAGAGCCGCTAGATGGGACAGAGAGGAGATCACATTTATTCACCTGATCAGCAGGTGTTTTACCTGCTCTGACACCTGGAGGCGGTCCTTAAACACCATGTGACCGTCTACTGAAGGAGCCCGGGCAGAGCCTGAAACCTCTGCAGCTGGACCAATGCTGAAATAACAACCACAGAGGAAGTGACAGGTGTCCTGATTTCTCCCCATCGGCTGCTTCCTTCCTCTTTCTTTCTGCATGTCTGACGCCAGCAGCAGATTTAAGCAACACCTGACTGCAATCTTACAAAAACAACTGAAATCTTCTACAGAGATAAAGACACGAGGAAAAGAACAGAAAATATTAATCGTAACATTCAAAGGCTGAACAGAGAAAAATAAGAGCAGGAACATTTTCTACTATCACACACTCAGCAGGCGTTACATAAACCTCTGACGGCTCCTCCTCCGGACCGTCATCATCATCATCAGCACAGGTACAAACCAGCTGGTGAGTCTGGAGACGCCCACACTGACCTGAGACCTGCGCCTCGCTCTGATCAGTGATCTCAGTATGCACTGAATAACTGGAATAACTCACAGCGTGCTTCGATGTTATCACCGCACCAAACAACAAAACCACCGCTGCAGTGCAGACGTGTGCGAGAGCGGCGTGCCCACGCAGCCTGCAGTCTGATGTCACAGTTTAAGATGGAGTCTGTCGACAAAGAGGCGGAGCCTCTTCCACAGGTAGAAACAAAATGTGTTTGTAGCAGCGCCCGTTCCAGCTCTGCATCCCCGCCGTTAGCTTACAGGCATCACAACAAACAGACTCATCCTTACATGGCAGGGCTGCGTCTAAAGGGGGGCACGGGGTGGACTACCGTACTTATTTTAAGGCTTTGCCATTTTAGGCAGACAGCCTGGATTCAAACCCAGGACGTTGTTACTGTGAGGCGACAGACCACAATCGATGAAATACTCGATTACTCAAATCACTGCGACACGTTTGTGGTGTCCGTCGTCTACATGCAGACAGCTCTGCTGCTCGGTCTGCATATTTGCATGTTGGTATATGTGAGGCAGCACACAGTGCAGGCTCAGCTAGGCAAATACAGCCAAGCCCATAATTATAACACACTGTCACAGTGGAAAATCCACAGTCCTATATCACCATCCAAACACAAAACAAGCTGTTCTCAAGCATCCTAATGACCTAATCATTGGGAACAGCTGTTTTAATCAATGCAGCAGGTGACAAACAGCAGCTCTCTGCAGGCTTGTTGACGGTTATGGCTAAGACAGAGGAGTGAGGCCCTGTGGCTGCGCACAAGTCAGGAAAGAGCTACGAGGCCATATCTCAATGTTTTCCAAAGTTCCAGTGGCTGCAGTTTCCACGGATGCAGATCAAGGAGGACGCCACTTCTCCAGAGAAGGCGCACAAATACCTGCTTGGCCTTTGCAAATGCTCATCTGGACAAAGAAGACGTCTGGTCTTCTGTGTTTTGGTCGGAGGAAGAAAAAATTGAATTGTTTAGTAACAATGACGTTTCTTTAATTGGGTGTAAAAAAATGAAAGAACAGCATCCCCACTGTCGAACATGCTGGTGGGAACCGAATCACAGTGAACGAAGAGCATGAAGATTCTCAACAACAACATCAGGCAGTCTGCAGAGAGACTTGGCCTCAGGCACCAGCGGACATTTCACAGCAAAACCAACAGTTAGCAGACAAAACCATTAACGCTGTGGAGCGGCCCGGCCAGAGTCCTGACTCCAACCCAACTGAGACTCTGTGGACGAGCTGAAGACCAGGGCGAGGAGACCCTCCAACCTGAAAGACTTTGAGCTCACTGCTAAGGACGAATGAGCAAAAATACCTGTGGAGACGCGCGAAACACTGATCTGCAATTATAGGAAGAGTCTGATTGCCAATAAAGGCTTTTCTAAGAAGACTATGAATAATTTTGGATGTGACACTTTTTGCTGAAATGTAAATAAAAGCTGAGAAATATTTTTTTCCACAACGATGCCTCTTGGACATCGTCTTAGTATCTTTTGAGAGACACCCGCGTCACTTAGGATAAAAAAGAAAAATGAACTCGCTGGTTGAATAAAAGGTAGGTCAGAACTGTGGGCTTGAGTGTATCTACACTAATGGTTCAGAGAACAGGTGAGCTCAGGTCCCAGGATGTGTAATGAACACCTGCACAGACTTCCTGTGACTGATTCTGGTTCATTTACTTCAGTGATGAGAGCCTCACACATGGACGCACGATTCACAGTCAGACATTTGAAGCTGGAGATCTTTATCTCTACTGAGCGCAGCTCTCGGCTGTTGCACCGATACCGTGTGAAGGCTGTTCGCCTCTGAGTCATAACACCTTGTTTTTGATGGTTTGTGGTGAGCTCACACGTGTGCTCACACGCTGCTGCAGCATGTGCACATCGCAGTTCCTGGAAAGTCGAGTACTCGTCTTACCCTCCTTATCGGGGCAGAACTCCTTCTGCGCCCACTCCGAATGCTGCCCGTCCACAGTGGCTCGCACCCGGAGCACGAAGATGCCCAGGTAGTGCAGGTTGAACCGTGTGATGTCACATGACCGGTGTGACGTCTGGTTGCACGCCGTGATCCAGTTTGTCTTTTTCTTCTTAAACTTCAGCTGGTACCTCCTGAGGACACGAGAACATGAAAACACATTAGTGGAGGGAGAGCTTTCATTGAATAAAATCAAATTACCACAGCAACACGCCAGCCGTGTTTCAATAAACGTGTCTGAACAGGTGACGTCTGTTTCATAGTTCAGGGCTGGGAGGTAAACGCCTGTGGAAGCAGGATGATGGGGACGAGGGAGGAAAACTGTGAAGAGGAAGGCTGCTCCACGGCTCTCTGAGGCATGGAGCACACTCTAACTTACACTTAAATTCGTATTAAAATATCAGTGAGGAGTTAAAAGGTCTTTATGTGATCACATGATGGCAGGCCAGGTGGTTAATAAACGTCTCAAATGAATTCCAGTGAAACCAGAGAGGAGAAACACAAGCCGGGACACGAGCTGTGCTTCAAGTATGAGGAAGAGCTGGCTGTTACTGAGCCTGAGCCGGTTTCCAGTAAGCCTCTCTGACAGCTTCCTGTCGCTGGTTTGGATTAACCGCATCGAGCTGCTCGCATCAGCTGACACCATCAGGACCCGACTAACAACCCAGGGAGACCCAGGCCCGAGTCCGTGAAAGCGAGCCCGATACCAGGAGTCACCATGGCAACGGCGGGATAAGGAGCAGAGCCTCCATTTGGAGGAAGGCTAAGTTTAATGTTAAGACCAGCAGAGGAGCCATCACTCACACAGCTCGGCTTTATTTACAGAAACAGGAGTTTCACATCTTTAGCGATTCAGCCGCCAGGAGGAAAGAAGCTGAACTTCAGACTCTGCTGCAGGTTTGAAATGTTCCACGGCGCCGTCGTAACGACAGATGTTGTGAAAGGCGACTCCTCCATCAGCTGTTAGCGGGGTTACCGCAGCCTCAGCCGCCCGTTGCCATGGTGAATCCTGCTCCATTGATGATGTCTTTCTTTACTCAGGGCTGGTTTCCCCCTCAGAGCAGCGCGCTGTGTTACCATGGTAACTGACTTCAAAGCTGGCTCAGTTAGTTTCTCTCAGCTCAAACCTGTTTGAACTGAATCAAGAAGACATGTTTCAGGTGGACCACGCCCCCCTGTGTCCACCGTCTGACAGGTCAATAAGCCCCGCCCTCGTGATTCTCAGACTTACGGCACATATTGCGTGGTGAAGGTGACGGCGTGGGTCCCTGCAGCGCCCGGCGCCCAGTCCCAGCTCAGCGTGTAGTTGGTGTTCAAGGTCTTCGTGATGACGTTCTGAGGAGGCGGCACCTCGGATCCATCGGCTCCACCTGCAGGACAGAAACAGAGTGACATACATTCATCTTCTTCTGTTTATAAGGGCCATCCAACCCCAGCTCTTAGAGGGCGGGGTCCAAATAAAAAGAGATATCAGACAGGACCGATCAATGAGGATTCCTCAGGCCTGATGCTGATTATTGGTAATCAATCAATCAGTAATCAAATCAGGCTGATGTTTCAGGACTGATTCCTGTCAGGCCGCGCTGATGACACACCGAGCTGAAAAGATTTCTGTTTCCTGTTTCTGTCTTTGAGAAAGTAAACATGTGTGTGCAAGGCTCTAGACATGTGGTCTGAGTGTTTGTAACACGTGCACACGCACACACAGCAGATCAGCTGCCGCCATCTTGCCTCTAGTCTCTGTCTTCAGGCCCACAGGTGGTCATTGTGACCTCAGTCTGGGACACGAACCCCGTGTTTGATTCCCTCCCCAATTATCCATCCCTAGGTCCTATAACTAATGAGGCTTTTATTTTGAAAAATAACCATCAACTTGTCACATGACCCTTATGTTGTTCCTTCATCCTTAGCTGCTGGCCCCGCAGCTGTAAATCAGGTCCACACGGCTGTGATCAGAATAACAATAATCGTATCAGCCACGAACACAAGCGTCTGCACATCGAGTAAAAACACGAGCACAGCGTCTGCCGAGGAACAGGAAGTGCTGCGACCAACCTGACCACACTGGGAGTGAGAGTGATTATTTACCCAGCAGCCCCAGGGACAGAAATAAAGCACAGGTGTTTCCGAGCAGAATAAAAATATGAGCGAGAAAGCATTTGTGAGAGTGAAGGAGGAACTGTGGATAAAGACCGAGCTCAGACTTGCCCCACACCTGGATCCAGATGTGCTGGCCGCAGCAACAAAACAATAATCCCCCAGAATCACAGCCACTCTGAGATTATTCAGCGGTGAGGATTATTTGCCTGAAGACGCTCCGAGCAGACACCGAGCCTCAACGTTTACCCACAATGCACTTTGTGAAGGTACCAGCGCTGGGTTGTGCGCCTCTCTGAACACAGCGCCTCAGCCTGAGCGCTCCTGGGAAGTCACCAACACTCAGGAACGGCATTTATTTCATGTTTCAACCACTTTGACTCTTTTATACACACAGCAGAGCAGAAGAAATCTAAAGGATATAAAGGAAGCATCACACAGCTGCTCACAGCTGCTTTAACAAACACAGGCCGAGTCTTCAGACCGGGACTCCTGCAGTGGCTTTAAAGCTGACTCGATGATTTCCTCAGAGCTGAAGTTTTTCAGCCCTGCAGGTGGAGATCTGCTGAACTTCTGAAGGACCAGAAACACGGGAACATTCATTCCAAGCATCAAACGTACTTGAAGCGAGTGTAGCGTGGACATGTTGATGGTGTGTATGAGTTAAATGCAGTGCAGTGACAGGGAGCTGAGTGTGGGGGGGTCTGTGCGCTAAACGTGTTACTGATGCGAATCCAAAGCAGAACAACTTCAAGGTGAAACTGTCGGCTCAACAAAGGGTGTCGGCTCACCGCCCTGAGTAACGACGTGCCAGCCTTCACCACCGCAGGCACACAACTACAGGAAACTGTGTTTGTGCGATTTGTGCCTGAGGTGAGGAAGAGAAGTGTCCTTCAGCCTGCAGATACACGCCACTGACACAGGCGTGGCCTCAGACTCACAGTGAAACTCAAGTCATGAATCAGAGAGAAACACACCGAGGCAAAGTGAAATGAAAGTGAATCCACACAACGATCAGCAGCTCACACAGCACCAGAGTCTGCACACAAATACTAGAGACATACTGACGGGGAGAGCTGTGCGTTACAGCAGCAGCCATCTGAAACAGATCAGTATGAAACCAATGTGACCACTGGGAACCTGTCATGACAGCACTGCTTACCTTCGTCATGAAGTCAGCAGAGTCCTGCAGGTTCATCCAGGCTGACCGACTCTAAATGACTCCCTGTAAAACTATTATCACCACCATTAAACCATAAAGCACCAGCGAGCCTCACACTGGCCGACTGTTAACCAGTTATTGACCAGTTATTGAACAGTCACCCTACACTGCACGAGCCGACCCTCACACACCAGTAGAAGCTGTGATCACTAAAGGGAAACACAGAAAATGAAGACTTTGCTGTTGAAATGATGTACTCACACACTTTGATACGACACACGCGCGCACACACACACAGAGGACAAAGGCTGAGGTGTGCACACTAAACAAATATACGTCACACTGAGAGCTGAAGGACCTGTGGGGCTGGATGACGCCGGCATAAAAACAGAATTGTTTGAAGCACAGCCTCATTTCTGTGAGCCTCTATTCAAAGCTCGGATCCATTTTACTGATTCAGATCAATTTTTTGACCCCAATAAAAGGTGTGTGTCGCTCGCACAGAGGAGTCACACACGGCTGCGTGTCAGCACACAGCGAGGTCAGCAGATACATGGCAACAAACAGAAAACAGACAAGACAGAAGAAGCTCTTCTCCCGGTCAGAGTGGCGTGCTCTCACAGCGTCTGTGTGCTCTGCGCTCAGACGGCACAGCGAAATCAGGACGGTTAATAAAGTTTTTTCCTTCTTTATCGCCTGATTTCTCGCTGACCCTGCTGCCTGTTTCAGAGGCGCTCTGATGCTTCAAACGTAGGAACTGGAACAGCCTTCGGTTTTTGCAAACACAGAGCTTTTTCCTCCATGTTTGGTTTCAGAGTCATGCAGGTTTATTTTCATTCTGTGGGTGCTGTTAGAGAATCTTTATCCTGAGTGTGAACACAGTCTCAGTCTTTCAAAGAAAAGCAGAAGAGAGCGGCGGGAGAGGAAGTGGAACACGACGTTTTTATGCTGTTTGTCAAATCGTTTTGTCTCAGAGTAAATCCCTGACCTCTTCCCATTTATGTTTACCAGGAACAGATGATTTCTGCAGAAACTTTAACACCATGAGTTTATTCTCCTGTCAGCTCTTTCACATCATCCTGCAGCTATGAGGAACAGACAATCAGGAACTGCAGTGAGCTCAGATCAGAGTTTCCCGAAAACACAGACGCCATCAAAGCTCACGGACACGGCCACACTCATCAATATCAGGCAACAAACTGAAAACACCGCGCACACAAAGTACAATTTTAATGCAATACTTCTTGGAGTACATTTACTGTAATACTGTATTTAGGAGCACGACTTTGAATAAAAACTCTTATTTTATCTCCGTTATCTCAGGTTTAAAGAATCCTGAAAGACAAAGTGAAAGGTGAGTCAGTCCAGCAGCCCGAGGCGCATCTTCGTGTATCTGTGCACAATCATAACATGAGCCGAAGCGCACATCCCAAACCTGCTCTGGGAAATATTATTATACATTTCATCCGGTAAATACACTGTAAAACCCCCCCCGTGGGACGCCTGTACAGAGGGAATCCCCCCCACTGTGAAACATGATCGATTTCATGTCCCGAACACCCAGGCTTCTCTGATCATGTGTCACCGCACAGAAATATTATGATTACAGCTTTCACTCCAATAACAGTCACCGCTGATTTATGCCAGAGCTGCCTGCGCGCGCGCGCGCGCGCGCGCACACACACACACACACACATTTTATCCACTTTAACACACTCTGTCTGCTTCGTAGAGCCTTCAGCCCCACCAACCTGGCATTCCTGACTGTGACACCGAGCCAGTCTGTGCCAGTTTAACCCGTTTGCTTTCCGTTTGTGCACACGCGTGCACACGCACGCACACGCACACACGAACAGCTGCGGGCTAAAACGATCCTTTAATTCAAATATAAACCCCACAGCGGGTAGGTGAGAGGCCCGCGCGGCACACAGGTGAGCCTCGCTCTGTAGTTTCGAAGAAAATTAAGTAAATAAGCAGCACGGACCAAGGCTAGCATGCTATGCTAACGCAGCTGGTTGCGGAACTTACCACAGAAGAAGAAGAGGAGGAGGAGGCCGTGAAGAAGAGCGAGGCTGTGGCGGGGGGCAGCGGACATCGCGCCGCTGACAGGACCCACGGACCGAGAAACTTCCACACCAACAGACTCACCGACTCACGGATCGGACTGACTCGGCACGTATCTCTCTCTCTGTAATTCACAGAGTTCTGTTCCGGCGTGGTTTTCAAAATAAAAGAATGGGTGGGGCCTCCACCAACGTCCGGTCTGAGACGCGTCTGCGCCGCTGCCATCTTGGTCCGGGACTGTGTCACTGGTCACCGAGGCTTCACTGAGAGTTAAAAACTGTCTATATTCTTTAATCTGTAATAAAATGATCAGTGTTGTTGCTTTACCAGGTGTAAAAATGAAGTTTAACATCCAGACATCCATGAAAACAGGATTTATTAAACTTAACAGAGTTAGACATTAGCAGGAAGTTAGCTCACTAGCTTCCACCCAAACATGATATAGCATGTTCTGACTGAGAGATTTCTGAAACAATTCAAACGTACAGCTCTGCTATCACTTCCAACATAAATGAAGACAGAAAACTAAACAGCAGTGACGTTTGTAGGGTTACTGAGGTTGGGCTAGCTGGTATATAATGATGTGCTACGTGATCGTTAGCGACACAGCTATGTTAGCATAACATAAACACAGTGAAGCTGGAGGATGAACGCTAACTTTTTTCCACTCAATAAAAGCTAACGTGAGGGTTCCCGATGGTTCGGGACAAATGCAATCGCATGGCAGGATGCTGTAAACGGACCAAACTTCAGTCAGGAGAACAACTGAGATAATCCATCCACAATACCAGGTTAGTCATTAATATACTGCTGCATGGGCTGGGCTGTAGTTACATCACAAGGGTTTAAAAACTGAGCTTTAAAATGAACAGTGGTGGTAAAAACCGAGAGAGGCCGACAGTGATCACTGACTGTTTTTAGGGGCTTGTTCAGATTAAATAGAACAAGATACAAAACATGTTAAAAACACAACAGCCTTAATAAACACAGAGTACGTGATGACTTAACAACTGCATCTGTGCTTCTGACCTTTGACCTGTGCTCTTAAAAAACATAAACTTTTAGATCTGTTGTCTAAAGAATTCAGAACTGAAAAGCAGCACATGTGCAGTTGGATTTAATATTTACCTGTCATAAAGGTGCACCGTTTGATGCGTCACAATGAGTAATCTGTGATTTCCAAGCTGGACTAAAGGATTTCGTGGTCGGTCAGTCTGAGAGTGGTGCTTCAGAAATATGGAGCTTTATAAATGTGTCCTTGTTTTCTTACAAACCGCTGCTGCAGGATTTATGGAAATATTCCCACAAAATTAAACAGACGACCAAAGAATTTCAGTGTCTTGTTGTGCTATCAACAGGAAGCCATTTGAATTCATTATAATCAAATGAAGACAGATATCAGGTTTCATGATCCAGACTCATAGTTTAGATTGTGAAATAAATTAAGTCCACATTTCTGCAGGCTAGTTGCAGACCGAGGGTCTGATATAGAAACCCTTCGGCTAAATACGGAGAACCTTCCAGAACTCTGTCTGTGAAGGTTCTGGATTATAGATGGCAGACAGTTGGTGTCCTAAGCCACCGCCTCTGTTCTCCGACCCTCTTTGAACAGAGGCACCTTTTTTCACACAGGGGGTCCATGACCCTCTGGGGGGACACTTAGGGCTTAAATCTGGGACTCTCCACCATTTGACCCTGGAACTAAAGAAGCTTCTCGGATGAGAGGTGAAACACCTTCAAGCAACAAGTCCAGACACTTTTCTTTCCAAGCTGCTTAGCCTTCCAGAACTGTGTGTGCACTAGGGCTGTCACAAACGATTATTTTGATAGTCGACTAGTCACCGATTATTTTTGCGATTAGTCGACTAATCAGATCATGCATCCATTGGACGTAAAACGTACAGCTTATTGCACCAGCAGCGTCTGCTCTTATATAACTATCATTAGCTTACAGCTTGAAGTGAAGAAGGTATGTGCTAACTAAAAATAAAGACAAGATGATAGTTTATTCAACTTTTAATGAAATTTGCAGATTGTTTTGGTGAAGTTTAATAAACGCAGCCGTCTGCTCCTTGCTATCTAAAATATATCAGGACACTGGAGTAAATTCTTGAGCATCTCACACTTCTGATAATCAGCTGTCTGCTTGACGTTTATTCAGCTGTGTAAAAACTATAACTTTAATCTCAGCCAAACAGATTTACTCAGGAACAAATAAAATACTGAAAAAAGCCAAACAATAACATTTTTAAGTTATCTAAGTGACTCATATATCATGTTTAACCTGAGTAGCGAAAGACAGTGGTGGGTTTGAAAACGATTTGCCGGGAGTCCGGTGTTCTCACGGGCTCTAGTGAGCCTTGAACCCCGGCTAGCTATCGAGCTGGTGGGTAACAGATGTCTCCGAAAACGTCGGAGCGCTTTTGAAAATATGTGGTGGGAAGGAAGGAGGGAGAGGTAAGTGACGGAAGTGACGGACAAGGTAAGCGACTCATGTTGTAACTGACGTCAGACGCCGGAGATTTTGGCGGAAAATTAAAGCGAATGGTAGTTTAGATTTGAATAAATTCCTTTAAGCTTCAGTATAACCAAATACACTTATCAATTGTCTTATAACTAACAACATTTGTCTAAATCATCTCCAACACCCTGGAGAACAACGGGGAGAGTTTAGAGGCTCTCCAAGATTACATTGATCAGTGCTTCCAGGATCTCGTGATGAAGAAGGCCCAGTGTGCAGCTTCCCCGGCCAAACCTGACACGCCGTCGTCGAAAAGACTTCGCCCGGCAGATTCCCCCGGCATAACATCGCCAGCCGGCAAAGATATTGTCGACATACTGGAGTCAATCGACCAACGACTGTCCAGTTTCGATGCAAGGCTGTCCTTGGTGGAGATTCTTCACCGGGAATTTAAATCCTTGCGAGAGTCCCTGGAGTTCAGCCAGCAGCAGGTGGAAACGCTCGCTGCTGAAAATGCCACGCTAAGGGAGTCGGTGAAATGTCTCACAGACAATGTTACTCAGCTAAATAGAGAACATAAAAAAATAAAAGAAACAGTTATAGATCTACAAGCTCGTAGCATGCGTGATAATCTGGTATTTTCTGGTATTCCAGAAGCCGCTGGAGAGGACGCGGAGACCACGGTAAAAAGCTTCATCAAAACCCACCTGAAGCTGCCGGAGGACACGGTGAAGAACATCGTCTTCGATGGGGTGCATCGCCTCGGCCCCATTCGGACTGCGGCCGGGAGACCACGTCCTATCGTGGCCAAATTCGGCCACTACAAACAAAAGGAACAGGTGAAAAGCCGCGGCAGGGAATTAAAAGGAACGGACTTCAGCGTGAACGACCAGTTCCCCAAAGAGATCCTGGAACGACGCAGGGTCCTCTTCCCAATCCGACGCGGCTTCATCCAGAAGGGCTCCCGCGCTGTCATCGCTGTGGACCGGCTGTACGTGGACGGACAGCTCCACCGCGACCCCGACATCACTCCGTGGCTGTATTAACTTCACACCAGATAAGAATCCGCTACACCCTTTCCCCACCCACTCACACTAACTTGCATTAACATCTGTTTAACTTACTAGTATCAAATCACATCTTAGGTGTGATTTCATAGCAGAATGAACACCATCACTCTCCGTCAATGGTTTGATCGGAATGTTTCCGGATTTTTTTTTTTTTTTCCTCTCGTTTTTCCCTCTTTTTCCCCCTCTTGTTTTTATGCTGCTCACCCTTGTCCTTGGTTTCTTTCTTTTTTCTTTCTTTCACTGCTTCGATCACCTGCTTCCACACTCATCCACAAACAACATCCTTTATTTGGACACATACGCACAGCACGATCACGCACAGCCATGCGCTCAACGGCAGCACATTTACATCAGACAGCGCACACAGTCGTATAGGATACACACACTTAAACCAAGCGTACTCATATTAGTAAATATGCACACACATAGTCAGACTCAGGGAGCATCTCACCACACATTTTTTCTCTCTCCCCCTCTTTTTATTTACGAACAAGTGATGTACTCTCTCCACCTGTCTAAGCGACACACACAGCGCACACCCCTAGTTATACACAGACATCTATGGGTGCACTAAGATTCGTTACATGGAATGTAAACGGAGCTGGCTCCAGAGAAAAGAGGTTAAAAATATTTAACCAACTCAAAAAACTACAGGCAGATGTTGTCCTTTTACAAGAGACCCACAGACCTCTTAGAGGTTTGAATGAACTTAAAACACCTGAGTTTCCTAATGTGTTCTCAGCTTGTTATAATTCTAGACAAAGGGGAGTAGCAATTTTAATCCATAAAAAAATTAATTTCACAGTACTCGATACAGTTATAGATCCAGAGGGCAGATTCTTAATCATTAAACTATCTATACTTGATAAAAAGCTATGTATTGTAAGTGTATATGGTCCAAATGTTGATGATCCCTCATTCTTTCACAGTTTTTTCAGTGCACTCTCTGAACACTTAGATGGCACACTTGTTCTTGGAGGCGACCTCAACCTTGGACTAAATGAAGAAATGGATAGGCTCAATACAGCAGGAACTCAGCGTAATTGGCAGTCCATAAATATAATCAAACAGTATATGAGCGACTTTGGTCTTTGCGATGCATGGCGCTCCCTTCACCCCAACAGTAAGGAATATACTTTTTTCTCACATGTCCATCACTCCTACTCTCGTCTGGATTATTTTTTGGTCAGCAGCTCACTGCTGAGTGACATTTCAGACACTGAGATTCACCCTATAGCTGTCAGCGATCATGCTCCTGTATCTTTAACACTAATGCACAAGAATAATACTACGCCAAGTAAAAACTGGAGATTTAATACATCACTGCTTAAAGATGAAGACTTTATTAAATATTTAAAAAAAGAGTGGACTTCATATTTAAACTTTAATGACACTCCCGGAACATCAGCTTCTGTTCTATGGGAAGCAGGGAAAGCTGTGATGAGAGGTAAAATAATTTCTTTCTCATCACATAAAAAGAAAAAAGAAAACAAAAATATTCAGGAATTAGAAAAAACCATCAAATCACTAGAAGAAGCCTATGCGTCCGACCAAGATCAGGAAACATTGAACAAAATACGCAAAACAAAACTAGAATTAAATGAGATAATTGATAAAAAAACAAAATTCTTAGTACAAAGACTACGCTTACAAAATTATGAACATGGTAATAAATCCGGTCAATTTCTAGCAAACCAGCTAAAAATAAATAAAGAAAAAACAACTCTATGTGCTGTTCAAGACTCATCTGGGAACACAGTATATGACCCGAAACAAATAAACAACATCTTCAGGGATTTCTATAAAACGTTGTATTCACCACAAATAAACCCATCTAAAAAGGAAATTGATCAGTTTTTAGACAACATAACTCTCCCAAAATTATTAGACTTTCAAGCAATGGCATTGGATTCGCCACTGACACCAGGTGAACTCCAGGAAGCCCTGATAAGTATGCCCAATAATAAGGCTCCAGGTCCAGACGGCTTTCCTGCAGAATTCTACAAAGAATTCTGGACGATTTTAGCCCCAATTTTTTACAGAACGCTGTTGGAAATCAAAGAAAATGGCAGACTCCCATTAAATATGAATTCTGCAAACATTAATCTCCTGCTAAAACCAGGCAAAGACCCTGTATATCCCTCAAGCTATCGTCCAATATCCCTTATAAATGTAGACCTTAAAATAATCTGCAAAGCTCTCTCGAAGAGACTAGAGAAAATAACCCCTCTCTTAATTCATCCTGACCAAACTGGTTTCATAAAAGGTAGGCACTCATCAACAAATACACGTAGATTACTTAATTTGATAGACTACTCATACAGTAAAAACCTTGAAACTACAATATTTTCTTTAGATGCAGAAAAAGCGTTTGACAGAGTTAACTGGAAATTTCTATTTGCAACTTTACACAAATTTGGTTTTGGATCTTCTTTCATCAACTGGTTAAAAATATTATATAATTCCCCAACAGCTTGTGTCAGAACAAATGACCAGACATCCTCCAGCTTCTGTCTCCTGAGGGGCACCAGGCAGGGATGCCCACTCTCCCCTTCACTGTTTGCAATTTTTATTGAACCACTAGCAGCAGCAATTAGACAGAATTCAGTAATTAAGGGCATAAAATGCAAGAACGTGGAACATAAAATCAGCCTTTATGCGGATGATGTGCTACTCTTTCTCCAAAATTCACAAACCAATATCTCTGGGGTGATTGAATTGATAAACTCTTTTGCAAGAATATCAGATTACTGAATTAACTGGTCAAAATCTACAGTCCTTCCGATTAATTGCTCCTTCCATAATTCCTCTTCTACTCCACTGCAATCGGGAAATATAAAATATTTAGGTATTAATGTTTCTCCCAAGCTTGCAGATTTAACTAAATTAAACTATATCCCACTTTTAAAGAAAGTAGAAGGCGATCTGGCTAGGTGGAAATGTCTACCCATATCACTCATGGGAAGGGTTGCCGCTATAAAAATGATGGTCTTACCAAAAATAAATTATTTATTCTCAATGATCCCAACTAAACCGCCACAAGATTGGTTCAGATCTCTAGATTCATATATGTCCAAATTCCTTTGGAAAAATAAGCCCCCACGTATAAGCTTAAAAACACTACAAAAGACCAAGGATAAAGGAGGATTAGAACTACCTAACTTTCAGCACTACTTCTTAGCCAACAGGCTCCAATTTATCTCAGGATGGCTAAAACATACCCTCTTAGATGAACCTTGGCTAGATGTAGAACAAGCACTTTGCAATAATCTAGAGATTTCAGATCTACCATTTATCAGCTCAAACATTCAACGACATGAATGCTTCAAAAGCGTCAACATTAGCTCTTCTCTGACAGCATGGTGGGAGTTTCTGAAGTTGACAGAGTCTTCATTAATCCCATGCAAACGTACACCTATCTGGAACAACCCTGACATATTACAAAACAATAATATGATAAACTTTTCAGATTGGAGTGGTAAAGGAATCAAATATTTAGAACATATACTAGAAGGAACAGAATTTATTTCATTTGACAGACTAGTTACACAATATGGGATCAACAAGAAAAGATTTTTAGAATATCAACAAATTAAATCCATAGTAAAAAAGAAATTTAAACCGGGTCAAGTTGAACTACAAACACCACCAAGTGTGGTTCAATTTCTTACTCTTAAAACCCCCAAATTACTATCCAAAATATACAGAATGCTTTCTAAAATAGATGAATCAATATCACTCCCTATTGCAAAATGGGAAGCGGATTTATCAGTTAACTTAGACCAAAACTTCTGGTCTCAGATTTGCTTAAAAACCTTTCATCTAATTAGAAATCCCAGTCTTCAATTAATTCAATACAAAATACTACATAGAGTGCACTATACAGGTCATCGGAATGTTCAAGATGGGCTTTACGTCTACCAACAACTGCTCACACTGCCAAACCAATTCACCGGACAATTATATCCACGCTCTTTGGTTCTGTCCACCAGTTCAGAAGTTTTGGCGTGAGATATGTGAAGACTTATCAAAGTGTCTGAAATGTAACATTCCAACTTCTCCTTTAGTGTGTTTGTTGGGCAGCTTAGATAATGTCACTTCAGAAAAGAATATAGCCCACATGGTTTTCACTGCCCTATGCATAGCCAAGAAAACAGTCCTCATGAACTGGAAAAATAAAAATAATCTTAATTCTAACCAGTATAGAAATTATCTATTAGATTACATTAGTCTTGATACAGCCTCTGCCACCACATCAGATCAATTGCTCTGGGCTCCTTTGATCAGCTCCATCACCTAGTGGGGGTGGGGGGGTCATAGTTTGGTCCCACCTTCACTGTTGTGATTGGTGTGGGGGTAGGGACAGGCTTAGGGCGTCGGGGGGTTCCCCAGGAACATCTTCCTTGGGGGGCTCAACCCGGGGTAGCAGTCATGGCCAATTAAGGGCTCTGTTGGCTCTTAGGTGACGGTTTCCTCGTGGCTGCGTGCAGCGGGGCTAGGGGAGGGTCTGTGCTGACGGACGTGGGTTACTGACCTGGTAGCCTGGCTGCCCCTGGGTGGGTCCGGGACGGGCGTGAGGTTCTGGGGGCGCTCCGTCTCTGGGCTGGGGCCCTGGCCGGGCCTCGGGGGCTCGGGTCCTGGTTGGTGTGTTGCTGGGGTTGTGGGCGGGTGGGTATATGGGGGCCCGGCCCTGGCGCGGGGCGCCGCCAGTGCATCAAGCCACCTGGGGGACTCTTCAACTGGTGGGGGAGGTTGTCACATCTTGCAGGAGCTTTCCTCTCCTCAGGAATTCTCTCTGCAGGAGGGGGAGATATAGGAGAGGTGGAGGAAGATCTCAGCCTGGGCGTCTATTGTCTTGTGTAGTCTGGAAGATGAGTGGATGATGGGGTGGGTGCAGTTTTCTCTGTAGTGGGGTCAGGTGGGCTGTCCCGGGCTCTGTGGGGCCGGGTGGCGCTGCTGCACTGGGCCCTGGTCCGGATGGGCCTGGGCCCCCTTTCCCTGGCGGGTTGCAGAGTATGGGGGTGCCTACTGGGGTCAGCGGGGGAGCTGGCCCCAGGGAGGGGTCACTTGCCCCTCCCTTTCTTCCCTCCCCATCTCCAGCTGCCTCCCTCTTCCCGCTCCACCACAATCACCCACACATGCAGGGCCTTGGGGTAGGGGTGTGTCACCAGGGTGCAGAGGAGGCATCCCCCCCCCCTCTGTCCCCTTCTGGCTGCCTCTGCCTCAATTTTATCTCACAACTTAGACATTCACATTACTCACACTCTCATAACACATACATATAGGATCTTGGGGGTGGGCTCACCACACGGACTCCAAATTACCATCAGGGTGTACACCTCACCCCTGGCGTCGTTGCCCACCTCTCAATTTTAAATACACGTAGACATTGAGGGCTAGCAGGAGGGGCTATGCGCTTACCTGCTGCTCTCTGGCAGGTAGCTCCATGCCCTCCTGGGTTTTAATTGCACCTTAGAACACACATGCATCAACACTACATATGAGCGGGTAGAGGGAGGTTTGGAGTCTTCTCACACCCCCGGTCTCTGCGGCCTGCTGGAGCGGGGGGGCTAGGAGGAGGAGTTGGCCGTCCGACTGGGGTCTGGTGTGTGGGGCCTCCCTGCTGCTGCGGAGTCGGGGCAGTCTGCTTCTCCCCACTGCAGGGGAAAGGGTAACACCACCTGGGTCTGGGTGCAGTTTCCCCCTCCAGGGGCAAGGGTACCTAGACCCGGTTCTTAGAGTACGCTTGGGGAGTGTGATTGTGTGTACAGCGTCTCTTTATGTCTGTCTCCACGTTGGTTGAGTGTGGAGTAATTGCCTATGAGAGCATGAGGGTGGGAATGGATGTTTGTATCTGTGTGTGCCTGTATGTCTGTGTCTATATGTCAGGTTGGGTATCAGACGCCACCTCTCTGGGGACATCTCAGGCCCTCCAAGGTTTGGAGGCCTATCTCCCCCCACCACTTCCCCTGCCGGTGGCAGACGCCCTCAGACATCGGTGCATTGGTGGTTCCTTGCGTCCGGGGTTGGGCGTCCGGGTACACACCGGCTCACTCCTTGGTGGCTGCTTATCGGGGCCTGGAACCTGGGGCTCGCTCGGGCCACTTCGGGGGTGGGGTGCCCTCGGCCTCTCGGCCTGGGGCTCGGTCACTCAGGCACAGCTGGCTGCCGGCGGAGCTCACGGGCACGTCACTGCAACCCCCCCTGGCTTCTGCTCCGCGGCTGGTGAGTGACCCCTCATCTGGGACTCTCCTCAGCTCTTTCTGGGATAGTGGCGCGGCTGCCCCTCTGTTGGTCTTCCTTGGTCTCTTGTGTTCTGGGGGCCTCTGGATGTCTGGAGTTTTGATCTCCTCCATACCTGCTTCATGCCCTGGAGGATGGGACTGTGGCCCCCCACACCCTCTAGCAGATCATTACATGAAGGAACCTTTTAAATACAAGCGCGCTCATGCTCACAGGTGAACACACAGGTGATCACACACACAAATTACACCCTTTTTGGCTCCTACCTCAAAGCACACTGTGCGCTGTCGATCTTACGTGCTGCACAATAATGCTTAATATTAAGTATTTAGTGTTATATTCCCATATATCATTGTGATGTTGTTTATTCTATTACTCTTGTTTTCTTCTGCTTGTTTTCTTTTTTCTTTCTCAACAGGTGATCCAGGTGATCGATATATGTATTTTTTGTCTGCTTATTTTGTTGGTTTTTGTTTTTTGCCCTTTATCCCCGTCCCTCTTCTCCGCTGTTTTTTTTTTTCCCCCTCTTTCTTTCTCCCTTTTCTTTTCCCCTGTCCCGTATCTAGCAAGTAAAAATAAAAAAATAAAATAAAATAAACAATAAAAGGTAAATCAAATGGACCATTACGGCAAGGCTGGGATGGTCCATTTGGTAAAGTAAATCCGTTGGGCATCTTTCTTCGCCTTTAGACAATAATTCTGATGGCAAAAGAACCAAACGGGACAGGTTTAAAAAAAAAAAAAAAAATAGAAAATATGTGGTGTCTTGATAAACTGGGCAGATATTTGAGGTTTACACAGCTACATTCTCGCCTGAAAATATGTTAAACATTTATTTTGTGACCGAGAAAGAGCAATAAGAGTAATATTAAAACTAACTAGCTGCCGCCATTGTTGGAAACTGAGCAGGACCGCGCTATGAATTCTGGGATAGGTTGGGCCACGAAGTATACACCCGACCCATCCTTCAAATCTGGGGAAATGAAGGGCGCATTTGTCGGAGTCTTCGAATTTGGACAGTCCTCGTCGTGTCGCTGTAACGTAATCGGTCTACAAATGCGGCCACAGGAGGATGCGGTTCCTGAATTTGGACACAGCTACGATACCGGACAAAGCTTCTTCTTCGGGGTTTAACGGCAGCTGGCATCCTTGTACATGCAGTGCTGCCATCTTCTGTTTCAGTCCGCTATTACACTCTTAAATCCTACTACTTATTCCTGCGTCTTTTGGGATCTTACAAAGCTTCAAACGACGCGTCGACTATTAAATTAGTCATCAACGATTTTGATAGTCGACGTAATCGTGACTAGTCGACTAATCGTGGCAGCCCTAGTGTGCACGCTGTCCTCAACACCCACACTGAAACTGTCACAGTTCCAACGTCAGTAGGAAACACAGCCAGATAAACTTTTCAGGACAAACGAGACACAAAAGGAATTTTACTGGAAAGCAAAGATTGTTTCAGGATCTACAAGTTTAAAAGATTAAACCAGCAGCTTCAGGGAAGGTGACACAGATGCCTGTGAGAAGAACACCACTAAACCACTTTATACTGGGAGCTGAGGGATCAGGAGCACGGCTCATACCCAGGAAAATATGATTTTAACCCCATCCTGCAACAACACAAGTAACAGTGAAGAAAAGAAAACTTGTGCATTTTCATCTCATTTCCCTGAAAACTGAAGGCTCTGCCTCCATCTTAAAGGAAGGAGAGAACAACTCTTTTACTCAGTGTGATTGTTTTTAATGTTGCTCTTAAGGATCTGTTATTGTATATTTTTCAGATTTTTGTATGAAATATTGTATTTGTTTTAAATGTTATGTGTTTATGTGGTACGTATATATTTGACGTGATGCCAGGTGTTGTAAAGACTCACCTTTCAGCACACTCACTTCACCACAGGAAATGAGATTTTTTACCTGGATAAATAAACGACTAAAAAAAAACTTCCTGTGCTGTGAAGTTCTGCATTTCTGTGTTTTCAACGAGGATGTGGTTAAAAGTGCTGTCTTTGTTTTTTTGTCAGTAGCCTGTAAAAAAACACGTATGTATTACATGTATTTAATGTAACAGCTGACCTTTAGTCTGAGACCAAAAGAACAGCCCGGCAGAATAAAACATCATCGAGATGCACAAAATAAATAAAGGAGGGTTCGAATGATTCATAAATGCAGCTGAAGTGTGCGAGCATGACACAAATAGACGTTTGCGTCCACGCAGTGACTGATGGGAAAACAAGTTCAACTGGAGCACCTCCTGCTGGCCTCAACAGCCCCTGCCCGTGTACAGGTAGGACTGGGGCCGGCCTCAGGGTGGCGCTGCAGGGCTTTGAAATGAGGCCTGGCTGAGGAGTCGTCTTTGTAGTCGAGCCATATGAACAGCTGAGCCCCCTCCCCTTACTGTACACATGCATTTATGAATGCTTGATATTCTGCTGTGTCAGCAGTTGTTGGATGATCAGACTGTGGTTTATTTTTAGGTCGATTTTATTGTAATATCATGGAACTCTGCTGAGCGTAAAGATTAGATGAAACTTTATTAATCCCTCGGGTGGGTTCCTCCGGGAGATTCAGTTTCCAGTAGCACAGCACCGACAGAAGTTGCATGTTACAGATGCAATAAAGGGGAATGAGAGTAAGGATATAAGCATAAATATACCATATATACATATAACACATATATAAATACAGAATATATAATATGGATAAATAGGAATACCAGTGGATTGCACATTCGAGTGAGTCTATTGCACAGTCAAATATAAGAAAAAATATTGCAGATATTGCACAGTGAAGAGGCACTACAGCTTAGTTGTTGCCCCCCCTCCTTTGTCCCCCTGTTTCCCCTCCCTCTCCCCTCCAGAGAGGAGTTAAACAGTCTGATGGCGTGTGGGACAAAGGAGCTTTTAAGTCTGTTGGTTCTTGACTTTGGGAGAAGCAACCTGTCACTGAACAGACTCCTCTGGTTGTTTATGGCCGTTCAGACAAACCGGTGCAACACTCACACATAGCAATTTCTTCAGTGTCCTTTTCTCTGCCACTGTCACCAGAGTGTCCAGCTTCATGCCGACCACAGGGCCAGCCTTCCTGATCAGTTTTTCCAGCCTGGATGAGTCCTTCTTTGCTGTGCTCCCCGAGCACACCACAGCATAGAAAAGTACTCCAGCAACCACCGACTGGTAAAACATCCTCAGGAGCTTCCTGCAGATGTTAAAAGACCTCAGCCTCCTGAGGAAGTAAAGTCGGCTTTGGGGTTATTTATACAGGTGCTCTGTGTTGCATGACCAGTCCAGTTTGTTGTCCACCCACAGCCCGAGGTACTTGTACTTGTTGACCACCTCCACCTCCTCTCCCTCTACCTGAACCGGCAGTGGACCTGCTCTGGACCTCCCAAAGTCCACAACCAGTTCCTTAGTCTTTGAGGTGTTGAGTTGCAGGTGGTTTGTGTGACTCCATGCGACAAAGTTCCTCACCAGACTTCTGTACTCCTCTTGGTGTCCTTCAGCCTGACGTACTGTGGTCTGTCAGTGAGGTAGTTGGAGATCCAAGCGACCAGGCAAGGATCCACCTGCATCCTGTTCAGTTTCTCCTGGAGCAGACAGGGCCGGATGGTATTAAAGGCACTGGAAAAGTCAAGAAACAGGATCCTGACCGTGCCTTTTCCCCCGTCCAGGTGTGAGTGGGCTCTATGTAGGAGGTACAAGATGGCATCCTCCACTCCGACATCCGCCTTGTAGGCGAACTGTAGTGGGTCCTGGGCATGTTGTACCTGTGGTCGAGGAGGTTGAGGAAGAGCCGATCTAGAGTCTTCATAAGATGTGACGTCAGTGCCACCGGTCGGAAGTCATTCAGCTCATTGGGCCGGTTCCTTTTGGGGACCGGGACGATGCAGGATGTCTTCCATAGGGCGGGCACTCTCCCCAGTCGCAGACTGAGATTGAAGACTCGTTGTAGCGGCTCCCCAAGTTCAGCAGCACACGCCTTTAGCATCCTAGGACACACCTTGTCTGGGCCTGCTGCCTTCCTGGGGCGACGCTTCCTCAGTTGTCTCCTGACCTGATCCACTGTGACACTGGGAGATGATTGAAAGGGGGGGGGGAGACGATGTCATGCTCTTGAGAGAGGAGTTGGAGGAGGAGGGGGATGTCATGGTATCTGGGAGGTGGGGGAATCGAGGGGGGCAGGAGAGTAGGGAGGGGGCTCTGTAGTAAAGGTGAGGGTGGGGGGGTTGTGTGCCGGTCAAACCTGTTGAAGAAGTTGTTGAGTTCGTTTGCCCCTGTGCTGTTCTTGATGTTGTGGCCTGTGATGGTTTTCACACCATTCCAGACCTCCCTCATATTGTTCCTCTCCAACTTCTGATCATCCTTCCTCCTGTAGGTGTCTTTTGCTTCCCTCAGGCAGCGTTTCACCTCCCGCTGTGCTGCTTTCATCTCCTCTTTCACTTTGCTTCTGAAGGCCTTCTTCTTCGGCTACGTCCACACTAATGCGTTTTCGTTTGAACTCTCTCTCTCTCTGATCTGTTTTCTGCATTATTCATTCGTTTATCACCCATCAGTCCATCGTTGTTTACAGCGCTGTCGGCCGCTGTCTTTATTTTTTATTTTTTTACTTAAATGACCCCGGACAGGAAAGCCTTATTTCTGCTGTTCAATACTGAAGAAATTTAAACTTTTTAAAATTCTGCAAAATTACAGAATATTTTTAAGGTTATCTGCTATAAAAATCCAGGCCAGGAAAATCCACTTCATGTTTTTCTGTTTTATCCTCAGTTACCCCAGTGCTTTCAACACCATCCAGCCACGACTTCTGAGGGACAAGCTGGAGCTATCGGGAGTGGACCACCACATGTCCCAGTGGATACTGGACTACCTCACAGAACGTCCACAGTATGTGAGGTCACAGGGCTGTCTCTGACACGCTGATCTGCAGTACGGGGGCCCCACAGGGAACTGTGCTGGCACCGTTCCTCTTCACCCTCTACACTGCAGACTTCTCCATCAACTCCCCACGCTGCCACCTACAGAAGTTCTCTGACGACTCTGCCATAGTCGGCCTCATCACAGGTGAGGATGACTCAGAGTACAGACAGTGGACTCTGGACTTTGTGGACTGGTGTCAGCAGAACCACCTGCTGATCAACGCCGGAAAAACCAAGGAGTTGGTGGTGGACTTCCGGAGACGCAGACCCACCACACTGACACCGGTGAACATCCAGGGAGTGGACATTGAGATAGTGGACTCTTATAGGTACCTGGGTGTTCACCTGAATAATAAACTGGACTGGAGCCACAACACTGATGCTCTTTACAGGAAGGGTCAGAGCAGACTCTACCTGCTGAGGCGGCTGAGGTCATTTGGAGTCCAGGGAGCGCTTTTAAAGACCTTCTATGACTCTGTGGTGGCATCTGTCATTTTTTACAGTGTGGTATGTTGGAGCAGCGGTTTATCGGCAGCTGAGAGGAAGAGGTTGGATAAACTCATCAGGAAGGCCAGCTCTGTTCTGGGATGCACCCTAGACCCAGTGCAGGTGGTGGGAGACAGAAGGACTCTGGCCAAAATAACATCTCTGATGGACAGAGTCTCCCACCCCATGCATGTAAATGTTGCTGAACTGCAGAGCTGCTTCAGTGACAGACTGTTGCATCCTAGATGCATGAAGGAGCGTTTCCGCAGGTCCTTCCTCCCTGCAGCTGTCAGACTGTACAATCAGAACTGCTCCCAACAAACATAGATGTTTACATCAGCGCTGTAACAACTTCTACTGTTATAACTTGCACATTACTTTTCTCAGCTTATATATACACTAACTTATTGAAAGTTACATGTCTACTTTTTAATGCACAGGTACAATAAACAATCTGCACTTTTCTAATTATTCCAACCCGTTCTCACTCCCAAATCGTAACATTTTACGCTAGGTGACAAATCGTCAACATATTACGTTTTCGGGCACCCAAGGCGTTCCTACGTCACGACATCGGAAAACTGCGGACACATGAGAACCGTTTGGACTCAATCTACACATCTTCGCTTTTTCCCTTAAAATCGCTTTAGAAAACACTATTTCACCTCATTAAAGTGCTGGTTAAGGTTAGGAATAAGGTTATGGTTAGGTTTAGCGATAAGGTTAGGTTTAGGCTTAGGTATACGGTTATGGTTAGGTTTAGGCATAAGGTTATGGTTAGGTTTAGGGATAAGGTTAGGTTTAGGCGTAGGGATACGGTTATGGTTAAGGTTAGGAATAAGGTTATGGTTAGGCATAAGGTTATGGTTAAGGTTAGGCATAAGGTTATGGTTAGGCTTAGTGATAAGGTTAAGTTTAGGGCTGCAGTACAGGGCTGGAAACCGCCGCGTACCATAACAACGTGGAAGGTCACCTTTCGCGTTCCTCAGGAACGCCGCAGGACGTGACAAAACGTCGGGATGTTACGCCTCGGGAGTGAGAACAGGCTCATTATTCTAAATATTCTTAACTATTTAAACATCTTTCAGTATCCTGCTCTGTTTGCACACTATGTGTACGCTAATTTAAACAACTGTACAGTACTCTGCTCTGGTAACTATTGTCCATGATGTAAATATGTAAAAATTGTGCTTCTGTTCTGTGTCCTGCTCTGTTTGTATATGTGTGTTTTTGCTGCTGATACAACCAAATTTCCCCTTGTGGGACAATTAAAGGATTATTATGTGTGCCTATGCCAAGAGGCACACATATTACTATTCGTCGGATTTATTATTATTATTGTGTGAATGCTGTAGGCATTCACTCTATTGAGTTCCTGTTTCTCTTTATTCTTTATTATTGTGTGAATGCTGTAGGCATTCACACTATTGAGTTCCTGTTTCTCTTTATTGTGTGAATGCTGTAGGCATTCACACTATTGAGTTCCTGTTTCTCTTTATTCTTTATTATTGTGTGGATGCCCTATAAGGGCTTCCACACTATTGAGTTCCTGTTTCTCTTTAATCTTTATTGTGTGGATGCCCTCAAGGGCTTCCACACTATTGAGTTCCTGTTTCTCTTTAAACTTTATTCTTTTTCAAGTTGCTCGCGTTTTTCGGCACTTAACTACTCCCTCAGTTTTCAGCCGATTTTCTCCGTTCAAACTCTAAACTGTTCTGCTCTTTCTGCTAATTCCAGCTATGACTTTTGGTGTTTATTACTATTATACTTTTTAAAATATTACACTTTTTTCCTTTAATTTGTCCCATTGAAATGAATGGAAAACTTCCACAATTCTGCTAAAACTTGCTTGGTTTTGAAACTTAACTGCTTCCTCATACTTTCACCTAGAAGCTCCATTCAAACTTTAAAATGTTCTCAGATTATTGGGCTATTCCTGTGTGATTCAGCTTTTTCAGATCTTCTACCGTTTTAATCGTATCTCTCTTTAAGTTTTCAGTTCTAAAATTGTGATTTTTCAGAAAATACATGCGTTGCTATGGTTGCTATGCAATTAACTCAGAGTGAGTGCTGGTCTGTTCTGAATTTTCTCTTCATGTCCAAACAACTTCTTGCTACTCACTCGATTTCCACTCAACCCCCACAAATTATACATCAAAACGTAGGTATTTTTGCTGGCTTTCAAACAATGTTACTATCTTTATTGTGAGATTTACCGTTTTTTCGCAATTCACCTCGAAGTGACACATAGTCAGGTTACTCCCCATTCAAAGTGTATAGGGAGGTTTTGAAATTCAGAGCTGAAATTCTGTAACAGGAGGCATTTTAAAATCGCCATATCTCTTAAACAAAGCAAAGTTAGGACATGAGGCTTGTGCCAATATATCTTCAGACACTCCTGACACTCACAGTGGAAGCAGTTTTTACATTCATCTTACCGTTGAGCAATGAATTACGTTTGTTTGAGGGGTGGAAATCTGTCCTCCTCTCAGTTCTCACACTCTGAAAATGAAGCAGTTTCTTCTCTCGTCATATCTCCGCGACGGAGGTACAAAGAGCAATGAAAATCGCAGTCAAAGTACACCAAAGTCCGCTGATTCACCCAGTACAAGAATTATTCTGCTAGCCCTCCTAGTTTTTGAGTTACACGACGTTTTGTAACTCAAAAAAACGGCGCTTTTCGCCGCTCACCGCGATCTATTTTCTGACTGCACAAATGTCTGTCTTTCAGCCGCCCCCCCTCCCCCTTGCCAGCTGGCGCAATCAGTAATGACACGGCTCTGCACCTCAAAGGTCCTGGGTTCAATCCCACCTTGCTTCAACATTTTTTTTTCATTACAAATTTAAACACTATCACAGACCTGTCATTTATATTGATCATTTATCACAATTCTGCAAAGTTTTATCATTTTAGCAGCTTTTCTAATATAGACCGAAATACATACAAGTACACAGCCTAATGAAGCAGACAGAGGCAGTAGCTCTGATTGGTGAATTTGAGCAGAATCAGGTTGTCCTTTCATTTCATTTCTTTATTTATTTCACACATGGTTCATCGTGTTTCTTTTTCTACATACAGAACCTTCTGCCTCTTTTCAGTAGAAATTCTGCTCATTCACCTCTTTTCAGCGCAACGTTCTGCTTCTTTGCCTCTTTTCTGCAGAAATTCTGCTGATTCATTTCTTTTCTGCTCATTTTAGCCTTTTCACCTTTTTCAATGCTTTCATCTTTTTCAAATCATAGAGTTAAAATCAAAATATAGTATTTTTACCAAAGCATTGTATTTGTACGAAGTACAGTATTTCTGCCAAATCATAGAATTACTGCAATTACATAGTATTTTGAGGAAACCCTTTTGTTATAGTATTACTTCTAAGTCATAGTATTTCTGCTTTGTCATAGTATTTGCACTGAAACATAGTATTTCTGCCAAATCATAGTATTACTGCTATTTCATAGTATTTGAGTGAAATTACAATGTTTCTGCAAAAACATTGCATTTCTGCTACTGTATTTCCGCTGTATTACGTAGTGGCAAAGTAGGAGGCTGACTGTTACTAAGTGCATCAGTGTACATATCTCATCTCTTGTGTTGGAGTGCCCTCTTGTGGCGCCTTTTGGGTAGTGCCTTAGTAAACATCAACAATGCAAAAAAGTGGTATCAGACTGGTTTGTAGTGGAGGAATTTGTTGCCAGTTTATTTCATCTTTAATCCGTATTCATGTTGTAATGTAGTAACTTTTGTAGCACAAATACCACAATATGGCAGAAATACTGTTTTGGCACAAATACTTTGATTTGGTATACTTTAGCTTCTTCACCCTTTTTCAGCAAAGTTTACATTTTTTTCACCCCTTTTCAGCACAAATTCCAGCTTTTTTGGCTGTTTTCAGAAAAAAAATTCTTTTCGGCAGAAACTCTGCTGATTCACCTCTTTTTAGCGCAAGTTTCTGCTTCTTTGCCTCTTTTCTGCAGAAATTCTGCTGATTCACCTCTTTTCTGCAGCCTTTTCACCTCTTATCAGCACAATTCTCAGCAGCTTCTGCTCATCTCAGCAGAATTGTCAGTCTGTCCACCTCTTCTTTGTGTAAATGAGTTTGGGTCAGTGAGAAGAGTAGCTGCTCTGAGTCTGGTAGGGCCAGGTTCGAATCCTACTCAGGGTGATTTTTTTTTTCACCACCATACAACTTTTTGCAACTTTTCAGCTTTTTCAGCTTTTCAGCAGACAGCTTCAGCGTTAAGGCATCCACACAGCATTTTCGCAGGAAATGCAAATTTTCTAGTTATTATTCTTGGGCCTTCCGTACGTTTTTTGCCGTTTAACTACTTCCTCAGTTTTCAGCCGATTTTCTCAGTTCAAACTCTAAACTGTTCTGCTATTTCTGCTAATGTGTGCTATGACTTTTGGTGTTTATTACTATTATACTTTTTAAAATATTACACTTTTTTCCTTTAATTTGTCCCATTGAAATGAATGGAAATCTTCAGAAATTCTGCTAAAACTTGCTTGTTTTTGAAACTTAACTACTTCCTCATACTTTCACCTAGAAACTCCATTCAAACTTTGAAATGTTCTCAGATTATTGGGCTATTCATGTATGATTCAGCTTTTTCAGATCTTCTACCATTTTAATTTTATACCTCTTTAAGTTTTCAGTTGCAAAATTGTGATTTTTCAGAAAATACATGCGTTGTTATGGTTGCTATGCAATTAACTTACAGTGTACACTCATCCATTCTGAATTTTCTCTTCATGTCTAAACAACTTCTTGCTACTCGCTCAATTTCCACTCAACCCCCACAAATTATACATCAAAACGTAGGTATTTTTGCTGGCTTTCACAAAATGTCACTATCATTCTTGTGGGATTTACACATATTTTGCAAATCTCCTCAGAGCAACACAAAGTCTCAAAACTCTCTATAGAAAGTCATAGGAGAGTTTGTTCAAAATCAGGGCTGGATTTCTCTAATGAGAGGCATTTTCAAATCGTCATATCTCCTTAATGAAACAAAGTTGAGACATGACGCTTGTGCCAATATATCTTCAGACACCCCTGATGCTCACAATTCAAGAATTTTTTTCTCACCTATTACCGTTTGGCCATGAATTACATTTGTTTGAGGGTAGGAAATTTGTGCCTTGCTCAGATCTCTTCAGATTTCAAACTCTGGAAATGCGGCACTTTTTTCTCTCGTCATATCTTTTTGGTGGATTTCCACAGAGACCTGAAAATTTCCATGACTGTTCACCAAAGCCTGCTGTTTCTTACGGTGAAAGAATGATTTTGATGCTCCATATAGATTTAGAGTTACAAAACGTTGTTTGGGGGCAAGTCAATGCAGTTTTGCTTTACCTCTACTCAGTTACAGTGTATTACAAGTCATATATCTTCAAAAATCTATATTCTATCTCTGAATTAAGAAGACCTGCAGATTCCCCCATCTCTTCTGAACAGAACGATGTCAGAATGAGCGTTGTAGCCCCTACGGTTAGGAAATTATGGCCATTTGTTCGAGGGGAATCCTGAATGTGAGAAATACACTGAAGAAAACTTATACCTCTCTGTGTGTCTGTGTGTGTAAGGGCTGATTACAGCAGGTGTAGCCAATTTAACTGACCTAGATATACCAAGCCCAGAGTCTTAACAGCCACTGCTCCCTTTAGGCTCTGTGTATATGTATGTTTGTGTGTCTGTATCAATATTTCTCCCATGTTAAAGTATTACTCCTCCATAATAGTATTTCTGTTGAATCAAAGTGGAGAAATTTTTACAGTCATCTTACTGTTGAGCCATAAATTACGTTTGTTTGGGGGTGGAAATCTGTCCTCCTCTCACTTTTCAAACTCTGAAAATGAAGCCGTTTCTTCTCTCGTCATATCTCCGCGACGGAGGTACAAAGAGCAATGAAAATCGCAGTCAAAGTACACCAAAGTCCGCTGATTCACCCAGTTGAAGAATGATGCTTCTATTCCACCTAGTGTTTGAGTTACACGATGTTTTGTAACTCCAAAAAACGGCGTCTTTAGCCTCTCACCGCGAGCTAAATCTGACAGGTCATCTGCCTGTTTTCCAAGCGGCTGCCATCTTCTTTCTCAGTGGCGCAGTTGGTAATGACGCCGGTCAGCAGCCCAAACATCGCGGGTTCAATTCCACCTTGGTCAACATGTTTTTTTCCCCTACAAATTAATACACCATCACAGACCACTAATTCACATTGATCATTTATTACAATTCTGCAAAGTTTATGATTTTAGCAGCTTTTCTAATGCAAATCTGTCCTTCTCTCAGTCTTCAAACTCTGAAAATGAAGCCGTTTCTTCTCTCGTCATATCTCCGCGACGGAGGTACAAAGAGCAATGAAAATCGCAGTCAAAGTACACCAAAGTCCGCTGATTCACCCAGTTGAAGAATGATGCTTCTATTCCACCTAGTTTTTGAGTTACACGACGTTTTGTAACTCCAAAAAACGGCGTCTTTCGCCTCTCACCGCGATCTAAATCTGACAGGTCATTTGCCTGTTTTCCAAGCGGTTGCCATCTTCTTTCCCAGTGGCGCAGTTGGTGATGACGCCGGTCAGCAGCCCAAACATCGCGGGTTCAATCCCACCTTGGTCGACATTTCTTTTTCACTACAAATTTATACACTATCACAGACCTGTAATTTATGTTGCTAATTTTTTTCACTACAAACGAGTAGTACAAAAACATACTATGTCTGCAACATCACAGTATATCTGTTATGTTATAGTATTTCTACTAAATCACAGTATTTCTGCCAATTCAAGGAGGCTGACTGTTACTAAGTGCATCAGTGTACATAGGTCATCTCTTGTGTTGGAGTGCCCTCTTGTGGCGCCTTTTGGGTAGTGCCTTAAACATGAACACTGTAAAGAACTGGTATCAGCCTGGTTTGTAGTGGAGGAATTTGTTGCCAGTTTCTTTCATCTTTAATCCGTATTCATGTTGTAATGTAGTAGTACCACAATATGGCAGAAACACTATGTTTTGGCACAAATACTTTGATTTGGTATACTTTAGCTTCTTCACCCCTTTTCAGTAAAATTTTCATTTTTTCACCCCTTTTCAGCACAAATTCCAGCTTTTTTGGCTGTTTTCAGAAAAAAAAAACTCTTTTCAGCAGAAACTCTGCTGATTCATCCCTTTTCAGCGTAAGTTTCTGCTTCTTTGCCTCTTTTCTGCAGAAATTCTGCTGATTCACCTCTTTTCTACAAAATTTTCAGCCTTTTCAAAAGGTTGAAAATTATTACCAAAAATATTATTACCAAACAGTATTATTACCAAATCATAGTATTTGTACCCAAACATATCTGTTCAACTTATTTAACTCTTCTCAACAGTCCAACACCTGTTCTTCGCCCCGTTTCAGCAGAATTGAGTTTTTTCACCCCTTTTCAGCACAAATCCCAGCTTTTTCAGGTGTTTTCAACAGAAATCTCTTTTATTTCTGATTGCTGATGTCTTTGTTTTTCAGCCGCCCACCCTCTTCGCAGGTGGCGCAATCAGTAATGACACGGCTCTGCAGCTCAAAGGGCGTGGGTTCAATCCCACCTTGGTCAACATTTTTTTTTCACTACAAATTTATACACTATCACAGACCTGTAATTTATATTGCTAATTTTTTTCACTACAAACGAGTAGTACAAAAACATACTATGTCTGCAACATCACAGTATATCTGTTATGTTATAGTATTACTACTAAATCACAGTATTTCTGCCAATTCAAGGAGGCTGACTGTTACTAAGTGCATCAGTGTACATAGGTCATCTCTTGTGTTGGAGTGCCCTCTTGTGGCGCCTTTTGGGTAGTGCCTTAGTAAACGTGAACACTGCAAAGAACTGGTATCAGACTGGTTTGTAGTGGAGGAATTTGTTGCCAGTTTCTTTCATCTTTAATCCGTATTCATGTTGTAATGTAGTAGTACCACAATATGGCAGAAACACTATGTTTTGGCACAAATACTTTGATTTGGTATACTTTAGCTTCTTCACCCCTTTTCAGAAGTTCTGCTGATTGAACTCTTTTCAGCAGAATTCTGCTCATTCACCTCTTTTCAGCAGAAGTTCTGCTGATTGAACTCTTTTCAGCAGAATTTTTAGAATTTTCACTTCTTTTCAGCCCAAATTCTGCAAAATGTTCAGCCTTTTCACCTCTTATTAGCGCAAATCTCAGCTGTTTTCAGAAAAAAACTCTTTTGAGCAGAAGTTCTGCTGATTCTTCTCTTTTCAGTGCAACTTTCTGCTTCTTTACCTCTTTTCAGCAGAAATTCTGCTGATTCACCTCTTTTCTGCAAAATTTTCAGCCTTTTCACCTCTTACCAGCACAATTCTCAGCAGCTTCTGCTCATTTCAGCAGAATTGTCCGTCTCTCCACCTCTTCTTTGTGAGAATGAGTTTGGGTCCGTGAGATGAGTAGCTGCCTTGACCTCTGGAGGCCCCGGTTCGGATCCTTCTCAGGGTGACATTTTTTTTTCACCACCATACAACTTTATGCAACTTTTCATCTTTTTCAGCTTTTCAGCAGACAGCATCAGCGTTAAGGCATCCACACAGCATTTTCGCAGGAAATGCAAATTTTTCTAGTTGTGTGAATGCTGTAGGCATTCACACTATTGAGTTCCTGTTTCTCTTTATTCTTTATTGTGTGGATGCCCTATAAGGGCTTCCACACTATTGAGTTCCTGTTTCTCTTTAATCTTTATTATTATTCTTGGGCCTTCCGTACGTTTTTTGCCGTTTAACTACTTCCTCAGTTTTCAGCCGATTTTCTCAGTTCAAACTCTAAACTGTTCTGCTATTTCTGCTAATGTGTGCTATGACTTTTGGTGTTTATTACTATTATACTTTTTAAAATATTACACTTTTTTCCTTTAATTTGTCCCATTGAAATGAATGGAAATCTTCAGAAATTCTGCTAAAACTTGCTTGTTTTTGAAACTTAACTACTTCCTCATACTTTCACCTAGAAACTCCATTCAAACTTTGAAATGTTCTCAGATTATTGGGCTATTCCTGTATGATTCAGCTTTTTCAGATCTTCTACCGTTTTAATTTTATACCTCTTTAAGTTTTCAGTTGCAAAATTTTGATTTTTCAGAAAATACATGCGTTGTTATGGTTGCTATGCAATTAACTTACAGTGTACACTCATCCATTCTGAATTTTCTCTTCATGTCTGAACAACTTCTTGCAACTCGCTCAATTTCCACTCAACCCCCACAAATTATACATCAAAACGTAGGTATTTTTGCTGGCTTTCAGAAAATGTCACTATCATTCTTGTGGGATTTACACATATTTTGCAAATCTCCTCAGAGCAACACAAAGTCTCAAAACTCTCTATAGAAAGTCAAAGGAGAGTTTGTTCAAAATCAGCGCTGGATTTCTCTAATGAGAGGCATTTTCAAATCATCATATCTCCTTAATGAAACAAAGTTGAGACATGACGCTTGTGCCAATATATCTTCAGACACCCCTGATGCTCACAATTCAAGAATTTTTTTCTCACCTATTACCGTTTGGCCATGAATTACATTTGTTTGAGGGTAGGAAATTTGTGCCTTGCTCAGATCTCTTCAGATTTCAAACTCTGGAAATGCGGCACTTTTTTCTCTCGTCATATCTTTTTGATGGATTTCCACAGAGACCTGAAAATTTCCATGACTGTTCACCAAAGCCTGCTGTTTCTTACGGTGAAAGAATGATTTTGATGCTCCATATAGATTTAGAGTTACAAAACGTTGTTTGGGGGCAAGTCAATGCAGTTTTGCTTCGCCTCTACTCAGTTACAGTGTATTACAAGTCATATATCTTCAAAAATCTATATTCTATCTCTGAATTAAGAAGACCTGCAGATTCCCCCATCTCTTCTGAACAGAACGATGTCAGAATGAGCGTTGTAGCCCCTACGGTTAGGAAATTATGGCCATTTGTTCGAGGGGAATCCTGAATGTGAGAAATACACTGAAGAAAACTTATACCTGTCTCTGTGTCTGTGTGTGTAAGGGCTGATTACAGCAGGTGCAGCCAATTTAGCTGACCTAGATATACCAAGCCCAGACTCTCAACAGCCACTGCTCCCTTTAGGCTCTGTGTATGTGTATGTTTGTGTGTCTGTATCAATATTTCTCCCATGTTAAAGTATTACTCCTCCATAATAGTATTTCTGTTGAATCAAAGTGGAGAAGTTTTTACAGTCATCTTACTGTTGAGCCATAAATTACGTTTGTTTGGGGGTGGAAATCTGTCCTCCTCTCACTTTACAAACTCTGAAAATGAAGCCGTTTCTTCTCTCGTCATATGTCCGCGACGGAGGTACAAAGAGCAATGAAAATCGCAGTCAAAGTACACCAAAGTCCGCTGATTCACCCAGTTGAAGAATGATGCTTCTATTCCACCTAGTGTTTGAGTTACACGACGTTTTGTAACTCCAAAAAACGGCGTCTTTTGCCTCTCACTGCGATCTAAATCTGACAGGTCATCTGCCTGTTTTCCAAGCAGCCGCCATGTTCTTTCCCAGTGGCGCAGTTGGTAATGACGCCGGTCAGCAGCCCAAACATTGCGGGTTCAATTCCACCTTGGTCAACATGTTTTTTTTCCCCTACAAATTAATACACCATCACGGACCACTAATTCACATTGATCATTTATTACAATTCTGCAAAGTTTATGATTTTAGCAGCTTTTCTAATGCAAATCTGTCCTTCTCTCAGTCTTCAAACTCTGAAAATGAAGCCGTTTCTTCTCTCGTCATATCTCCGCGACCTCCGTCGCGGAGATATGACGAGATATGACGACCACCTTGGTCGACATTTCTTTTTCACTACAAATTTATACACTATCACAGACCTGTAATTTATATTGCTAATTTTTTTCACTACAAACGAGTAGTACAAAAACATACTATGTCTGCAACATCACAGTATATCTGTTATGTTATAGTATTTCTACTAAATCACAGTATTTCTGCCAATTCAAGGAGGCTGACTGTTACTAAGTGCATCAGTGTACATAGGTCATCTCTTGTGTTGGAGTGCCCTCTTGTGGCGCCTTTTGGGTAGTGCCTTAAACATGAACACTGCAAAGAACTGGTATCAGCCTGGTTTGTAGTGGGGGAATTTGTTGCCAGTTTCTTTCATCTTTAATCCGTATTCATGTTGTAATGTAGTAGTACCACAATATGGCAGAAACACTATGTTTTGGCACAAATACTTTGATTTGGTATACTTTAGCTTCTTCACCCCTTTTCAGCAAAATTTTCATTTTTTCACCCCTTTTCAGCACAAATTCCAGCTTTTTTGGCTGTTTTCAGAAAAAAAAAACTCTTTTCAGCAGAAACTCTGCTGATTCATCTCTTTTCAGTGCAAGTTTCTGCTTCTTTGCCTCTTTTCTGCAGAAATTCTGCTGATTCACCTCTTTTCTGCAAAATTTTCAGCCTTTTCAAAAGGTTGAAAATTATTACCAAAAATATTATTACCAAACAGTATTATTACCAAATCATAGTATTTGTACCCAAACATATCTGTTCAACTTATTTAACTCTTCTCAACAGTCCAACACCTGTTCTTCGCCCCGTTTCAGCAGAATTGAGTTTTTTCACCCCTTTTCAGCACAAATCCCAGCTTTTTCAGGTGTTTTCAACAGAAATCTCTTTTATTTCTGATTGCTGATGTCTTTGTTTTTCAGCCGCCCGCCCTCTTCGCAGGTGGCGCAATCAGTAATGACACGGCTCTGCAGCTCAAAGGGCGTGGGTTCAATCCCACCTTGGTCAACATTTTTTTTTCACTACAAATTTATACACTATCACAGACCTGTAATTTATATTGCTAATTTTTTTCACTACAAACGAGTAGTACAAAAACATACTATGTCTGCAACATCACAGTATATCTGTTATTTTATAGTATTACTACTAAATCACAGTATTTCTGCCAATTCAAGGAGGCTGACTGTTACTAAGTGCATCAGTGTACATAGGTCATCTCTTGTGTTGGAGTGCCCTCTTGTGGCGCCTTTTGGGTAGTGCCTTAGTAAACGTGAACACTGCAAAGAACTGGTATCAGACTGGTTTGTAGTGGAGGAATTTGTTGCCAGTTTCTTTCATCTTTAATCCGTATTCATGTTGTAATGTAGTAGTACCACAATATGGCAGAAACACTATGTTTTGGCACAAATACTTTGATTTGGTATACTTTAGCTTCTTCACCCCTTTTCAGAAGTTCTGCTGATTGAACTCTTTTCAGCAGAATTCTGCTCATTCACCTCTTTTCAGCAGAAGTTCTGCTGATTGAACTCTTTTCAGCAGAATTTTCAGAATTTTCACTTCTTTTCAGCCCAAATTCTGCAAAATGTTCAGCCTTTTCACCTCTTATTAGCGCAAATCTCAGCTGTTTTCAGAAAAAAACTCTTTTGAGCAGAAGTTCTGCTGATTCTTCTCTTTTCAGTGCAACTTTCTGCTTCTTTACCTCTTTTCAGCAGAAATTCTGCTGATTCACCTCTTTTCTGCAAAAATTTCAGCCTTTTCACCTCTTACCAGCACAATTCTCAGCAGCTTCTGCTCATTTCAGCAGAATTGTCCGTCTCTCCACCTCTTCTTTGTGAGAATGAGTTTGGGTCCGTGAGATGAGTAGCTGCCTTGACTTCTGGAGGCCCCGGTTCGGATCCTTCTCAGGGTGACATTTTTTTTTCACCACCATGCAACTTTTCATCTTTTTCAGCTTTTCAGCAGACAGCTTCAGCGTTAAAGCATCCACACAGCATTTTCGCAGGAAATGCAAATTTTTCTAGTTATTATTATATTTTCTTCAAGTTGCTTCCGTACGTTTTTTGCTGTTTAACTACTTCCACAATTTTTGTGCTATTTTCACCGTTCAAATTTTAAACTATTCTGCTATTTCTGCTAATGTGTGCTATGATTTTTGGTATTTTCTGCTATTATACTTTTTAAAATATTACGTTTTTTTCCTTTAATTTGTCCCATTGAAATGAATGGAAAACTTCCAAAATTCTGCTAAAACTTGCTTGTTTTTGAAACTTAACTACTTCCTCATACTTTCACATAGAACAACCATTTAAACTTTAAAATGTTCACAAATTATTGGGCTATTCATGTATGATTCAGCTTTTTCATATCTTTTATAGTTTTAATCTTATCCCTCTTTAAGTTTTGAGTTTCATTTTTCTGATTTTTCACAAAATACATGCGTTGTTATGGTTGCTATGCAGTTGGTTCTAAGTGAGCCACTTGTCCTTTTTCAATCTTCTCTTCATGTCCGAACAATCTCTTGCTACTTGCTCAATTTTCACTCAACCCACACCACTTATACATCAAAACGTAGGTATTTTTGCTGGCTTTCAGAAAATGTCACTATCATTGTTGTGGGATTTATAGAATTTTGGCAATTCTCCTCAGACCAACACAAAGTCGGCAAACTCTCCATAGAAAGTCAATGGAGAGTTTGTTCAAAATCACCACTGGATTTCTCTAATGAGAGGCATTTTCGAATGGTCATATCTCCTTAACGAAGCGAAGTTAAGACATGAGGCTTGTGCCAATATATCTTCAGACACTCCTGACGCTCACAATTCAAGAATTTTTTTCTCACCTATTACCGTTCTGAGATGAGTTACACTTGTTTGAGGGTAGGAAATTCGTCCTTCCCTCAGATTTCTTCAGATTTCAAACTCTGGAAATGAACCATTTTTTTCACTCATCATATCTTTTTGATGGATTTCCACAGAGACCTGAAAACTTCCATGATTGTTCACCAAAGCCTGCTGTCTCTTACGGTGAAAGAATGGTATTGATGCTCCAAACAGATTTCGAGTTACAAAACGTTGTTTGAGGGGAGGTCAAGGCAGTTTTCTCTTCGCCCCTACTCAGTAAGGGTACATTAGAAGTCTAAATATAGCATTTCTGCTTAATAATAGTATTTCTGCTGAATTATAGAATTTCTACCAAATCATAGTATTTCTGCTAAATCATAGTATTTCTGCTACTTTTTGGTATTTGTGATAAATACAGTATTTCTGCTAATACATCAAATTTCTGCTATTTTATAGGATTTGTGCTAAATATAGTATTTCTGCTTACTTATAGAATTTCTGCTAAAACATAGCATGTCTACTAAATATAGTATTTCTGGATAATTATAATATGTCTACCACATCACAATATTTCTGACACAAGCAGCGTGTGTGTGTGTGTGTGTGTGTGTGTGTGTGTGTGTGTGTGTGTGTGTGTGTGTGTGAGAGAGAGAGAGAGAGGGAGAGAGAGAGACCCGTTTTTTGGCAGCATCTCATTGTAGGATATAAATTGAACATATTGAGACTGGTTGACAGGCATAGATCCTGTGTGTGTGTCCCTCTGTGCATTTGTGTTTCCATATGTGTCCATATTTGTAATTGTGTGTATCTGCTGGCTGTTATTTCTCTTTGGGTTTTGTTTTTTTATTTTATTTTTTTTAAATTTCTGTGAATTTTTCGCAGTTGAACAATTACACTTGATGGAACCTAACCATGTTCAGCATTTTTTCAGCTGTCCATTTTCCTTTTCAATATTTCTACTTAAGTTATTATTATTATGCAAAATCAGAGTATTTCTGCTACTTTTTACTATTTGTGCTAAATACAGTATTTCTACTAAGTCATGCCATTTCTGCTATTTTATAGGTTTTCTGCTAAAATATAATATTTCTTCCAAATATTATTATTTCTACCAAATAATAGGATTTCTGCTAAGTTATTATGTTTCTCTTAAGTCACATTTTTTTGCTAAGATGTTATGTTACTGCTCCATGTCTGAAATACATTACAGAAAGCCCATGTCTCTGTCGGTGTGAGCAAGGGATGCAGCTGCATTGACAGGAACGAATACATAGCCTGATGAAGCAGACAGAAGTGACAGCTCTGATTGGTGGATTCAAATTGAGCAGATACAGGCTTTTTGACTCTCATAGATACAGCTGAAAATATAAAGCGGAAAAAAATTGAAGAAGCCGATGTCAGTGTTTGAAAAAGTTTTTGAACTTCTAATAAAAATTTACAGAACTGTGTGTGTGTGTGTGTGTGTGTGTGTGTGTGTGTGTGGTTCTGTGTGACTCAGTTTTTATTCGCTGGTGACCAGCATCCCATTAGTGGATTCAACTTGACCAGATTCAGACTGATTGACTGGCATAGAAACACACAGGAAACTTCATGCTCTGTTTGTCTCTGTGTGCCCTTGTGTGTGTATGTCTGTGTTTATGCTTGCATCTATGTTTGTACACATTGTTTTCTGAACATGGGTTATGTGTCTGTGTGTGTGTGTGTGTGTGTGTGTGTGTGTCCCTATTTGTAAACATTGCTAGGCATGTCATTTTTGCCTTAGCTTTGTGTATCTGCTGGCATTTCCTTTGTAACTTTTCTAATGTTTCTGCCAATTTTTCACAGTTGAACAACAACTAATCTTTTGAGGAAACTTCAGCTTTTTGAAGCTGGCCGTTTTGTGTTTCCAATATTTCTGCTAAAGTTATTACTTTTCTGCTGAATTATACTATTTCAGCTCCTATGTTGCATTTCTACTACGTGTTACTTTTATACTACTGTATATTAAGTTGTACTCTTACAACATTTTTCCAAGTTTTTAGGTTTGTGCTACATATTAACATTACTGCTGTATTACAACACTTCTACCATGTTGTACTATTTCTGCCAAGTCACTATTTTTTTGCTAAGTTACAATGTCTGCTATATTCTCCTTTGATATAGTATTTTTGCAAACGCTTTATGTTTCTTCTTAACTTTCCGCAAAGTTATTATATTTTGGCTCAGTTTTTATTCATCTACAAATTTATTACAATTTCAACCACTTTTCTGATACTGACTTCAGCTTCTTCAGCTATTTTCAGCTTTTTCAGCAGTTTTCAGCAGACAGCTTCAGCTTTACAGCATTCACACTGCATTTTCGCAGGAAATGCAAATTTTTCTAGTTATTATTATTATTATTATGTGTGCCTATGCCAAGAGGCACACATATTACTATTCGTCGGATTTATTGTGTGGATGCCCTCAAAGGGCTTCCACACTATTGAGTTCCTGTTTCTCTTTATTCTTTATTATTCTTGGGGGTTTCCGTACATTTTTTGCCGCTTAACTACTTCCGCAGTTTTCAGCCGATTTTCTCAGTTCAAACTCTAAACTGTTCTGCTATTTCTGCTAATGTGTGCTATGACTTTTGGTGTTTATTACTATTATACTTTTTAAAATATTACACTTTTTATGCTTTTTTTTGTCCCATTGAAATGAATGGAAATCTTCAGAAATTCTGCTAAAACTTGCTTGTTTTTGAAACTTAACTACTTCCTCATACTTTCACCTAGAAACTCCATTCAAACTTTAAAATGTTCTCAGATTATTGGGCTATTCCTGTATGATTCAGTTTTTTCAGATCTTCTACCATTTTAATTTTATACCTCTTTAAGTTTTCAGTTGCAAAATTGTGATTTTTCAGAAAATACATGCGTTGTTATGGTTGCTATGCAATTAACTCAGAGTGTGCACTTGTCCTTTCTGAATTTTCTCTTCATGTCTGAACAACGTCTTGCAACTCGCTCAATTTCCACTCAACCCCCACAAATTATACATCAAAACGTGGGTATTTTTGCTGGCTTTCAGAAAATGTCACTATCATTCTTGTGGGACTTATAGATTTTCTGCAAATCTCCTCAGAGTAACATGAAGTTTGAAAACTCTCCATAGAAACTCAATGGAGAGTTTCTTCAAAATCAGCGCTGGAATTCTCTAATGAGAGGCATTTTCAAATCGTCATATCTCCTTAACGAAACAAAGTTGAGGCATGACGCTTGTGCCAATATATCTTCAGACATCCCTGATGCTCACAATTCAAGAATTTTTTTCTCACCTATTACCGTTTGGCCATGAATTACATTTGTTTGAGGGTAGGAAATTTGTGCCTTTCTCAGATCTCTTCAGATTTCAAACTCTGGAAATGAGGCACTTTTTTCTCTCGTCATATCTTTTTGATGGATTTCCACAGAGACCTGAAAATTTCCATGACTGTTCACCAAAGCCTGCTGTTTCTTACGGTGAAAGAATGATTTTGATGCTCCATATAGATTTAGAGTTACAAAACGTTGTTTGAGGGCAAGTCAAGGCAGTTTTGCTTTGCCTCTACTCAGTTACAGTGTATTACAAGTCATATATCTTCAATAATTTATATTCTATCTCTGAATTATGAAGACCTGCTGATTCCCCCATCTCTTCTGAACAAAACGGTGTTAGAATGACCGTTCTAGTTCCTACGGTTAGGAAATTATAGCCATTTGTTCGAGGGGAATCCTGAATGTGAGAAATACACTGAAGAAAACCCATAGCTCTCCCTGTGTCTGTGTGTGTAAGTGCTGATTACAGCAGGTGCAGCCAATTTAGCTGACCTAGATATACCAAGCCCAGACTCTTAACAGCCACTGCTCCCTTTGCTCTCTGTGTATGTGTGTGTGTGTATCAATATTTCTCCCATGTTAAAGTATTACTCCTCCATAATATTAGTACTTCTGCTACATCTTAGTACTTCTGCTCAATCATAGTATTTCTGCTTAATCATAGTATTTCTGCTAAATCATAGTATTTTTGAAAAATCATGGTGTCTGTGCCAAATCATGGTTTTGGGGCAAAACCATAATATTTATTTTATGTTATAGTATTACTACTAAGTGGAGGAATGTCTGTTATGTTATAGTACATTTGCTGAACACAGTATATCTGCCAAATCATAGTATTTATCCAAAATCATAGTATTTATGCAAAATTACTGTATTTCTGTTAAAAAGCAGAAATAGTACCTTTTAGCAGAAATTTCTGTCAAAAGATATTATTTATGTTAAAACATAGTATTTCTGCTAAATCAGAGTATTTGTGACAAATCATAGTATTTGTACTAAGTCATAGAACTTGTGCCAAATCATAGTATTTGAACCCAATCATAGTATTTCTGCCATATCATCGTATTTGTGCCAAACCATGGTATTTTTTTTCCAAATCATGGTATTTGTGCCAAATCATGTTATTTGGGCCCAATTAAAATTTCTGTTATGTTATAGTATTACTACTAAGTCGTAGACTTTCTGTTATGTTATAGTATATCTGGTGATTATAGTATATGTGCCAAATCATAGCATTTATAGCAAATCATAGTATTTGTGCCCAAAATAGTATTTCTGCCAAATTGTAGTATTTGTGCAAAAACAAACTTACTAGTACTAAGGCATAGTATTTCTACCAAATCATAGTATTCCTTCAAAATCATAGTATTACTGCAATTTCATAGTATTTGAGCGAAATCATAGTATTCGTGCCAAAACATACTATGTCTGCAGAAATCAAATCATATCTGCTATGTTATAGTATTACTACTTAGGCATAGTATTTCTACCAAATCATAGTATTCCTTCAAAATCATAGTATTACTGCAATTTCATAGTATTTGAGCGAAATCATAGTATTCGTGCAAAAACATACTATGTCTGCAGAAATCAAATCATATCTGCTATGTTATAGTATTACTACTTAGGCATAGTATTTCTACCAAATCATAGTATTCCTTCAAAATCATAGTATTACTGCAATTTCATAGTATTTGAGCAAAATCGTAGTATTTGTGCAAAAACACACTATGTCTGCAAAATCACAGTATATCTGTTATGTTGTAGTAATACTACTAAGGCATAGTGTTTCTACCAAATCATAGTATTCCTTCAAAATCATAGTATTACTGCAATTTCATAGTATTTGAGCGACATCGTAGTATTTGTGCAAAAACATACTATGTCTGCAAAATCACATTATATCTGCTATGTTATAGTATTACTACTAAGGCATAGTATTTCTACCAAATCATAGTATTCCTTCAAAATCATAGTATTACTGCAATTTCATAGTATTTGAGCGAAATCGTAGTATTTGTACTAAATCATGGTACTTGTGCCAAATCATAGTATTTTTTGCAAATCATATTATTTGAACCAAAACACTGTGTTTGGACGAAGTCATAGTATTTCTTCTAAATCATAGTATTTCACCCAAATCTCAGTAGTTGTGCTAAATTGTGTGTAAGTGCTGATTACAGCAGGTGCAGCCAATTTAGGTGACCTAGATATACCATGCCCAGACTCTTAACAGCCCTGTACACTTTGCTCTCTGTGTATGTGTGTGTGTGTATATCAATATTTCTCCCATGTTAAAGTATTACTCCTCCATAATAGTATTTCTGCTAAATCAATGTACTTCTACTGCATCTTAGTACTTCTGCTCAATCATAGTATTTCTGCTAAATCATGGTATTTTTGAAAAATCATGGTATTTGTGCCAAATCATGGTTTTGGGGCAGAACCATAATATTTAAGACACAGTATTTCTCCCAATTCAAGGAGGCTGACTGTTACTAAGTGCATCAGTGTACATAGGTCATCTGTTGTGTTGGAGTGCCCTCTTGTGGCGCCTTTTGGGTAGTGCCTTAGTAAACGTGAACACTGCAAAGAAGTGGTATCAGACTGGTTTGTAGTGGAGGAATTTGTTGCCAGTTTCTTTCATCTTTAATCCGTATTCATGTTGTAATGTAGTAACTTTTGTGGCACAAATACCACAATATGGCAGAAATACTATGTTTTGGCACAAATACTTTGATTTGGTATACTTTAGCTTCTTCACCCCAGGTGCAGCAGGTGCAGCCAATTTAACTGACCTAGATATACCAAGCGCAGAGTCTTAAAAGCCACTGCTCCCTTTAGGCTCTGTGTATGTGTATGTTTGTGTGTCTGTATCAATATTTCTCCCATGTTAAAGTATTACTCCTCCATAATAGTATTTGTGCTAAATCAAAGTACTTCTACTACATTTAAGTACTTCTGCTCAATCATAGTATTTCTGCTAAATCATAGTATTTTTGCCAAATCATGGTATTTGTGCCAAAGCATAGTATTTCCACAAATAACAGTATTTCTGCTATGTTATATTATTATTGCTCATAGTATTTCTGCCAAATCACAATATAACTGCAAAATAAAGGTTTTTGAGCCAAATCATAGTGTTTGTGCTAAATCCTAGTAATTCTGCTCAATGATAGAACTTCTGCTATGCTGTAGTGCTTTTTGCAAGATTATAGAATTTCTGCTAAGTCAAAGTATTTCATGTAAATCATAGTATTTCTACGAAGTCCCAGTGTTTCTGCCAAATCATAAATCATAAATAATTTTAACAAAGCAAAGGTAAGACGAGAGGCTTGTGCCAATTCATCTTCAGACACTGCTGACACTCAGGGTTGGAGCAGTTTTTACAGTCATCTTACTGTTGAGCCATAAATTACGTTTGTTTGAGGGGTGGAAATCTGTCCTCTCAGTTTTCAAACTCTGAAAATGAAGCCGTTTCTTCTCTCGTCATATCTCCGTGACGGAGGTACAAAGAGCTATGAAAATCGCAGTCAAAGTACACCAAAGTCCGCTGATTCACCCAGTACAAGAATTATGCTTCTATTCCACCTAGTTTTTGAGTTACACGACGTTTTGTAACTCCAAAAAACGGCGCTTTTCGCCTCTCACCGCGATCTATTTCTGATTGCTGATCTCTTTGTTTTTCGGCCGCCCGCCCCCTTGCCAGGTGGCGCAATCAGTATTGACACGGCTCTGCACCTCAAAGGTCGTGGGTTCAATCCCACCTTGGTCAATTTTTTTTTTTCACTAAAAATTGATACACTATCACAGACCTGTAATTTATATTGCTAATTTTTTTCACTACAAATGAGTAGTACAAAAACATACTATGTCTGCAACATCACAGTATATCTGTTATGTTATAGTATTACTACTAAATCACATTATTTCTGCCAATTCAAGGAGGCTGACTGTTACTAAGTGCATCAGTGTACATAGGTCATCTGTTGTGTTGGAGTGCCCTCTTGTGGCGCCTTTTGGGTAGTGCCTTAGTAAACGTGAACACTGCAAAGAAGTGGTATCAGACTGGTTTGTAGTGGAGGAATTTGTTGACCGTTTCTTTCATCTTTAATCCGTATTCATGTTGTAATGTAGTAGTACCACAATATGGCAGAAACACTATGTTTTGGCAGAAATACTTTGATTTGGTATACTTTAGCTTCTTCACCCCTTTTCAGCAAAATTTTCATTTTTTCACCCCTTTTCAGCACAAATTCCAGCTTTTTTGGCTGTTTTCAGAAAAAAAAAACCTCTTTTCAGCAGAAACTCTGCTGATTCATCACTTTTCAGCGCAAGTTTCTGCTTCTTTGCCTCTTTTCTGCAGAAATTCTGCTGATTCACCTCTTTTCTGCAAAATTTTCAGCCTTTTCACCTCTTATCAGCACAATTCTCAGCAGCTTCTGCTCATTCCACCATAATTGTCAGTCTCTCCATCTCTTTCTTTGACAGAGTGAGTTAGGCACAGTGAGATGAGTTGCTGCCTTGAGACCAGGAGGGCCAGGTTCAAATCCTGCTCAGGACAACATTTTTTTTTTCACCACCATACAACTTTTTGCAGCTTTTCAGCTTTTTCAGCTTTTCAGCAGACAGCTTCAGCGTTAAGGCATCCACACAGCATTTTCGCAGGAAATGCAAATTTTTCTAGTTATTATTATTATTATTATTCTTCAGTTTCCGCCTGAAATTTTGCAGCGAATCTCGCCTCGCAGTTTTGAGACAAGCTTCATATATGTTACCTCATTTTGTGCGGCTGGATCAGGAATGGTGTGCTATGACTTTTGGTGTTTATGACTATTATAGTTTTTTAAATATTAATATTTTAGTGAAAATTTTCCCGCGCTTCTCTGCCAAACAGTTTTGACAATAGGGTTACATATGTTAGATCATTTTGTGCGGCTGGAGCTGGACTAGTATGGTATACACTTTTGGTGTTTATGACTTTTATAGTTTTTTAAATATTAATATTTTAGTGCAAATTTAGAAAGATTCTTCTTTTGGCGCCATAGAAACAGACTTCATTTGTGGTGTGTTGGCTCCATCTTTTGGTCCCACTGATACAAATTTCAAACTTCATTTGTGGTGTGTTGGCTCTCTCTAGTGGTATGCCGGGAGTAGTACGGCCTGTCTACCCTTATTTGGATTACCGTAATGATGACAATATCAACGGTGCGCACAGCGTCGCTGCTTTCAGGAGCCATTGGAATTTTTAAGGTTGCGCAAATCATTCAAAAGTTACGGTAATGCTTGGTGGAAAACTCAATATCCCACAATTCATAGCACGCCTCTGCCGAGTCAAACAATGGCGGCCATCACTTAGTTTTTATTTTCCTCTTAATACTGTTTCTAGGTCACAAAATAAACTTTTAAGATATTTTCAGGCGAGAATATAGGTGTATAAACTTCAAATATCTGCTCGTTTTGTCAAAACATCCCATATTAGCGACAATGTTCTGACGATGTCGTTTCTGCTTGAGGCTAGCTGGCTAATGTGGCTAGCGCGGCTTTGCTAACAAGCTACAGCCGGCCTGGATGACAGTGAGAGCGGCTTACTCTGGTTTCACACCCGGTCCTTCGTAAAGTCTCGTGGTCGCGGCTGGACTTATTTTTCGTTTATATGGACCGATGATTTATTTATTTATTCATTTTAGTAACGGTATAAACAGTGAAAGGTGGTGGATTGGCCAGATGTAAACTTCAAATATCTGCTCGTGTTACCAAGACATCCCATATTAGCTCTGATGGTTTCGGTGCCTGCAAAGAGCTAGACAGCTAGCTAGCTAACCGGAGTTGGCTGTCTTTTTGACTCAGGGTCATAGCTGGACTTATTTTTCGTTTTTATGAGCCGATGAGGGTTTTTTTTTAGTAACGGTACAAACAGTGAAAGGCGGTGGATTGTCCAGATGCTGGTCGATGTGGAAAAAATAACTGAGTTGTTTGGTGGTCGCTGACACGGAGCTACAACCGAGGGCAGCTATCCACCGGTGTGTGTCAGACAGAGCATGCAGGGAACGAGACATACGAGGCGGCGAGGCGACCGCCGATCGACCGGTGGTAGATCGTGGATCAGGGAAACCGAAGGCAGGAGAAGCAGGCGGCTGCCGGTCGGAGCGTGAGGTGAACTGAATTTCAGGTAAGAAGTTATGAACTGCACTCTATTTGGGTCAGATATAAACCGAGTTTAGGTGTAGTTTATTTTCGTTGTGCTGACTTTTTACAATCAGTTATAATAACTCGTACTGCGTGCTAGCTAGCACGACGGAGTTTCTATACAGCTGTGTGCGCGCTAAGTTACTGATGTTGAACTTTATGACAGCCTCCCCTGTCATTCTCTCGCCTGTTCAAACTTCAGTCATGAAACTGATCAATGATCGGCTTTTCTCTCTTGTTTGATTATCGCGCTAAACAACAGCAGCACGTTTAAGCTTGATCAGCTGTTGTTAGAATTCATTTGATTTTAATTTCTAGTATCAGCTGATGTTTGCTGGAGCCACAGCTGTAGAAGCGGCTGGTGGAAACCAGGAGATGACCTTACCGAATCATCAGAGCTGAACTGGTGATGGAGAAACAGGTTTACCTTTTTTTTTAGGTGACATGAATGAGTTGAAGGGAAGTTATGAACTGTTTCTGAGAGAAATAAACACCAAGCTCCTTTTTTATTTAGCTGACAGCTGGTAACTGTGCAGGGGCGGATCTAGCAAAGCTTTTGCCAGGGGGCCAGGTAGGGCATCTTACAACCAAAGTTTGTATAATAATACACAAGATTGGCTGTAGACCATTGTTAATCATTCAGAACACTGTGTAAAAATAACAAAAAACAAAAAGTGAATGCAAAAGTGCATAAATATTTATTTTACGTGATTGATGTGTGTGGCGGGGCGTGGTCTGCAGTGCCGCTGCAGGGGAGGTGGACCCACCTGAGCGGCATCTGCAATCACGCCTCTCTGGCGTAGTCTGTGCTCTCTCGGCTGTTTTTTGGGTGTGTGTCGGGCTGTGAGTTGAAAAGCTACAGCCGGCTGTGTGGGTACACCAACCATGTGTGAAAAGTGGTCCATAACGTAATGCTTCAAAGCGTGTTCATGCAAACATTGTCGGGTCTGCCGTGGTACAATGGGACTTCTGCTCATGAAACTATGTGCACAGCGTCTGCAAATCGGGGCTGTACAAAGTCACTTCATCTTTACCCAAAACTGTAAGCTGTCATCTGTGAGGCGCGAGCGGTGTTTGTTTTTACCATAGTTCATGGTGGAGAATGGCTGCTCTGCTGAGTTTTGCTCTCTGTAGCTGTATGAATGGCAAACTACACTGATTACCAGCGGCATAGGCACACTTAAAATTTCTTCTGAAATTTTCGCTTTCTAGTTATTCTTCAGTTTCCGCCTGAAATTTTGCAGCGAATCTCGCCTCGCAGTTTTGAGACAAGCTTCATATATGTTACCTCATTTTGTGCGGCTGGATCAGGAATGGTGTGCTATGACTTTTGGTGTTTATGACTATTATAGTTTTTTAAATATTAATATTTTAGTGAAAATTTTCCCGCGCTTCTCTGCCAAACAGTTTTGACAATAGGGTTACATATGTTAGATCATTTTGTGCGGCTGGAGCTGGACTAGTATGGTATGCACTTTTGGTGTTTATGACTTTTATAGTTTTTTAAATATTAATATTTTAGTGCAAATTTAGAAAGATTCTTCTTTTGGCGCCATAGAAACAGACTTCATTTGTGGTGTGTTGGCTCCATCTTTTGGTCCCACTGATACAAATTTCAAACTTCATTTGTGGTGTGTTGGCTCTCTCTAGTGGTATGCCGGGAGTAGTACGGCCTGTCTACCGTTATTTGGATTACCGTAATGATGACAATATCAACGGTGCGCACAGCGTCGCTGCTTTCAGGAGCCATTGGAATTTTTAAGGTTGCGCAAATCATTCAAAAGTTACGGTAATGCTTGGTGGAAAACTCAATATCCCACAATTCATAGCACGCCTCTGCTGAGTCAAACAATGGCGGCCATCACTTAGTTTTTATTTTCCTCTTAATACTGTTTCTAGGTCACAAAATAAACTTTTAAGATATTTTCAGGCGAGAATATAGGTGTGTAAACTTCAAATATCTGCTCGTTTTGTCAAAACATCCCATATTAGCGACAATGTTCTGACGATGTCGTTTCTGCTTGAGGCTAGCTGGCTAGTGTGGCTAGCGCGGCTTTGCTAACAAGCTACAGCCGGCCTGGATGACAGTGAGAGCGGCTTACTCTGGTTTCACACCCGGTCCTTCGTAAAGTCTCGTGGTCACAGCTGGACTTATTTTTCGTTTATATGGACCGATGATTTATTTATTTATTCATTTTAGTAACGGTATAAACAGTGAAAGGTGGTGGATTGGCCAGATGTAAACTTCAAATATCTGCTCGTGTTACCAAGACATCCCATATTAGCTCTGATGGTTTCGGTGCCTGCAAAGAGCTAGACAGCTAGCTAGCTAACCGGAGTTGGCTGTCTTTTTGACTCAGGGTCATAGCTGGACTTATTTTTCGTTTTTATGAGCCGATGAGGGGTTTTTTTTAGTAACGGTACAAACAGTGAAAGGCGGTGGATTGTCCAGATGCTGGTCGATGTGGAAAAAATAACTGAGTTGTTTGGTGGTCGCTGACACGGAGCTACAACCGAGGGCAGCTATCCACCGGTGTGTGTCAGACAGAGCATGCAGGAAACGAGACATACGAGGCGGCGAGGCGACCGCCGATCAACCGGTGGTAGATCGTGGATCAGGGAAACCGAAGGCAGGAGAAGCAGGCGGCTGCCGGTCAGAGCGTGAGGTGAACTGAATTTCAGGTAAGAAGTTATGAACTGCACTCTATTTGGGTCAGATATAAACCGAGTTTAGGTGTAGTTTATTTTGACGGAGTTTCTATACAGCTGTGTGCGCGCTAAGTTACTGATGTTGAACTTTATGACAGCCTCCCCTGTCATTCTCTCGCCTGTTCAAACTTCAGTCATGAAACTGATCAATGATCGGCTTTTCTCTCTTGTTTGTTTATCGCGCTAAACAACAGCAGCACGTTTAAGCTTGATCAGCTGTTGTTAGAATTCATTTGATTTTAATTTCTAGTATCAGCTGATGTTTGCTGGAGCCACAGCTGTAGAAGCGGCTGGTGGAAACCAGGAGATGACCTTACCGAATCATCAGAGCTGAACTGGTGATGGAGAAACAGGTTTACCTTTTTTTTAGGTGACATGAATGAGTTGAAGGGAAGTTATGAACTGTTTCTGAGAGAAATAAACACCAAGCTCCTTTTTTATTTAGCTGACAGCTGGTAACTGTGCAGGGGCGGATCTAGCAAAGCTTTTGCCAGGGGGCCAGGTAGGGCATCTTACAACCAAAGTTTGTATGATAATACACAAGATTGGCTGTAGACCATTGTTAATCATTCAGAACACTGTGTAAAAATAACAAAAAACAAAAAGTGAATGCAAAAGTGCATAAATATTTATTTTACGTGATTGATGTGTGTGGCGGGGCGTGGTCTGCAGTGCCGCTGCAGGGGAGGTGGACCCACCTGAGTGGCATCTGCAATCACGCCTCTCTGGCGTAGTCTGTGCTCTCTCGGCTGTTTTTTGGGTGTGTGTCGGGCTGTGAGTTGAAAAGCTACAGCCGGCTGTGTGGGTACACCAACCATGTGTGAAAAGTGGTCCATAACGTAATGCTTCAAAGCGTGTTCATGCAAACATTCATACAGCTGTCTGTAGCTGTATGAATGGCAAACTACACTGATTACCAGCGGCATAGGCACACTTAAAATTTCTTCTGAAATTTTCGCTTTCTAGTTCTATTCTATTCTATTCTATTCTACTTTGACACAAAGGCCTCTGCTGTGACGCTCACACCTCTGATGAAGGCTCACATGTATCCGTACTGATAAATGATCAGAATTATAATATTTCTGACTGTCTGAGGCAAAATTGAATTGAATGGACGATAGAAATCAGTGATGATACCCAGCCCTAGTGAGCAGCCTAGGCCTGAAAGAGTGGATGTAGCTGTGGGTAATGAGAAAAGATGAAAAGAACGATTAATAACTTTTTTGTTAAGTTAAGGCCTGATCTGTCTGAAATTCATAGCCAGCTCTGACACGGAGCCATCAGTCTCTGAGCACTGAAAAAGCAGCAGTGTATCCAGAGAACACTTTATATGCAGCGATAAATGCACAAGTGTCCCCTCTACCGCTGCCTTTCAGCAGCAAACAGGTCGTCAGAGGAGCTGAGATGATGATTAAGTTTAATATTGTCTACAATATTGCCAAAGAGTGTCAAAGCACTTTAAGCACAAGCTTGTTAGTTAATCATTTACAAATCAATATTGTCTGTATGGACAGCAATTTTCCCCAAAAAAAGTGCACATGTAAAACTGCAGTGTTAAGTGATGTAGTCGAAAAATTTGGGTGCGCCTAACTTTTGTTTTTTAGGCGCACCAGTGCAGGCGTGGAAAAAGGTTAGTCCAGAGCCCTGGTAGGTCAGTTGTCCTGTTGCTCCCTGTGGGACAATTCACAAACTGGTGAAAAGCAGCCAGAGTAGAGAGAGAAAGTCACAGCAGAGCTCTGAAAACTTCAGCTTCATCACCGCCTGTCCCTCAGTGCCATCAAAGAGGCGTGGCCTCTGCCTGAAGCTGTAACCTGGTGAAAAGAAGAACCTGGTCAGATTATTAATCTGAGCCAGCAGCCAAGTTTGAGTCTGATTTAAAACGATGTTTCACGTGTTTCTGTAGCGAAGAACAATCAGAAGCATTTCATACGTCACAAAGACTTTAATTAGAAATAAATCAGAGTATTTACAGTGTTCACACTTCTTCATCATAAATTCTGCTGGACGGCCCGAATCCTGCCTGATGGAGATCCAAGGTGAACCCGCTGGATACAGCAGAGGACGGCGAGGTCTCACAGCAGCTGGTGGCAAACCCAAGCCAACCTCATCCCCACGTCAGTTATTACTACACCCAAACACACAGCCTGCAGAGCTACACCTTCACATGTAGTTATGTTGTAATCCAGTTACTGAACACGTAATTAAACTGGGCTAAGAAGAGTGAGAGCAGTAAAAGACCCAGACTGTCCCAGGCCAGCCCAGCATCGGGTCACCTGGTTCCTATGAGCAGGAACAGCAGAGGCTTCGGTTAACCTTCGACCATTAAAACCATTAACAAAACCAGTAGAAAACAAAACATTTACATTGACATGAATAAACTATTAAAGCATAAACATCAACCTGTGACAGTGGGAACAGCTTCAGGGTCCACGCTCTCACTTCAGTTTGAGCAGCGTGACACCTGGGTCAGCTTCACCTGGGCCAGCTTCACCTGGGCCAGCTTCACCTGTTCTTGCTCGTCTTCATCACTTCACTGCTGCAGAGTTCACAGCTCTAAAACCTCACAGTCAGAGGCCGATTCTCAGAGTCTTTAAAGTGCATCCCACCTCCTCCTGCTCCTCCTATCCCCCCTCCTGTGAGGTATCAGGCTGTGTGCTGCACCCCCCTTCCTCCTCCTCCTCCTCCTCAGTCCTGTGGTCTGCTATGATGCTGACCTGGTCGCAGTGCTCAGAGGGCAGCGAGACTGGGTAGATGGAGGGGTTGGCAGGCAGCAGAGACTGAGGGGGCGGGGCAGAAAGGTTAGTGTTACATTACCTATACACACGCAAACACACACACACACACACACACACCTCTTTAAAGTGTGGTGGCAGCACGACTTCTGGGCACAGGAACTTGGAGATTCGTGTCCAGTAGACCACCAGAGTCACCACCAGAGCCACCACCGCGGCCATGACCACAAACGCCACCACGGCCGCCACCCACAGAGCTGCATCCACTGTAAGAAAACCACACAGCACCAGGTGAGCCTATCAGCGACACCTTCAGCGATTGTGGCGACTGTCTGACCGCGGTGCCTACCGTCACCGGTGCGCTCACAGACGACGTCGCTGTACTCGCCCGGTCTGGAGTTCTTGTCATAGATGATCTGGACTTGGACGCAGTACTCGCTCATCAGGTCCAGGTTACTAAGAACCACTCGGTCCTGCCTCATTTCAAGGATCTTTTTTACCTGTAGGAGGCAGCAGAGAGGAGGTCAGGGGTTTTCAGTATCTGTTTTTTTTCTTTGACACAATCCAGATCAAAAGTTTAAAACCACTTGAAAAATAGCAAAAATCATATTTTGTATGGTTGGATCTTAACAAGGTTCCAAGTAGAGCTTCAACATGCAACAAGCAGAAATGTGAGACAAAACAACACTTAAACTGAAACAGGCTGTTTTACAGCTCATCAAAGGTTTAGGACCACACCTCAAAAAAGGTAAACCCTCCAACACAAAAATCAAGTTCCAAACATGAACTCAGTAATGAGGAGCTCCACTGTTAGTGTTGATCACTTCAAAGACTCGTTGCGGCATGCTTGATGCCAGCGTTTCCATGAGGTGAGTGGGAACATTTCTCCAAGTGGCGAAGACGGCCGCATGAAGGACACCTACTGTCTGAAGCTGTTGTCCATTTCTGTAAACTTCCCTTGCCATCCATCCCCAAAGGTTCTCAGTTGGATTTAGATCAGGGGAACAAGCAGGATGGTCCAGAAGAGTGATGTTTTTCTCCTGGAAAAAGCCCTTTGTCCTGCAGCATTGTGTACTGTAGCGTTATCCTACTGAAAAACCCAGTGGTTACCACACAGACGAGGGCCCTCAGCAATGAGGGATGCTCTCTGCAACATCTGGACACAGCAATCGGCCGTTTGTCGGCCCGGCACCTCCTGAAGCTCCATTGTTCCACCGAAGGAAAAAGACCCCAGAGCATTATGGCGCCCCCTCCACTGTGGGGCGTAGAAAACATCTCAGGGGGGATCTGCTTGCCGTGGCAGTAACGTTGGAAATCATCAAGGTTACATTTGTTCTCATCAGAGAATAAAACTTTCTTCCACTTTTCAATGTGCCATGTTTGGTCCAAACGGTCAGTTTTGTGGTGTTCAAGGAGACGAGGCCTTTGAAGACGTGTTTTGTTTTTGAAGCCCTTCAGTCTCAGATGCCGTCTGACGGTTATGGGGCTGCAGTCGGCACCAGTAACGGCCTTAATTTGGGTCGAGGATCGTCCAGTGTCTCGACGGACAGCCAAATGGATCCTCCGGCTCAGTGCTGGAGACATTTCTTTGCGTCTTCCACTTGACTTTTTTGTTCCATAACCCTCAGGATCATTTAAGAATTTATTTAAGATTTAAGAAATTCCAAGTGACTGTCTTACTGCGTCCCACCTCAGCAGCGATGGCGTGCTGCGAGAGACTCTGCCTATGCATTTCAACAACCCGACCACGTTCAACAAGGGAAAGTTTTTTTGCCTTTGCCATCAGAACATCATGGCAGTGTGACTAGATGACAGAAAATCACAATGAATCCACATTTTTGCACAGATTTGGCCTTTTAAAGGCATGTGGTCCTAAACTGGTGTAAAACAGCCTGTTTCAGTTTAAGTGTTGTTTTGTCTCACTCACATTTCTTCTTGTTGCATGCTGAAGCTCTACTTGGAACCTTGTTAAGATACCCCTCATAATTTAAGTGCATAGCTCTAACTACGGTGGCTGCTGTAGGACAAACATGCTTCTATGAGAGATCAAACACATGAAATTTGGACTGTACATCATAATGGTTGTGGCCATATTCCTGCTACTGTTTGGACCGCATCCACCTCCAAGCCTGTGGAAGGCTGTCAGTGCGCTGATTACCTCAGCTGTCAAAGGTGGGCGAGACGCAGCCACCTTTCTTTAATCTGAAAGAGGCTGTGAAACTCTGTGACAGGAGGCCAGTACAAGTCAGGGAAGCTCAGCCATGCTGAGGTGAGTTGTTGAGGTTAGAGAAGGGAACCCTTTTCTGATGACAAAACAGGTGTGATCTTTTATGTCTACGCCTACGGCTTCTCTACTCCGCCTTTGGCGTGCTGCGTCTGTGGCCGGTCTCTGGCCACGTATGTAAAACATGATGTCTTTCCCAGCCATTGTATTCAAATATGGTGGGTGAACAGCTTCTACAAACCACAAAGCCGCTCCTGCCTATTTTTAACAGATTGATGATAAGTTTAAGAAAATTGTTCAAAGATGTAATTACACATATAGTTATTACTGAGTATATCTTCAGTGTTTAGTTTTTGTATGTTCTTTTTTAATAAAGTGTTTAGTTTTTATTTTAAAAATGTTCATCTTTGATTTGTTTTAATGTTGAGTTTTCATGTCACTGCTAACGTGGTTGAAATCATGAGTGAGCTACAGCTGCCTGGCTCTCCAGTCCGTCAGACGGTCACTTTAGTTTGAGCAGCAGTCCCGGCCCATCACATCAGCTGTGTGGGAAACATCACTAACTTCCTGTGTTTGACTGTTTCTACACGTTCAAGGTCCAAACTACAAACCGGCGTTCCCACCTCTTCCTTCGGGCTGCTCTTCCAGTAGGTGATGTTATAGGTGGCCGAGGTGTACGTATCCCTCAGTTCTGAATGCTTGAACACTGGGTCTTTAATGCTGACTTCCAAAGATGTCCCAGTGACATTAAGAGTCACATCAGGTGGACCGATGAAGGCTGAGGGGGACAGATGTGGAGAGTTTTTATTGGACAAAATCAACCACAACTAGAAAAATTTGCATTTCCTGCGAAAATGCAGTGTGAATGCTGTAAAGCTGAAGCTGTCTGCTGAAAACTGCTGAAAAAGCTGAAAATAGCTGAAGAAGCTGAAGTCAGTATCAGAAAGGTGGTTGAAATTGTAATAACTTTGTAGATGAATAAAAACTGAGCCAAAATATAATAACTTTGCGGAAACTTAAGAAGAAACATAAAGCGTTTGCAAAAATACTATATCAAAGGAGAATATAGCAGACATTGTAACTTAGCAAAAAAATAGTGACTTGGCAGAAATAGTACAACATGGTAGAAGTGTTGTAATACAGCAGTAATGTTAATATGTACACAAACCTAAAAACTTGGAAAAATGTTATAAGAGTACAACTTAATATACAGTAGTATAAAAGTAACACGTAGTAGAAATGCAACATAGGAGCTGAAATAGTATAATTCAGCAGAAAAGTAATAACTTTAGCAGAAATATTGGAAACACAAAACGGCCAGCTTCAAAAAGCTGAAGTTTCCTCAAAAGATTAGTTGTTGTTCAACTGTGAAAAATTGGCAGAAACATTAGAAAAGTTACAAAGGAAATGCCAGCAGATACACAAAGCGAAGGCAAAAATGACATGACTAGCAATGTTTAAAAATAGGGACACACACACACACACACACACACACACAGAGACACATAACCCATGTTCAGAAAACAATGTGTACAAACATAGATGCAAGCATAAACACAGACATACAAACATACACACACAAGGGCACACAGAGACAAACAGAGCATGAAGTTTCCTGTGTGTTTCTATGCCAGTCAATCAGTCTGAATCTGGTCAAGTTGAATCCACTAATGGGATGCTGGTCACCAGCGAATAAAAATTGAGTCACACAGAACCACACACACACACACACACACACACACACACACACACACACACACACACACACACACACACAGATGCTGCTTGTGTCAGAAATATTGTGATGTGGTAGACATATTATAATTAATCAGAAATACTATATTTAGTAGAAATGCTATGTTTTAGCAGAAATTCTATAAGTAAGCAGAAAGACTATATTTAGCACAAATCCTATAAAATAGCAGAAATTTGATTTTTTAGCAGAAATACTGTATTTATCACAAATACCAAAAAGTAGCAGAAATACTATGATTTAGCAGAAATACTATGATTTGGTAGAAATTCTATAATTCAGCAGAAATACTATTATTAAGCAGAAATACTATATTTAGCACAAATCTTATAAAATAGCAGAAATAGTATGATTTAACAGAATAGTAATAACTTAAATAGAAAAATTGGAAAAGCATAATGGACAGCTGAAAAAATGCTGAACATGGTAAGGGTCTCTCAGATGTACTTGTTGAAAGGTCAAAAATTGACAAAAAAGAAAGAAAGAAATAACAGCCAGCAGATACACACAAATATGGAAACACAAATGCACAGAGACACACACACACAGAACAGTCAACCAGTCTAAAAATAATCAATTTGAATCCTACAGTGAGATGCTGCCATAAAAAGAGTCTCTCTCTCTCTCTCACAAACACACACACACACACACACACACATACCAGGAAGTGAACAAGCGCTGTTAATGGTCCTGCCTGTATGTTTCTAGGTCAGTCAAATAGCTGTGAGCTGCTAAATTTGAATCCACCAATCAGAGAGGCTGTTTACTTTTTCCCGCCAAAACAGGTTCACCTGCTTACACACGCAGAACAGAGACACAGACCTGCTTCTTTCAAATATTAATGATTCCCCTCAAACAAATGGCTATAATTTCCTAACCGTAGGGGCTAGAATGGTCATTCTTACACCGTTTTGTTCAGAAGACATGGGGGAATCTTCATGTGTTAACAATTTATCATTAAAATATGAATTATTTAAGATATTTGACTTCTAATGTACCCTAACTGAGTAGGGGCGAAGAGAAAACTGCATTGACCTCCCCTCAAACAACCTTTTGTAACTCTAAATCTATTTGGAGCATCGATATCATTCTTTCACCGTAAGAGACAGCAGGCTTTGGTGAACAATCATGGAAGTTTTCAGGTCTCTATGGAAATCCATCAACAAGATATGACGAGAGAAAAAAGTGGTTCATTTCCAGAGTTTGAAATCTGAAGAAATCTGAGCGAGGGACGAATTTCCTACCCTCAAACAAACGCTATTCATGGCAAAACGGTAACAGATGAGAAAAAAATTCTTGGATTGTGAGCATCAGGAGTGTCTGAAGATATATTGGCACAAGCCTCATGTCTCAACTTTGTTTCGTTGGGGAGATATGACGATTCGAAAATGCCTCTCCTTACAGAAATCCAGTGGTGATTTTTAAGAAACTCTCCATTGACTTTCTATGGAGAGTTTTCAGACTTTGTGTTGGTCTGAGGAGATTTGTAAAAATTCTGTCAATCCCACAACAATGATAGTGAGATTTTCTGAAAGCCAGCAAAAATACCTACGTTTTGATGTATAATTTGTGGGGGTTGAGTGAAAATTGAGCAAGTAGCAGGAAGTTGTTTGGACATGAAGAGAAGATTGAAAAAGGACAAGTGGCTCACTCAGAACCAACTGCATAGCAACCATAACAACGCATGTATTTTCTTAAAAATCACAAAGATGAAACTCAAAACTTAAAGAGGGATAAGATGAAAACGATAACAGATATGAAAAAGCTGAATCATACAGGAATAGCCCAATAATTTGTGAACATTTTAAAGTTTAAATGGTTGTTCTATGTGAAAATATGAGGAAGTAGTTAAGTTTCAAAAACAAGCAAGTTTTAGCAAAATTTTGGAAGTTTTCCATTCATTTCAATGGGACAAATTAAAGGAAAAAAACGTAATATTTTAAAAAGTATAATAGCAAAAAATACCAAAAATCATAGCACACATGAGCAGAAATAGCAGAATAGTTTAAAATTTGAACGGTGAAAATAGCACAAAAATTGTGGAAGTAGTTAAACAGCAAAAAACGTACGGAAGCAACTTGAAGAATATATAATAATAATAATAAAGAACTAGAAAAATTTGCATTTCCTGCGAAAATGCTGTGTGGATGCCTTAACGCTGAAGCCGTCTGCTGAAAAGCTGAAAAAGATGAAAAGTTGCAAGAAATTGTATGGTGGTGAAAAGAAAATGTCACCCTAAGCAGGGTTCGAACCTGGCCCTCGTGGTCTCAAGGTAGCTACTCATCTCACTGAGCCAAGCTTATTCTCACAAAGAATAGGTGGACAGACTGACCATTCTGCTGAAATGAGCAGAAGCTGCTGAGAGTTGTGCTGATAAGAGGTGAGAAGGCTGAAAATTTTGCAGAAAAGAGGTCAATCAGCAGAATTTTTGCTGAAAAGAGGTAAAGAAGCAGAAAGTTGCACTGAAAAGAGAGGAATCAGCAGAATTTCTGCTCATAAGAATAACAGAATTTGAGAAGTGATAGGAGGACAGATTTCCACCCCCAAACAAATGTAATTTATGGCTCAACAGTAAGATGACTGTAAAAACTGCTCCACTTTGATTCAACAGAAATACTATTATGGAGGAGTAATACTTTAACATGGGAGAAATATTGATACAGACACACAAACATACACATACACAGAGCCTAAAGGGAGCAGTGGCTGTTGAGAGTCTGGGCTTGGTATATCTAGGTCAGCTAAATTGGCTGCACCTGCTGTAATCAGCACTTACACACACAGACACAGAGAGAGCTATGGGTTTTCTTCAGTGTATTTCTCACATTCAGGACTCCCCTCGAACAAATGGCTATAATTTCCTAACCGTAGGAACTAGAACGGTCATTCTAACACCGTTTTGTTCAGAAGAGATGGGGGAATCAGCAGGTCTTCATAATTCAGAGATAAAATATAAATTATTGAAGATATATGACTTGTAATACACTGTAACTGAGTAGAGGTGAAGCAAAACTGTCTTGACCTGCCCTCAAACAACGTTTTGTAACTCTAAATCTATATGGAGGAGCATCAAAATTATTCTTTCACCGTAAGAAACAGCAGGCTTTGGTGAACAGTCATGGAAATTTTCAGGTCTCTGTTGAAATCCATCAAAAAGATCTGACGAGAGAAAAAAGTGGTTCATTTCCAGAGTTTGAAATCTGAAGAAATCTGAGCGAGGGACAAATTTCCTACCCTCAAACAAGTGTAATTCATGGCCAAACAGTAATAGGTGAGAAAAAAATTCTTGAATTGTGAGCATCAGGGATGTCTGAAGATATATTGGCACAAGCGTCATGCCTCAACTTTGTTTCTTTAAGGAGATATGATGATTTGAAAATGCCTCTCACTAGAGAATTCCAGCGCTGATTTTGAACAAACTCTCCTATGACTTTCTATAGAGAGTTTTGAGACTTTGTGTTGCTCTGAGGAGATTTGCAAAATATGTGTAAATCCCACAAGAATGATAGTCAGCAGAATTTCTGCTAAAAAAGAGATTTCTGTTGAAAACACCTGAAAAAGCTGGGATTTGTGCTGAAAAGGGGTGAAAAAACTCACAATTCTGCTGAAACGGGGTGAAGAAGAGGTGTTGGGCTGTTGAGAAGAGTTAAATAAGTTGAACTCATATGTTTGGGTACAAATACGATGATTTGGCAATAATACTGCATTTTAGCACAACTACTGAGATTTGATTGAAATACTATGATTTAGAAGAAATATTATGACTTTGTACAAATACAATGTTTTGGCACAAATACTATGATTTGGTTCGAATGCTATGATTTGAAACAAATAATATGATCTGGCAGAAATACTATTATTTAGTAGAAATACTATGATTTACCAGGAGTACTATGTTTCTGCAAAAATACTATGATTTTGCAGAAATATTATGCATTAGTAGTAAAACCATAACATCACAGTTATATGATGATTTTGCAGACATTCTGGTTTTACACAAATACTATAATGTGGCAGAAATACTATGTTTTAGCACAAATACAATGATTTGCTATAAATACTATGATTTGGCACATATACTATATTCAGCAGATATACTATAACAAAACAGAAAGTCTACGACTTAGTAGTAATACTATAACATAATAGATATACTATGATTTTGCAGACAGCCTATGTTTTTGCACAACTAGCACAATATGGCAGAAATACTATGATTTGGGACAAGTACTATGATTTAGTACAAATACTCTTATTGGCAGAAATACTATGTTTCAGTACAAATACTACGATTTGGCAATAATACTGGGTTTTAGCACAACTACTGAGATTTGGGTGAAATACTATGATTTAGAAGAAATACTATGACTTCGTACAAATACAATGTTTTGGTTCTAATAATATGATTTGCAAAAAACACTATGATTTGGCACAAATACCATGATTTAGTACAAATACTACGATTTCGCTCAAATACTATGAAATTGCAGTAATACTATGATTTAGAAGGAATACTATGATTTGGTAGAAATACTATGCCTTATTAGTAATACTATAACATAACAGATATACTGTGATTTTGCAGACACAGTATGTTTTTGCACAAATACTACGATTTCGCTAAAATACTATGAAATTGCAGTAATACTATGATATTGAAGGAATACTATGATTTGGCACAAATACCATGCCTTAGTAGTAATACTATAACATAACAGACATACTTTGATTTTGCAGACATAGTATGTTTTTGCACAAATACTACAATTTTGCTCAAATACTATGGAATTGCAGTAATACTATGATTTTGAAGGAATACTATGTTTAGGTAGAAATACTATGCCTTAGTAGTAAAACTATAACATAACAGATATACTGTGATTTTGCAGACATAGTATGTTTTTGCACAAATACTACGGTTTTGCTCAAATACTATGAAATTGCAGTAATACTATGATATTGAAGGAATACTATGATTTGGCACAAATACCATGCCTTAGTAGTAATACTATAACATAACAGATATACTGTGATTTTGCAGACATATGTTTTTGCACAAATACTACGATTTCGCTCAAATACTATGAAATTGCAGTAATACTATGATATTGAAGGAATACTATGATTTGGCACAAATACCATGCCTTAGTAGTAATACTATAACATAACAGATATACTGTGATTTTGCAGACATAGTATGTTTTTGCACAAATACTACGATGTCGCTCAAATACTATGAAATTGCAGTAATACTATGATTTTGAAGGAATACTATGTTTAGGTAGAAATACTATGCCTTAATAGTAAAACTATAACATAACAGATATACTGTGATTTTGCAGACATAGTATGTTTTTGCACGAATACTACGGTTTTGCTCAAATACTATGAAATTGCAGTAATACTATGATATTGAAGGAATACTATGATTTGGTAGAAATACCATGCCTTAGTAGTAATACTATAACATAACAGATATACTGTGATTTTGCAGACATAGTATGTTTTTGCACAAATTCTACGGTTTCGCTCAAATACTATGAAATTGCAGTAATACTATGATATTGAAGGAATACTATGATTTGGCACAAATACCATGCCTTAGTAGTAATACTATAACATAACAGATATACTGTGATTTTGCAGACATATGTTTTTGCACAAATACTACGATTTCGCTCAAATACTATGAAATTGCAGTAATACTATGATATTGAAGGAATACTATGATTTGGCACAAATACCATGCCTTAGTAGTAATACTATAACATAACAGATATACTGTGATTTTGCAGACATAGTATGTTTTTGCACAAATACTACAATTTTGCTCAAATACTATGAAATTGCAGTAATACTATGATTTTGAAGGAATACTATGTTTAGGTAGAAATACTATGCCTTAATAGTAAAACTATAACATAACAGATATACTGTGATTTTGCAGACATAGTATGTTTTTGCACGAATACTACGGTTTTGCTCAAATACTATGAAATTGCAGTAATACTATGATATTGAAGGAATACTATGATTTGGTAGAAATACCATGCCTTAGTAGTAATACTATAACATAACAGATATACTGTGATTTTGCAGACATAGTATGTTTTTGCACAAATTCTACGGTTTCGCTCAAATACTATGAAATTGCAGTAATACTATGATATTGAAGGAATACTATGATTTGGTAGAAATACTATGCCTTAGTAGTAATACTATAACATAACAGATATACTGTGATTTTGCAGACATATGTTTTTGCACAAATGCTACAATTTGGCAGAAATACTATATTTGGGCACAAATACTATGATTTGGCACATATACTATAATCAGCAGATATACTATAACATAACAGAAATTTTAATTGGGCACAAATACTCTAATTTGGCACAAATACCATGATTTGGCAAAAAAATACCATGATTTGGCACAAATACCATGATTTGGCAGAAATACTATGATTGGGTACAAATATTATGATTTGGCACAAGTACTATGACTTAGTACAAATACTATGATTTGGCACTAATACTATGATTTAGCAGAAACACTATGTTTTAACATAAATAATATCTTTTGATATAAATTTCTGCTAAAAGGTACTATTTCTGCTTTTAGGAGAAATACTGTAATTTTGCATAAATATTATGATTTGGGATAAATACTATGATTTGCTATAAATACTATGATTTGGCACATATACTATAATCAGCAGATATACTATAACATAACAGAAATTCTACGATTTAGTAGTAATACTATAACAACAGAAATTTTAATTGGGCACAAATAACATGATTTGGCACAAGTACTATGATTTGGCAAAAAAAATACCATGATTTGGCACAAATACGATGATATGGCAGAAATACTATGATTGGGTACAAATACTATGATTTGGCACAAGTACTATGACTTAGTACAAATACTATGATTTGGCACAAATAGTATGATTTAGCAGAAATACTATGTTTTAATATAAATGATATCTTTTGACAGAAATTTCTGCTAAAAGGTACTATTTCTGATTTTTAGCAGAAATACTGTAATTTTGCATAAATACTATAATTTGGGATAAATACTATGATTTGGCAGATATACTATATTCAGCACATATACTATAACATAACAGACATTCCCCCACTTAGTAGTAATCTCATAACATGAAATAAATATTATTGGTTTGGCCCCAAAACCATGATTTGGCACAAATACCATGATTTTTCAAAAATACTATGATTTAGCAGAAATACTGTGATTGAGCAGAAGTACTAAGATGTAGTAGAAGTACTTTGATTTAGCACAAATACTATTATGGAGGAGTAATACTTTAACATGGGAGAAATATTGATACACACACACACATACACAGAGAGCAAAGTGTACAGGGGCTGTTGAGAGTCTGGGCTTGGTATATCTAGGTCAGCTAAATTGGCTGCACCTGCTGTAATCAGCACTTACACACACAGACACAGAGAGAGCTATGGGTTTTCTTCAGTGTATTTCTCACATTCAGGATTCCCCTCAAACAAATGGCCATAATTTCCTAACCGTAGGGGATAGAACGCTCATTCTGACACCGTTTTGCTCAGAAGAGATGGGGGAATCAGCAGGTCTTCTTAATTCAGAGATAAAATATAAATTATTGAAGATATATGACTTGTAATACACTGTAACTGAGTAGAGGCGAAGCAAAACTGTCTTGACCTGCCCTCAAACAACGTTTTGTAACTCTAAATCTATATGGAGCATCAAAATCATTCTTTCACCGTAAGAAAAAGCAGGCTTTGGTGAACAGTCATGGAAATTGTCAGGTCTCTGTTGAAATCCATCAAAAAGATCTGACGAGAGAAAAAAGTGCCTCATTTCCAGAGTTTGAAATCTGAAGAAATCTGAGCGAGGTACAAATTTCCTACCCTCAAACAAGTGTAATTCATGGCCAAACGGTAATAGGTGAGGAAAAAATTCTTGAATTGTGAGCATCAGGGATGTCTGAAGATATATTGGCACAAGCGTCATGTCTCAACTTTGTTTCGTTAAGGAGATATGACGATTTGAAAATGCCTTTCATTAGAGAAATCCAGCGCTGATTTTGAACAAGCTCTCCATTGACTTTCTATGGAGAGTTTTCAAACTTTGCGTTACTCTGAGGAGATTTGCCAAAATTCTATAAATCCCACAAGAATGATAGTGACATTTTCTGAAAGCCAGCAAAAATACCTATGTTTTGATGCATAATTTGTGGGGGTTGAGTGGAAATTGAGCGAGTAGCAAGAAGTTGTTCAGACATGAAGAGAAAATTCAGAACGGACAAGTGCACACTCTGAGTTAATTGCATAGCAACCATAACAACGCATGTATTTTCTGAAAAATCACAATTTTGCAACTGAAGACTTAAAGAGGTATAAAATTAAAACGGTAGAAGATCTGAAAAAGCTGAATCAGACAGGAATAGCCCAATAATCTGAGAACATTTTAAAGTTTGAATAGAGTTTCTAGGTGAAAGTATGAGGAAGTAGTTAAGTTTCAAAAACAAGCAAGTTTTAGCAGAATTGTGGAAGGTTTCCATTCATTTCAATGGGACAAATTAAAGGAAAAAAGTGTAATATTTTAAAAAGTATAATAGTAATAAACACCAAAAGTCATAGCACCCATAAGCAGAAAGAGCAGAACAGTATAGAGTTTGAACGGAGAAAATCGGCTGAAAACTGAGGGAGTAGTTAAAGTCCAAAAAACGTACGGAAGCAACTTGAAAAAGAAAAATAAAGAATAAAGAGAAACAGGAACTCAATAGTGTGGAAGCCCTTTTAGGGCATCCACACAATAAAGAGAAACAGGAACTCAATAGTGTGAATGCCTACAGCATTCACACAATGAAAAAGCTGCAGCTTCTCTAACAGTCCACTCCATCTGTTACAGCTCCGTCATGCCGGTGTGGTTGGAGCTGGGGAGGTTCCTACCATGACGGCAGACAGTTTCACTGAGGACACAGACAGAAACACAGAAACCAGGATTTCACTCTGACTGGACTGAAGTCAGCGACGGTGAGAGCTCTGACGAGCGAGATGCTGAAAAGCTCGCTCACGGTTTCATTTCTGATCGTCTTCAGCTCGGCGAGGCTCTTCAGACTTCCCCTGCTGTCATTGCATAACTGCAGACTCCCCACACAGCTGCTGCCAGAGTCTGAACAGAAGCTGAAGGGGACCATCCTGATCTCAGGAAGCTTCTCTGAGAGTCACCAAATGGTCTCATTCACCAATCCTCAACATGCCGTCAGGCGTACGTTGTATTGGTCTACCTGCAGAGAGCTCTGCTGCTAGGTTTGCATGTTTGCAGATGTGAGGAAGAACAAACTGACGGCTCAGGTAAGCAAATACCTACACTAATGATTCAGACACAGGCGGTTCAGATAACAGGTGAGCTCAGGTCCCAGGATGTGTAATAAACACTAGTGATGGTGAGATGAAGCCTCGTGATGAACTGAAGCTTTCCATCCAACTGGTCGACTCATGGTTCGAAGCATTGTGATGATTCATTTGCTCTACTGCGCCATCAAGTGGACGATTCAAGTGAAACAGGCTCTTTGATTATAATGATGTGATGTGTCAACCTCTAAACTGAATAAATAAATTGTTTTCATGGTTATTTATTCCGAATATTGTCTCAGTATGTCTGATACAAAAGAGAAAGTGGAAACTATCAGGACAGAGTTTTGGTATGATTGTGTAACTGTGTAATCATGCTTATGTACATCTGGATAATAACACAAGCTAGTGTGTGGCGCTTCACTTTTTAATAAACTAAAAGACAGAAATCAGATTATAGGATCTGTAGTGTTGTTTATTTATATTATGGTGCTTATCATTCGTGATATTTATTGCTGTGTGCATACTTTATTAGGAGAGATGAGATAAAAAAAAAAATCTCTTCCTTGCTAGTTCCATCGAAGAAGAAATGCTCAAGTAGCTATGCAGCATGTACGTAATCCAGTTCCACAACACAATGTGATGGTGCAATCAGCTGTGTTTTGCTGCCCATTTTATTTCGAATCTGGCGCGAACCGGCGAGCCAGTTCTTGAATCAGTCACGTGGTACGGACTGCCCGCGAGGCCTCGAACGTCACTGCATACGTAATCAAAGCAAGCCTTGATACGCGCTTCACAAAAACTCCCCCGAGATTACCTGACACACGCTTCGAAGCTTCCACACACAGGACACATCACTAATGACCTGCACAGACTTCCTGTGACTGCTTGACTGATTCTGGTTCATTTACTTCAGTGATGAGAGCCTCACACATGGACGCACGATTCACAGTCAGATATTTGAAGCTGGAGATCTTTATCTCTACTGAGCGCAGCTCTCGGCTGTTGCACCGATACAGTGCGAAGGCTGTGTGCTCACACGCTGCTGCAGCATGTGCACGTCACACTTCCTGGAAAGCAGAGTACTCGTCTTACCCTCCTCATAGGGGCAGAACTTCTTCTGCACCCAGTCCGAGTGCCGCCCGTCCACGGTGGCTCGCACCCGGAGCATGAAGTCGCCCATGAATAACAGCTTGAAGCGTGTGAGGTCACATGACCGGTGTGACGTCTGGTTGCACGCTGTGATCCAGTTTGGAGACTTCCTGTTCAGCTGGTGCTTCCTGATGAGACGTGAACATGAAAACACATTAAACCCTTCTGCTCTTTCTTTGTGTTCTGTCTTCGCTCGCTCCTCCCCGAATACTCGGCGGGTCTGGAGGGAGAGCTTTCATTCAAATAAAATCAAATTACAACAGAAACACGCCAGCCATGTTTCAGTAAACATGTCTGAACAGGTGACATCTGTTTCATAGGTCAGGGCTGGAAGGTAAACGCCTGTGGAAGCAGGATGATGGGGACGAGGGAGGAAAACTGCGAAGAGGAAGGCTGCTCCTCTCTGAGGCATGGAGCACACCCTAACTTACACTTAAACTCGTATTAAAATATCAGCGAGGAGTTAAAAGGTCTTTATGCGATCACATGATGGCAGGCCAGGTGGTTAATAAACGTCTCAAATGAATTCCAGTGAAACCAGAGAGGAGAAACACGAGCCGGGACACGAGCTATAATAATAATACATTTTATTTAAAAGCGCCTTTCAAGACACCCAAGAACACTTAAGAATACAATAAAATGACAAAATGAAGAGTGACTACCCCATAGACAAAAAGAGAAGAAGAAAACAAAACAAAACAAACAGACAAAAACAGAAGGGAAGACTGACAGCGCACTTTGTTAGTGTAAACAGCACAGTAGAAAGGTGTGGAAAACGTATGGAAAAGAAACCCCAAAGCAAAAACAAACAAATAAAAATAGTAGCAAACACACCCCAGAAAAAAAAAGAAAGAGGAAGAAAAAAGGAGAAAAAGTTAGTTTCCGTGGATTCTGCTAAGCCAGGTATTCGTAGGTTTTTCCGACGGCTGGGGCCTTCTAGGTCGGTGACTTTGGCGGCCAGTGTGGAGTTAGCCTCTCGAAGGTTACCATACGCTTCTTCGAGCTCTTTGATCCGCTGACCCGCATCTTCTGCCGCCAGCTCGAGCGAAGACAAACGCTGGCCATGTTCATCCACTGTGCTACAGTTAGCGTCAGGTGGTCCAACTTTCCAACTGCTTGAAAGACTATTTCAAGTAAAATTCAACAGCTTTATGACACTGAAAAGCAAGAAAAATTACAAACAGCACCTGCTAATATGGAGGAACTACCCCAGGAGCAAACAAGACTGGGGCAACAGAAAGAGCCACTCACACAGGATGTTTCCACACGGTGGAGTTCAACACTGGATGTGGTTTCTCTCTACTAAAGAATCAAGAGGCTGTTTTTGCTGCTGTAGACAAACAAAAGCATGAGCTAGTCATTTTAACTCCATCAGAGCTGGTAAAACTCCAAAAGCTGGCCACCGTCCTTGAGCCATGCAGGTAAATAAAACTGTTTTAACTTATTGTTACGGTTTCTTCAAAAAGCTCTATAGTTGACAGTTACTGTGGAGATTAATAAAGCCCGCTGCAGTGTTGGTCCAGTCGAGCAGCACCCACAGCTGTCTGTTCAAAGCGTTTATTGTCATGTGTGCAAAGAAAAGCATTTCTCTGTACAATGAAATTCTTTCTCTGCTGTCCACACGCAGATGCTGGTTAATATGTATAAATAGATAAAATACAAATAGCATGAATAAATGAATGGAGACAAAACAATTGAAGTATTAAATAGATTTGTGCAAAAGAGCTATGAGCTTAATATGCTGGTTGATATGCGAGATGACCTGATGTGCAAAAATTATTATTATTGTTAAAACAGGTCAGTGCTCAGGAGTCTGATAGCAGTGGGGAAGAAGGAGTTGTTGAGTCGAGATGTTCTGGACACTTCTGAACTTTCGTCTTGAGGGCAGAAGTGTGAACAGTCCGTGTTGGGGGTGTGTGGGGTCTTTGAGGATGGAGGCAGCTCTGGACTCTGCGATGGTAGATGCTTATGATAAATAACACACCATTGGCAAAAGACAGTGAAAGGATTCCAGACGACAAGTTTTTAGTTCAACATACAAGTGACGACCTTTGACCTTCATCGGGTTTTATTTAATTGTGTCAGAGAAAACATCATGTGCTCTTCATGCAGCTGAGTACAGTCAGTGTTTAACTTTATCAATAAACAGCTGCAGCTTTCACTGACAGCACATGTGGCGCTTTAACCTTTGTACTGTTGTCATTAGTTTTGCAGTTAACATGTGAACATGTTGGATGATCTGTCTGCTGTCACTGGGTGGTGCTGAGGTCTGAATCTGAGGGCAGCTCCTGTAATCACAAAGACAACACAATCATCACAAACTGAAATATAAAGTTTATCCCTCAGATCTGAAAGCTGATCCTCTCTGTCCTCACACACTCAGGATCTGAAGTTCTTCTCTTACATTTATTCAGTTCTACAGTTCTGCTGACAGCTGAGATTTTATTAAAATAAGCCTTATATACTAACAGAGTTTCCAATATAATATTTACCTTTGAGTTGTCAGTGCTGTATAAATGGAGATCTGCAAAGATGAGATGATGGAGCAGGTTTGAGTCCTGGTTCAGTCTGCTGCTGCATCCTGGTCACAACATATGGAGGTGTTATCAGCAGTGTTATCAGCAGTGTGTGAGCTGCTGCCTGAGAACTGAGAAACAAACATTGATGTAAAGCTGTACAGAGTACTGCACGTGTGACTGTGAACATACCTCATTAACAACAATTCAGACTGTTTTTTTAACCTGAATATTTTAAACAAACTTAGTTTAAAAAAAAAGTCAAAAGTGGAAAAATTAAACATACATTTTAACTTAAGCTGTCAAGTGGCCGTAGTTGGTATCAGCACATAAATATTGGGCTTTGGTACAGTTATATGCTTAATTAATAATTAATGGGGGGTTACTGAAGTGCAAGCTTTTTTTTTATATGTTGGTCTTTCTGTCCTTACACATGTGACAGGAGACAGAAAACATGCTGCTGTTTGCACATATTTAATAATCAGCTCTGCACACGAGCTGAAGCAGAGTCCTGTTGCTCTTACAGTCTAAAAGTACAGTAACGGTAGTTGGTTAGTAACTGAACGGCCCGGGGCATTTCTCTTTATTTCCTTAGTCAGGGTAAATTCATTCACCTGCTCGGATTAGCTAAACGAACTTTACAAAACGAGTTTCCGCTAGCTAGCTAAGGACGTTAGTTACGGATTAGCTTACAAACACATTTAACTTACCTCGGGTCGTTCTGTCGGGTAGTCCAGTTTACTGAAGAACACCTCAGGCTGTCTGTTTGAAACAGTCAGTAACGTAAACGCTGGAGCTGCTCTCGGCATCCCCGCTCTATCTGCTACTCCCACACAGAAAGACGCAAGTTTATCCGTGACTGCAGCTGCGAGTCAGAAGTGTTGTGATGATGTTTAACAGCATTATAAGTTTAATTAGAATCAAACTTAATAGAAAGGAGACCAACTGAAGACAGTGCAATGAGAACTACTGATAATGTAAGAAAGAATTTTTGGAAAAAGTTATCTGAGGAGAATTTTTTATATTAGCCTGACCCCAGTCCCACCCTCTAACATGGAGGAGGCGGGGTTTAGGACCTATACTCCAGCCAGACACCAGGGGGCGATAGAGACGTTTCACTTCCAGTAAAGCCGATCAAAGTTCACCCAGGCCCGAGTCCATGAAAGCGAGCCCGATAGCAGGAGTCACCATGGCAACGGCGGGATAAGGAGCAGAGCCTCCATTTGGAGGAAGGCTAAGTTTAACGTTAAGAGCAGCAGAGGAGCCATCACTCACACAGCTCGGTTTTATTTACAGAAACAGGAGTTTCACATCTTTAGCGATTCAGCCGCCAGGAGGAAAGAAGCTGAACTTCAGACTCTGCTGCAGGTTTGAAATGTTCCACGGCGCCGTCGTAACGACAGATGTTGTGAAAGGCGACTCCTCCATCAGCTGTTAGCGGGGTTACCGCAGCCTCAGCCGCCCGTTGCCATGGTGAATCCTGCTCCATTGATGATGTCTTTCTTTACTCAGGGCTGGTTTCCCCCTCAGAGCAGCGCGCTGTGTTACCATGGTAACTGACTTCAAAGCTGGCTCAGTTAGTTTCTCTCAGCTCAAACCTGTTTGAACTGAATCAAGAAGACATGTTTCAGGTGGACCACGCCCCCCTGTGTCCACCGTCTGACAGGTCAATAAGCCCCGCCCTCGTGATTCTCAGACTTACGGCACATATTGCGTGGTGAAGGTGACGGCGTGGGTCCCTGCAGCGCCCGGCGCCCAGTCCCAGCTCAGCGTGTAGTTGGTGTTCAAGGTCTTCGTGGTGACGTTCTGAGGAGGCGGCACCTCGGATCCATCGGCTCCACCTGCAGGACAGAAACAGAGTGACATACATTCATCTTCTTCTGTTTATAAGGGCCATCCAACCCCAGCTCTTAGAGGGCGGGGTCCAAATAAAAAGAGATATCAGACAGGACCGATCAATGAGGATTCCTCAGGCCTGATGCTGATTATTGGTAATCAATCAATCAGTAATCAAATCAGGCTGATGTTTCAGGACTGATTCCTGTGAGGCCGCGCTGATGACACACCGAGCTGAAAAGATTTCTGTTTCCTGTTTCTGTCTTTGAGAAAGTAAACATGTGTGTGCAAGGCTCTAGACATGTGGTCTGAGTGTTTGTAACACGTGCACACGCACACATGCACGTGCACACACAGCAGATCAGCTGCTGCCATCTTGCCTCTAGTCTCTGTCTTCAGGCCCACAGGTGGTCATTGTGACCTCAGTCTGGGACACGAACCCCGTGTTTGATTCCCTCCCCAATTATCCATCCCTAGGTCCCATAACTAATGAGGCTTTTATTTTGAAAAATAACCATCAACTTGTCACATGACCCTTATGTTGTTCCTTCATCCTTAGCTGCTGGCCCCGCAGCTGTAAATCAGGTCCACACGGCTGTGATCAGAATAACAATAATCGTATCAGCCACGAACACAAGCGTCTGCACATCGAGTAAAAACACGAGCACAGCGTCTGCCGAGGAACAGGAAGTGCTGCGACCAACCTGACCACACTGGGAGTGAGAGTGATTATTTACCCAGCAGCCCCAGGGACAGAAATAAAGCACAGGTGTTTCCGAGCAGAATAAAAATATGAGCGAGAAAGCATTTGTGAGAGTGAAGGAGGAACTGTGGATAAAGACCGAGCTCAGACTTGCCCCACACCTGGATCCAGATGTGCTGGCCACAGCAACAAAACAATAATCCCCCAGAATCACAGCCACTCTGAGATTATTCAGGGGTGAGGATTATTTGCCTGAAGACGCTCCGAGCAGACACCGAGCCTCAACGTTTACCCACAATGCACTTTGTGAAGGTACCAGCGCTGGGTTGTGCGCCTCTCTGAACACAGCGGCCCAGCCTGAGCGCTCCTGGGAAGTCACCAACATTCAGGAATAGCATTTATTTCATGTTTCAACCACTTTGACTCTTTTATACACACAGCAGAGCAGAAGAAATCTAAAGGATATAAAGGAAGCATCACACAGCTGCTCACAGCTGCTTTAACAAACACAGGCCGAGTCTTCAGACCGGGACTCCTGCAGTGGCTTTAAAGCTGACTCGATGATTTCCTCAGAGCTGAAGTTTTTCAGCCCTGCAGGTGGAGATCTGCTGAACTTCTGAAGGACCAGAAACACGGGAACATTCATTCCAAGCATCAAACGTACTTGAGCGAGTGTAGCGTGGACATGTTGATGGTGTATATGAGTTAAATGCAGTGCAGTGACAGGGAGCTGAGTGTGGGGGGGTCTGTGCGCTAAACGTGTTACTGATGCGAATCCAAAGCAGAACAACTTCAAGGTGAAACTGTCGGCTCAACAAAGGGTGTCGGCTCACCGCCCTGAGTAACGACGTGCCAGCCTTCACCACCGCAGGCACACAACTACAGGAAACTGTGTTTGTGCGATTTGTGCCTGAGGTGAGGAAGGGAAGTGTCCTTCAGCCTGCAGATACACGCCACTGACACAGGCGTGGCCTCAGACTCACAGTGAAACTCAAGTCATGAATCAGAGAGAAACACACCGAGGCAAAGTGAAATGAAAGTGAATCCACACAACGATCAGCAGCTCACACAGCACCAGAGTCTGCACACAAATACTAGAGACATACTGACGGGGAGAGCTGTGCGTTACAGCAGCAGCCATCTGAAACAGATCAGTATGAAACCAATGTGACCACTGGGAACCTGTCATGACAGCACTGCTTACCTTCGTCATGAAGTCAGCAGAGTCCTGCAGGTTCATCCAGGCTGACCGACTCTAAATGACTCCCTGTAAAACTATTATCACCACCATTAAACCATAAAGCACCAGCGAGCCTCACACTGGCCGACTGTTAACCAGTTATTGACCAGTTATTGAACAGTCACCCTACACTGCACGAGCCGACCCTCACACACCAGTAGAAGCTGTGATCACTAAAGGGAAACACAGAAAATGAAGACTTTGCTGTTGAAATGATGTACTCACACACTTTGATACGACACACGCGCGCACACACACAGACACACACGCGCGCGCGCACACACAGACACACACACGCGCGCACAGCTGCGGGCTAAAACGAGACGAAGCTCCTTTAATCTCAAATATAAACCCGCTGTGAGGTTTATATTTCCCGCTGATTTATATAAAGTAAATCAGCAGCACGGACCGAGGCTAGCATGCTATGCTAACGCAAGCAGATGTGGGACTTACCGCAGAAGAAGAAGAAGAGGAGGAGGAGGAAGGCGTGAAGAAGAGCCACTCTGTGGCGGGGTGCGGCGGACATCGCGCTGTTGAGAGGACCCACGGACCGAGAAACTTCCACACCGGCAGACACGGGACGTTTGTAATTCGTGTAGTTCTGTTCCTGCGTGGTTTTCAAAATAAAAACATGGGCGGGGCCTCCACCAACGTCCGGTCTGTGAGACGCGTCTGCGACATCCGGTCTTTAAGTCTGACGTCATTAGCCTAATGATGTGCTACGTCAGGGGTCGCAACCCTGGGCACACGTGCCACAGCTGGCACATCTTGGGCCATCTGACCTCAGGAATTCACATGACAAGGTGGGGCCAGGTTTCACAATGATTCTCCCGAAACCCTGGCTGATTAGGTCCCACACCCACTTTCACACCTTGGCTCATGTGATTAGAGGATCACCAGGGGGTCATTTGTCCCTCTTTGGGGGGATAATCCCACTTGGTTTAAATCTAGGACACTCGGCCATTTGACCTTAGAACTGAAGAAGCTTCTCGGATGAGAGGTGAAACGTCTTCAAGCAACTTAAAGAAGTCCAGACGCTTTCCTTGCAAACTCCTTTGACCAAGGGTTAAGTGATGGCACGACCATAGCTGGACTGGCCATCGGTTTTGTTTGTTTGTTATTTTGTTTTTTTTGTAACGGTATAAACAATGAAAGGTGGTGGATTGGCCAGATGCTGGCAGATGTGTAACAATAACTGGCTATGGCGGAGCTTCCACAGAGGCCAGCAGGTGGATGAGGGAAAGGGGAGGCAGGAGGAGGAGAGACCCGAGGCGGCCGCCGGTCCGAGTGTCAGGTGAACTGAACTTCAGGTAAGAAGTTATGACCTGCAGTCTATCTGGGTCAGATATAAACCAAGTTTAGTTTATTTTCGTTGTGCTGACTTTTTACCGTCAGTTACAATAACTCGTACTGCGTACTAGCTAGCATGACGGAGTTTCTATACAGCTGGGTGGGTGCTATGATGTTACTGATAGTGAACTTTATTTTATTCATAAGGTTAGTTATTAGAGTTGCCAACCGTCCCGTAAAAAGTGAAATCGTCTTGTATTCAGAGAAAATATTACGCGTTTCGTATTGAGCTGAAAAGAAACACAGTTTGTCCCGGACTTCAGCTAGAATGGAAAAGACACAAAGCTGGATTTATTCTGTCTTTACGCTGCAAAGCTGCCTCTTCTTCTCTCATTCTCTCCCCTCCCTCTCCTGTTGCTACTTCAATCATGAAACTGATCAATGATCAGCTGATCGGCTTTTCTCTCTTGTTTGTTTATCGCCCACCCGAGGAAACCAGCGGATGCTGCGTTAAGCAACAGCAGCACGTTTAAGCTTGATCAGCTGTTGTTAGAATTTATTTAATATTAATTTCTAGTATCAGCTGATGTTTGCTGGAGCCACAGCTGTAAAGCTGCTGGTCATGATGTCAGTTTGGATATGTGGTGAGAGGGAAACATGAAGATGAAACCAGGAGATGTCCTTACTGAATCATCAGAGCTGAACAGGTGATGGAGAAACAGGTTTACCTTTTAGGTGACATGAATGAGTTGAAGGGAAGTTATGAACTGTTCCTGAGAGACAAATAACACCAGGATCCTTTTCTAAGTAGCTGACAGCTGGTAACTGTGCAGGGGCGGGTCTAGCAAAGTGTTGCCAGGGGGGCCAGGTAGGGCATTAACAGGGAAAGGGGGGCACAAAGAAATACTTTTCTTTCTTATTCTCATTTAAAATGTCTGACTGTTATTAAATAATTATCTGAATCTTACAACCAAAGTTTTTATCTGATATAAAATGTACAGAAATCACACATATACCAACGAGACAGCGTACATCACTGTCACCACAGCGTTTGTTTTCATTGTTGTGAGGAGACCATAAATAGCATTTGCATTTTCTGTTGTACAGTTTATTTGCTGTTATGGATAAAAAGTGTCTTTTGTTTGTTTCAAAATAGCTGATAACTATTCACTGACAGCTGCCAACATCTGCGAACACATATAATTCTGTAAAGTTGTTCTATATAGTGTGTAACTGTTAATATAGAGTGTTATTAAATTTATTGCTAATGCAATCATATGGCATATTGATTTTTAGGAAATTTTAGACGGCACTCATCATCAAAAAGGTTGCCGACCCATGTGCTACGTGATCGCTAGCGACACAGCTATGTTAGCATAAACACAGTGAAGCTGGAGGATGAACGCTAACTTTTTTCCACTCGATAAAAGTTAATGTGAGGGTTCCTGATGGTTAGGGACAAATGCAATCGCATGGCAGGATGCTGTAAACCACATGTGTCAAAGTCAAGGCCCGCGGGCCACATCCGGCCCGGCGTACATTTATATCTGGCCCGCGAGATCATTTTATATAGATGTATTATTATTGTTATGCATGGCCCGGCGATGTGAGGCGCTAATAATATACAAACTACAGATCCCATAATGCAGCGCTGCAGCCTCGGCTAACAGGGAACATTCCCGCATCAATCAAGTCAAACTTCTGTTATTGCGAAGCTAGCCGCTCACAATGGTGGAGAGAAAAGTTGATTCTGAAAGCAGAGCCTTTCAGCGCCAGTGGGTGACTGAATATATGTTTACAGACATTGCTGGTAAACCCGTGTGTCTTATTAGTGGAGCTAATGTGGCTGTAATTAAGGATTTTAATTCAAGACGGCACTACGAGACAAAACGTAAGCTGAAAAACCTAAATGCAGAGCAGAAACTACAGAAAGTAGAAGAGCTAAAGAAGAATCTGACATTTCAGCAGACGTGTTTCACCAGAGCAAAATCACAAAGTGAAGCTGTCGTGAAAGCAAATTTTATTGTAGCAGAGGAGCCAAATCAGCCCGGCACTCTGAAGAGCTGCATGATGAAGCTGTGCGACGTCTTGTGTCCAGACAAAACGCAGATTTTGGCAAATGTGAGCCTGAGGAGAAATACGATTGCTGATCAGGTTTGTGAGATGACCACTGATTTAAGAACACAGTTGTGTGAAAGAAGCAAAAACTTTATTGCATCCTCTCTTACTGTGGATGAAAGTATAGACATGATGGACATTGCACAGCTGACCATCTTCATCCGTGGAGAGGAAATATTGAACATTAAATCGATGCACGGGACAACGACAGGAAAAGACATTTTTTAAAACGTATGTCAAAGTGTAACCGACATGAAACTGCCCTGGGACAAACTTGTTGGACTTACAACAGATGGAGCGCCGGTGTTGTGCGGTGAAAAAAGTGGACTAGTCAGCAGGATGCGAGTAAAGATGCAGGAGAACTGTACCGGTGAGTTAACAGCATATCACTGCATCATACACCAGGAAAGGCTGTGTGGTAAAGTCCTAAAAATGGAGCATGTAATGATCACCGCGACGCAAACCGTAAATTTTATCTGAGCTAAAAGTTTAAATCACCATCAATTTCAGACTTTTATGTGGGAAATAGATTCAGAGTTTGCCGACATTCCTTATCACACAGAGGTCTGTTGGCTGAGTTGGGATAAAAATTCTCAATCGAGTTTTTGAGCTCAGCAAGGAAATCTGTCAGTTCATGGACATGGCATGTATGATGCGGTGAAGGCATTTCAAGTGAAGCTGTCACAAATGCACCAGTGCAACCTGCCTCACTTTCCCTGTTGCCAAGTAATGTTGAACCAAGTCAGCGGACTTTGCTGAACTGCACCTGTGCAGATTCAGATGGAGCTGCAGTGTAATGATACACTCAAGGGAAAGTACGACACTGAATGGCCCGCGCAGTTTATTAGTTCCATTCCTGAAGCAATGCCCAGCTCCGTCTGCATGCAGCTCCAACCTTGTGCATGCTTTCATTTATTTTTTTCTGGGGTTTTTGGCAGCATGTTCATATTTCTAACTTGCATAATTTTGACAGGATATAGTTTTATAAAGAGCAAAATATTTAAAGTTAAAGTTTATTTTTTCAAGTTTATTTAATCTGGAATAATATTCCTGTCTGTTATTATTCATATTTATGTTTAAAAAACATTGTTTTAGTGTGTTCAATAAATGTTTATCTTCTTTGGCCCGCGACCTAAAGTGTGCCTTGAGTTTTGGCCCCCTGTGCAATTGAGTTTGACATCCCTGCTGTAAACGGACCAAACTTCAGTCAGGAGAACAACTGAGATAATCCATCCACGACTTCAAATCTGGGGAAATGAAGGGCGCATCTGTTGGAGTCTTTGAATTTGGACAGTCCTCGTCGTGTCGCTGTAACGTAATCGGTCTACAAATGCGGCCACAGGAGGATGCGGTTCCTGAATTTGGACACAGCTACGATACCGGATACAGCTTCTTCTTCCTCGGGGTTTAACGGCAGCTGGCATCCTTGTACATGCAGTGCTGCCATCTTCTGTTTCAGTCCATTATTACACTCTTAATTATTATTATTATTACACTTCGCTTCCACTTATCCTTTTCAGGGTCGCGGGGGGCACTGGAGCCTATCCCAGCTCTCATAGGGCGAGAGGCGGGGTACACCCTGGACAGGTCGTCAGTCTGTCGCAGGGCTAACACACAGGGACAGACAACCATTCGCACTCACATTCACACCTATGGGCAATTTAGATTAATCAATTAACCTATCCCCAATAAGTGGATGTCTTTGGACTGTGGGAGGAAGCCGGAGTACCCGGAGTGAACCCCCGCAAACACGGGGAGAACATGCAAACTCCACACAGAAAGATCCCGGCCTGATGGTAGAATTGAACTCAGGACCTTCTTGCTATGCGGCAACAGTGCTAACCATCATGCCACCGTGCTGCCCCACTCTTAAATCCTATTACTTATTCCTGCGTCTTTTGGGATCTTACAAAGCTTCAAACGACGCGTCGACTATTGAATTAGTCCTCGACGATTTTGATAGTCGACGTAATCGTGACTAGTCGACTAATCGTGGCAGCCCTAGTGTGCACGCTGTCCTCAACACCCACACTGAAACTGTCACAGTTCCAACGTCAGTAGGAAACAGCCAGATAAACTTTTCAGGACAAACGAGACACAAAAGGAATTTTACTGGAAAGCAAAGATTGTTTCAGGATCTACAAGTTTAAAAGATTAAACCAGCAGCTTCAGGGAAGGTGACACAGATGCCTGTGAGAAGAACACCACTAAACCACTTTATACTGGGAGCTGAGGGATCAGGAGCACGGCTCATACCCAGGAAAATATGATTTTAACCCCATCCTGCAACAACACAAGTAACAGTGAAGAAAAGAAAACTTGTGCATTTTCATCTCATTTCCCAATTACAATTTAGATGTGACAAAATAGGTTTTAAGATCAGGTGTAGATGATTTAGATCATTTCATTACAGATCATGAAACTAAAATAGACTTTGTTTAAGAGAGGTCTATAAACACATAGTGAGTGAAGAAGAAACACCCAGTGCATCATGGGAATCCCCCAGCAGCCTACGTCTATTGCAGCATAACTAAGGGAGGATTCAGGGTCACCTGGTCCAGCCCTAACTATATGCTTTAGCAAAAAGGAAAGTTTGAAGCGTAATCTTAAAAGTAGAGATAGTGTCTGTCTCCTGAATCCAAACTGGAAGCTGGTTCCACAGAAGAGGGGCCTGAAAACTGAAGGCTCTGCCTCACGTCTCAAAATAAAGTTTTTCTGGTTCTGAGTAAAACCCTGAAACTTCCTGTTTTGCTGAAGTTCTGCATTTCTGTGTTTTCAACGAGGATGTGGTTAAAAGTGCTGTCTTTGTTTTTTTGTCAGTAGCCTGTAAAAAAAGATGTATGTATTAAGTGTATGTGATGTAACAGCTGACCTTTAGTCTGAGACCAAAAGAACAGCCCGGCAGAATAAAACATCTTCGAGATGCACAAAATAAATAAAGGAGGGTTCGAATGATTCATAAATGCAGCTGAAGTGTGAGAGCATGACACAAATAGACGTTTGCGTCCACGCAGTGACTGATGGGAAAACAAGTTCAACTGGAGCACCTCCTGCTGGCCTCAACAGACCCTGCCTGTGTACAGGTAGGACTGGGGCCGGCCTCAGGGTGGCGCTACAGGGCTTTGAAATGAGGCCTGGCTGAGGAGTCGTCTTTGTCAGAGGCAAAATCAACTTGGTTGGCAACAGTTGCTCGAAGAGATGTGTGGTAGACTTGCTTTTCAGGAGCTGCTACCGACAAACCAGCAAATAAACATCAAATATTTCCTCCCTGACATTTGGGAGGTTCAAACACACTCCGTCAGTCTTGTTGCTGTTGAACAATAAAATATTTAAAAATGTCACGAGTTTACCTGGTGATGTTCTCTCGCATGAGGCGATCGCGGAAACACCAAACAATTGACACCACGCCGATGCTGTTCACAGGACAGAGTAAACGATCTGGAGAATCTTGTCTTCGTTATCGTCCCCCTCGCACGTGTTATTACTCCGATTTCAGCGTTTTCGCTTCATAACTAAAGCGTACAGTTTACTTTGTGTGCACTAACATGGAGTCGAGTCAACTAGCACCACCTGTGGTCAAGTGCCATAGCCTACAGCCAGACTAACTTATGACACATCTGCACCTGTCGCCATGTTTGAATGTTTCATGCACAGCACATTTGTAACTTTCAGTGTTTTCTGTTCTTCCTAAAAAAAACGTTCAACTACATGAAATGTAATTGTGTGTTTATTTTCAGCTTCATACACTTGAAGTTTTACAAATCTCCACTCCTTTTGTTTATACCATTTCACAGCCAAGAAATATGTATGTCACAAATATATTACACATTAATATTTGACCAGTGTTCTCCCAACACATTCTGTCAGCATAGTCAGCATTTATATGTATATCCTGATTGTGGCATGTTTTCAAAGACCTTTCCCAGCCATGCTGTGCCTGTGGTGAGAGAAGCTCAGGTGCAGAACCTGATCAGTGTGTAAGATTACCAAATCAATACTGAATACTGAAGCACTCTGAATGGTTTGCTGCAACATCAGTGGGTGACATTTCACTTTGATGCACCAACAGAAAATGTATAGTTCAGGTAACCGGCATGCCTTTGCAGTTTAAAAGCACTGGAGCACCTAAAGGACATGAAAACATCAAGTGATCCTCTTCAGCGACCTGTTAGACTTCTGTACAGAAATCTGTAGTAGCTGCACTGCACTGCGTTCGGACATGTTTAGTCGCTTCACTCAACAGCCTGACTTTAGACGAATGGCTGTGACAATCTAATTTTTCTTGCAGATTGAATGCACCTTCTGGTGTTCGTGGACGTCCCCTGTACAGAAGTTGTTGTGCATGCTAAATAAAAGAAAAAAATGATCCCCGTTGTCTTTGCTTAATGACTGGTTTTAGTCTTGAAAATCCACATTGCATCTTTCACTATGTTTGTGGGTGGATTTGGATGCACCAGGTGTAAGTGCAGCCACTCAGCCTCTACTCACTGTGATCATAGAAGCAGCTGCAGATGTGTCACAAGTTGATCTAGCAGTAGGTAGGCTATGGCACTTGGCCACAGGTGGCAGCAGTAGACTGACCTCCATTTGAGACTGCTCCAGCTGCTGTGTGATAGTTAGTGGATCTGCTACAAATTGAAGATCATATGCAAGTTTTGGAAATTAAATCATGAATCTTCCTTACTGGGATTTCAAACGAAAGATTTCTAACTCTCCTCCACACTCAAATACAGATGACAAACCAACTGACACACCTGAGTCACCTTCTTAAATCCACTCACTCTCACAGGCTCTGTTTATTAGTCATCACTGTGTAACTGCTGTAAATTCACAGTAACTGCCATCTCCGTTCCAGCCATGTTGATGAATTACCTATATTGGCTCAAAATGTTCATTTCCAGAGAAAAGACAGGCAGACTAGATGTACTGTTACAACACTAGTGAAATATGAATGTGTCATATATTTGTCCAAGGCGTATTTCTTTGTTATGGGCAAAAATATTAAAATCATCATGAACACTGGGAGTGGTGATTTCTATAACTGTGTGTATATTATTTGGCATTTCTTACTGATGTAGGCTAAAAATACATACATAATATCATTTCAATCAGTTTAAAGGTTTATTTGCAAGACACAAAAACAGACAAAATTGAAAGTTACAAATGTATTGTGCATGAAATGAATTCAAACGTGGCGATAGAGCCAGGTGTAGATGTGTGTCACAAGTTAATCTGGCTGTAGGCCAGGGGTGTCGAACTCCAGGCCTCAAGGGCCGGTGTCCTGCAGGTTTTAGATCTCACCCTGGGTCAACACACCTGAATCACATGATGAGTTCATTACCAGGCCTCTGGAGAACTTCAGGACATGTTGAGGAGGTCATTTAGCCATTTAAATCAGCTGTGATGAATCTAGGACACATCTAAAACCTGCAGGACACCGGCTCTCGAGGCCTGGAGTTGGACACCTGTGCTGTAGGCTATGGCACTTGGCCACAGGTGGCGCTAGTTGACTCGACTCCATTTGAGTGCACACAAAGTAAACTGTACGCTTTAGTTGTGAAGCGAAAACGCTGAAATCGGAGTAATAACACGTGCGAGGGGGACGATAACAAAGACAAGATTCTCCAGATCGTTTACTCTGTCCTGTGAACAGCATCGGCGTGGTGTCAGTTGTTTGCTGTTTCCGCGATCGCCTCGTGCGAGAGAACATCACCAGGTAAACTCGTGACATTTTTAAATATTTTATTGTTCAACAGCATCAAGACTGACAGAGTGTGTTTGAGGGAACCTCACAAATGCCAGGGAGGAAATATTTCAATTCAATTTTATTTATACAGCGCCAAATCACAACAACAGTCGCCTCAAGGTGCTTCATATTATAAGGTAGACCCTACAATAATACATACAGAGAAAAACCCAACAATCATATGACCCCCTATGAGCAAGCACTTTGGTGACAGTGGAAAGGAAAAACTCCCTTTTAACAGGAAGAAACCTCCGACAGAACCAGGCTCAGGGAGGGGCGGGGCCATCTGCTGTGACTGGTTGGGGTGAGAGAAGGAAGACAGGATAAAGACATGCTGTGGAAGAGAGACAGAGATTAATAACAGGTATGATTCAATGCAGAGAGGTCTGTTAACACATAGTGAGTGAGAAAGATGACTGGAAAGGAAAACTCAATGCATCATGGGAATCCCTAAAATTTCTAACTTTAGAGATGTTGCACAAATGGAAGAAAGCAGTCTTACATATTTGTTTAATATGTGCATTGAAGGACATGTCCTGGTCAAAAATGACTCCAAGGTTCCTCACAGTGTTACTGGAGGCCAAGGTAATGCCATCCAGAGTAAGAATCTGGTTAGATACCATATTTCTAAGATTTTCAGGGCCGAGTATAATAACCTCAGTTTTATCTGAATTAAGAAGCAGAAAGTTAGCGGCCATCCAGGTCTTTATGTCTTTAAGACATTTCTGCAGTTTAACTAATTGGTGTGTGTTATCTGGCTTCATGGACAGATAGAGCTGGGTGTCATCTGCATAGCAGTGAAAATGTATGCTATGTCTTCTAATGATGCTGCCTAAGGGAAGCATGTATAATGTAAACAGAATTGGTCCTAGCACTGAACCTTGAGGAACTCCATAATTAACCTCAGTGTGTGAAGAGGACTCTCCATTTACATGCACAAATTGGAGTCTATTAGATAGATATGATACAAACCACTGCAGTGCAGTACCTGTAATACCTACAGCGTGTTCTAATCGCTCTAATAGGATATTATGGTCGACAGTATCGAACGCTGCACTGAGGTCTAGCAGGACAAGCACAGAGATGAGTCCACTGTCAGAGGCCATAAGAAGATCATTTGTAACCTTCACTAAAGCTGTTTCTGTGCTGTGATGAGCTCTGAAACTTTGGTGTTTATTTGCTGGTTTGTTGGTAGTGGCTCCTGAAAAGCAAGCCTACCACACATCTGTTTGACCAACGCCAGTTGATCTGGAACACCAGCAGCCAAGTTTGAGTCTGATTTAAAACGATGTTTCACGTGTTTCTGTAGCGAAGCACAATCAGAAGCATTTCATACGTCACAAAGACTTTTATTAGAAATAAATCAGAGTATTTACAGTGTTCACACTTCTTCATCATAAATTCTGCTGGACGGCCCGAATCCTGCCTGGTGGAGATCCAAGGTGAACCCGCTGGATACAGCAGAGGACGGCGAGGTCTCACAGCAGCTGGTGGCAAACCCAAGCCAACCTCATCCCCACGTCAGTTATTACTACACCCAAACACACAGCCTGCAGGGCTACACCTTCACATGTAGTTATGTTGTAATCCAGTTACTGAACACGTAATTAAACTGGACTGAAAGCAGTCCAAAAGACCCAGATTGTCTCAGGCCAGCCCAGCATCGGGTCACCTGGTTCCTATGAGCAGGAACAGCAGAGGCTTCGGTTAACCTCCGACCATTAAAACCATTAAAAAAACCAGTAGAAAACAAAACATTTACATTGACATGAATAAACTATTAAAGCATAAACAGCAACCTGTGACAGTGGGAACAGCTTCAGGGTCCACGCTCTCACTTCAGTTTGAGCAGCGTGACACCTGGGTCAGCTTCACCTGGGTCAGCTTCACCTGGGCCAGCTTCACCTGGGCCAGCTTCACCTGGGCCAGCTTCACCTGGGCCAGCTTCACCTGTTCTTGCTCGTCTTCATCACTTCACTGCTGCAGAGTTCACAGCTCTAAAACCTCACAGTCAGAGGCCGATTCTCAGAGTCTTTAAAGTGCATCCCACCTCCTCCTGCTCCTCCTATCCCCCCTCCTGTGAGGTATCAGGCTGTGTGCTGCAACCTCCTTCCTCCTCCTCCTCCTCCTCAGTCCTGTGGTCTGCTATGATGCTGACCTGGTCGCAGTGCTCAGAGGGCAGCGAGACTGGGTAGATGGAGTTGGGATCATTCAGCAGCAGAGACTGAGGGGGCGGGGCAGAAAGGTTAGTGTTACATTACCTATACACATGCACACACACACACACACGCACACACACACCTCTTTAAAGTGTGGTGGCAGCACGACTTCTGGGCACAGGAACTTGGAGATTCGTGTCCAGTAGACCACCAGAGTCACCACCAGAGCCACCACCGCGGCCATGACCACAAACGCCACCACGGCCGCCACCCACGGAGCTGCATCCACTGTAAGAAAACCACACAGCACCAGGTGAGCCTATCAGCGACACCTTCAGCAATTGTGACGGCTGTCTGACCGCGGTGCCTACCGTCACCGGTGCGCTCACAGACGACGTCGCTGTACTCGCTCGGTCTGGGGTTCATGTTGGTGATGATTTGGACTTGGACGCAGTACTCGCTCATCGCGTCCAGGTTACTAAGAACCACTCGGTCCTGCATCATGTCACTGATTGTGTTTACCTGTAGGAGGCAGCAGGGGAGGTCAGCTGATTTCAGTATGTTTTCACTCTTTGAATTTTTAAAAGTTACAGTGTGTAAAATATCATCACTAGTTATCAGCAGACTGCAGTCAGCCGAGTTCTGTTTTCTTACCCCTCATAATTTAAGTGCATAGCTCTAACTACGGTGGCTGCTGTAGGACAAACATGCTTCTATGAGAGATCAAACACATGAAATTTGGACTGTACATCATAATGGTTGTGGCCGTATTCCTGCTACTGTTTGGACCGCATCCACCTCCAAGCCTGTGGAAGGCTGTCAGTGTGCTGATTACCTCAGCTGTCAAAGGTGGGCGAGACGCCGCCACCTTTATTTAATCTGAAAGAGGCTGTGAAACTCTGTGACAGGAGGCCAGTGCAAGTCAGGGAAGCTCAGCCATGAGTTGTTGAGGTTATGCTTAACTGTCCCTAGCAATGCTGTTTTTGCTGCTGTTAGCCCCTGTTAGCTGCTTTTAGCTGGTTTAATGAAACTTTACTTGTGCAGCTAACATTGTTGCACCCAGACGCTTTGTGAACATACTCTCATATGATATGAGAATGTAATCAAACTGTTTATCAAAGGGAAAGTGTGATTTTAGGGCACTGGAGCCTAATATTAGCCGGCATAATGTTAGCTTCTAATAATATTGGAAGCTAAAACTGGCAAACTGGCGTTCCCACCTCTTCCTTCGAGCTGCTCTTCCAGTAGGTGATGTTATAGGTGGCTGAGGTGTACGTCTCCCTCAGTTCTGAATGTTTGAACACTGGGTCTTTAATGCTGACTTCCAAAGATGTCCCAATGACATGAAGAGTCACATTGGGTGGACCGATGAAGGCTGAGGGGGACAGATGTGGAGAGATGTTTTTATTGGACAAAATCAACCACAATAAAAAGCTGCAGCTTCTCTAACAGTCCACTCCATCTGCTACAGCTCCGTCACCATGACGGCAGACAGTTTCACTGAGGACACAGACAGAAACACAGAAACCAGGATTTCACTCTGACTGGACTGAAGTCAGCGACGGTGAGAGCTCTGACAAGCGAGATGCTGAAAAGCTCGCTCACGGTTTCATTTCTGATCGTCTTCAGCTCGGCGAGGCTCTTCAGACTTCCCCTGCTGAAGCAGTCATTGCATAACTGCAGACTCCCCACACAGCTGCTGCCAGAGTCTGAACAGAAGCTGAAGGGGACCATCCTGATCTCAGGAAGCTTCTCTGAGAGTCACCAAATGGTCTCATTCACCAATCTTCGTCCAGCCTACTGGCGAATAGTTTTTTAATTTTACCTCCCAGAACTTGTTCTGTTAGATCAATGATAACATTACACGAGGGAAAATAACCTTTATCATCTACAAGTTAGCTGTGAGCTGTAGGGGTTATTATCTGCTGCCTTATAATTGTCAGACCATTGGATGCTCTGGCTTTTTAGCTTTTATTAGCCTTTCTCCTCTTCCTTTGTAAATACCAGACGATGGAAGTGAAAGTCTTGGCCTGGAAATCCACTAACACGGAAGCTTGGAATAAAACTGAGCAGCCGATGGGAGTTAGGGCAACATTTCCCACTGTGGAGCATATGTGGCACAACTAGAAAAGCTTCAGCTCTGTCCAGTAGAAGTGGCCAACGAGAGGATACCAAACGTTTCCAGAACCAAAAGTCTTGCTTTGTGCCTGCAGATTTCATAGTTTCAAATGCAGATAACTGCAGGGGTTGGATCCCCTCTCCAATCACTATGTGATGGTTTTTTAGCACATAGTGCTAAAATTTCCAACCGAGTGCCAAACAGGCAAAGTTTCAGTGGGATAAACGACACCCTAATCCCATCAGCTCGTCATCGGCTAATGGTCGGTTTTCCTCTCTGTGTCACGCTACTGGATCAGAGACAAACGAGCTTCAACGCATATGACGAGATTCCACTTACTCTGTCTGTCCATGTCAATGACGTTACTCTCCACCCAACTGGACTTCTCGGCCCCCCGATGCGCCCGCACTCTGCCCGTGTAACTCCCGTGCACGGTGATCGAGGAGGAGGTGAACTCACATTCGAGGGCTGACGTGTTTGTGCAGACATTGTTGTATCCAGTTGCTGAGCTTCTGTAACAGAGAAACACACGATGGCATCACAGGTGTGATTTCAGACAGATGTTCTCCTCTCGGGAACACGACCGTTGTTCAAGAAGATCTCACGTTAGTGATGTCGTCACAGCATCGGCAGGAAATCTACAAAACAACATTTATCAGACAAATGGATCTGAACTACCACAAACAGACACTAATCAGCATCTAATGTCACACAGCACTGACTTTATCCTGCAGGACGTGTGACGGCACGAAGCAAAGAAACTAACGCTCACAGGAGCTGGCGGTGCTGGTTACATCAAAGCTGGAACGCCATGTTTACAGTTTGTGCATCGGGACAGAAAAGCGTGCGTTTGCTTTCTAACGAGTCAGTCGAGTCGAGGTGTTTCCCAGAACAGAGACGCTGCAGATAAGAGGACGTTTCTGTTGTGTGAACACCTGGACCGCAACAATAACAGCTTCGATTTTACCACGGTCCTCACAAACCACACCAGCACTTTCTCCACATATTAAAATGCCTTCAATGGGCCTGAGAGCATGAGAAAGGCAGGTGCTGTTCTTCCTGTAAGTGATCTGATTGCAGCTTTTCAGAAATGTGGAACAGCAGGATTGATGGTGCAGATATCACAGATTCATATGCAAAGCAGGACTAAACCGGTCTGCAGTCACTGCGGTGTCCTCACAGTTTCAGAGCATGTGCATACTGTTTTTAAATAATCATTAAGAATCATCTGAAAATGCACAAAGGCAGCACATCGAGTGCTGAAACTGACACCGCTTTTGAATCTTTTTTCAGAAAAGTTGGACGAGCTGCAACAAAAGGCTGGAGAAGAGTGTAAACCTCAACTTCTGCCAACTAAAGAGGGAGGCCGGCTGTTTCCGAGGTCTCGGGGACAGAGCACACGCGGTCGGCAGACGGCTGCACAGCTGGATGGACACATCTGCATGGGCTCAGGATCACAGCTCATCACTGCGTCCACGCAAAGAAGACGCCACCGGCTTCCCTGAGCCGGGCACAGATGGAAGGCTGTGCCCTGACCAATCAGACGCTGAGATTATGTTTGGACATGATGGCGGTTGTGTCGGTTCCACAAACGCACCACAGTTTAATCTGTTAATCTGGACATGACTCCACCTCCTGACTTCTGCCTGAACGCAAGTCTTCATCAGATCGACCTCATAAAGTCGAGATCTGACAGCGAAGGGAGGAGGGGCTGAGGTCAGAGGTCAACACCCACAAAGAAGTGAAGATATTCCTGTGACGGTTTTACTCGACATCTCAACAGGAGGGAAAAAACATGACTAACCCACGAGTCTGCAAGCAAACACACTGTTCATCACCGCACGGCGTCCTACAGAATAACCGCTGCACCTCTGCACGCTACACCGACTGTAACAGCCGGTCCAGGTAAATCCAGGTGTAACGGAAAGTTTAGCCAGGTTTACTCAGCGGTGAGTTTTAAATGTTTGTATTTGATTCCCACTCATAAACACGATTTAGACATTGTTCCTACAGAAAGACATCAGGTTCAAATTTATACTGCCTGCAGTAAAAACTCCTGATCTGGACACGAGGGGACATTTATACAGCATCACTGACGGCTCATGAAATCCGTTCTTCTTAGAATTGTCTCTGCTATAATAACAGCTGGAACTAATTGTTCCCCCGCTCTGGGATGAGTAACTTTCGTGACTTTGTGATTCCATAACTGCGTTTGTACTTTATAAACATCCGGCTTCTTCTTTGGACACGGCCGTTTCAGTCTCCTCATCGCGAGGCACCATCAGCGCTTCACCTGGAGGGGCAGGTGTTTGCAGATAATGAGCTTTTTGCAGGAGCCCAACGGACACAGACATGGTGGGAAGAACAGAACAGGGTGGTGTTTCATAATCTGAGGGTAATACGCTTGGCGTGGGGGGTCAGGTTTGCTCGCACGTGTGAGTACATCAAGGTAGGCGGGTCTTCTCAGGGGCAGTCTGTGGATCTGCCACATCAGATTTCATTAGTTCACATTCTGCATGGATTATCTTCCTTTTAGAAGCAGTTCTTCCTTATTCCTGGTTTACTGACAGTTTATCTAACTTCCTCTATGTCGCCTGAACAGAGCAAGTACATCCTCCGCTCACAGGCTTTATTGCAGTCACTGTTCCTTCAGTCCATGCAGAACCTGGGAAAAGGCTTGCTCCTTATACTTGGGACAAATCACAGCAGGACCTGAAGCTCTGCAGCATCGCTGAACCAAAGGGTTTCAAAGGAGAAAGCATCATCGGATGTTTTATTGCTGCGGTCTTTAAATTTATTTTTTATTTTTGGCAGGAGTGAGCAAATGTGCACTCATTCTGTATGATGTCAGTTTATAAAGATCTAGGAATATTTTAACTTTCCACGTATTTCCAAGCCAGTGTCCTGCAGTTAAAACTTCTTCATAAAACTTTATGAACCGTCCAGAATGGAGCCTCTGGTCGGCCTGTTCTGGTCCCCAGGCCTCATGTTTAGCATCCCTGATTCAGAAAGCAACTAAAAATATGACAAAGCGAAGTGTGACCTGCTCCCAAACACTCGGAGGTGATCAGACTGTTCGGAGGAAGAATAACGTCTGTGTGGATTTCTGAAATGACCGCAGCCACGAGCCCAGCTGCTCTGGAAACTTCTTTGATTTTCCACTGACGAGTAAGACTGAAAGATTAAGTTTCGTTTTATCGCTTACAGTGTGATGATCACACTCGCCCTCCTAAAGGTAAACATTCAAACTGAAAGTGACTCAGTTCTCTGACACTAAACTCGACTCTGTGATCACCTGAAGCTGTCACACCCGGCCGGTGACTCACCTGTACTCGGCCGTGTAGGTCAGACCATCGGTCGTCCCATCAGGTGGATCCCACCTGAGCACCAGGTCCATGTTGTAGGATGTCAGTCGGACTTTGGTGGGTGCGCTGAGCCCTCCTGACCCCGCTGAGCACAGACACAAACACAAAGACATTAACGCTGTTCGCTGACACTAAAAACACACTGCTGTCTCTTATGCTGGGGTCAAAGTTCACCTGTCTGACTGAGTAAACAGAGCAGACTGTGCTCCGGGTTTCAGCTCACAGCTTTAGTTTAAACACTCGTCACCAGCTGAGGTTTCTTATTTGAGCTCCAGACGCTCTGCGCTGCCTTTCCCTCCGCGTCAGACCGCCTTCTCCTCACCTGCCCTCACACCGTTAAAGTAAAGGTATGCTTACCTGCGGAGCCGCGCAGTGCGTAAAGCGCCAGGATGAAGGCGCACACAGAGGCTGCCATGTCCCCGGCAGGTTCCCCGCTGTCAGCGTGCTGTGATCCGGCTCCGAGTGTGTGTGAGTGAACGACGCAGTGTGTTTCCTGGTAGCTTTCACGGCAACAAGAGGCGGGGAAGTACGCGGAAGCGAAACTGGCGTGTGCGCAGAAACGAGTCAGGCTTCAAGGAATCAGAGCGCGCTGGAAAAAGTGTGGGTTCACCCAGCACGCGGACACGGGGTGTCACGTGCCTTTATTTATACATCGGTTTATTTATGTGACAGCGCGCATGTTTGCTGCTTAGTCACAGACAGACTAACCAACAGGCACCGAGTTATTCCAAAACGGAAACTTCTCAACGTTTTCACCGACACTTACTTTTTACAGTGTGCAGTCACGTGGGCAGGTGGCGCTGTGGCGGCATTTAGTCAGCTTTAGGGGGCAGTGGGGGTTCGGACTCGCGGTGTGTTCAAGCTGAGGTTCTGGTTTTGGCTCCGGTCAGTCATTATGACAGTGGGCCTCATAAAGAAGAAAGGCAGGAGTGTGTGTGTGTGTGTGTGTGTGTGTGTGTGTGTGTGTGTGTGTGAAGCACACTGAAGCACAAAACATGCAGTTCCTCTGACGTCCAGTAGGGGAAGCAGTGAGCCCGTCCCCGTAGACTCCCATGTTAAAGCTTCCCAGCAGATAAGCATGTTTACAGCCTGAAACACACACTGTTTGGTTCCTGTATTTGACTGATAACACAGTGAGCGAGCGATGACGAGTGATGTGTAAGGCCTGCTTAGAGACTTAGAAGGTACGCGGGTGGATGAGGCTCACCCACAGTGCTTTACAGCTCTGGCTGGCATGTCTCTACAATGCTGCATGAGCGGGATGGTGTTTGACTCTTCAAGAAACAAGGCCTCGAATTCAGGAGGAACAAAGCAGTCTCCACTCGACACTGGACTCCATGACTCGTGTGTGTGTTCCTGCGTGCTTTCACTGCTCTTTGAGTGTGTTTGGGATCATCGGCGTGATGAAAAATGAAGCTGCTACCAGTCAGATGTTTCCAGATGTTCCTGCGTGGTGGATCAGACTCTGTAATTCATCAGTTTATCAAAGATCTCCAACAGCACTGACTGACCTGAAACCATGACAGAGCCTCCACCGTGCTTCACAGATGGCTGCACACTCTCACTGTTGGACGACCTCCTGACCTCCTTGTACACACTGACCATGATGTGGATCCATCTCTCCATCACACCTGTTCCTCTGACCTTCAGTCTAGTTCTTGTGTCATTTTCAGCCTCAGCCTTTCCTCCTGTTTCCCTTCAGCCTTCCTTCACTGACAGCATTTCTGATGAGGTTTCAGTGAACTGTGGACCGTCGCTCAGGTCCTGTGTCAGGTCTGTGATGGATTTGACCAGTAAGTGTTTAAAGTTACAGGTTTTAGAGCATATGCAGCGCCATCTTGTGCCAGTACATTATGTGACGTCACCCTCTGCCTTGTTTGGATGTTGAACTGGACAGAGAGTCAGAGAGAGGCGGCCTCATGGAGGAAGCTCATGTTGAGCCTGACGAAGAGTTTTGGGAGAGTGGCGCTGAGAGTGTGAGTGATGATGCAGATGAAGGAGTAACTGTCTCTCAGGACCAAAACAGCACCGCGTCCATTCATGAGCTGGGAAAGCTGTTTCATGAGCGCTGCGAGGAAGGTTGTGGCAAATGTGTAGTCCAGCCATCGACCACTGAGACAGCTGAAGAAGGACTTGGACGGGTCCAAACACATCGATGGCCGTGACCTCACCTGGAACCCTCAGGCTTTGGTTCGGTCGCCATGGAGTGCAACACCTCCATCCACACCCGTCTCACCACTGCTACGAGTGCACTCCATTTTTGCAGATCTGTGACACCGATGTTCTGGAACATCTGTTTACAAGAGTGGGTGAGTATTCAGAGAGCATATTCCATCCCTGATGGTAGGATGGACAGTTTGAGCTGTACTCAGTGCTGTACACTCAGTCTCACACACACACACAGCATGAGCTGTAAGATAGGAGCCACGCTCAAGACCTGAATGAGGTCCTGCAGAGGAAGCACCACCAGGCTGAAGGAGACCGCCATCCTTCACCACATCACCACTCTGCACCTGTGGTGACCTGATGATGAGGTGTGAGCATCCTCCCCTGTAGAAGACAGCAGTCGGGCCTTGCTTCATTCAAACTCTGCTGTGTTTGAGCTCCTGTGAAATTCGACCTTGACAAAGTGCTCCTACAAAAGTCTGAAACATCAAAAGTTAAACATACAGGACGACCAAGAGGGAAAAGTCCCTGTAGGTGAGCTTCATCGATTTATTGCAGCACCAGAAACAGAGAGGAAACCAGAAAGTGGCACGAACAGCTGTGCTGGAAAGGAGGTCAGTGGTCTGTCATCACACCGTGATGTCAGACGAGGCCTCTAAGCTTTGGAGAGGACGTGTCTGCCACGCTCAAACACCGGCTCAGCATAAAGGTGAAACCTGACAGAGATCTCTGTGACGGGACGGCCGTGCAGATGTTCACATTCAGAAAACCCCCAGAGAGGACAAACGAACAGAGCACAGCAGGTCTAACAGTGTTTATACTGTTCATACTGCAGCACAACGTTACTGAAGAGTTCCACTTTAAATAATTCTTACATTTGTATGGATGTGTGCATGTACATGTATATATACTGTGTATGGATGGATGTGTATTTGTACACGTGCGTGTGCATGTACATGTCTATACTGTTAGATATCTATTACTTACACAGTAATAGTAACAAATAGAACAGCTGAAATCTATTACTTGCATATTTCCACAGCCCTTTATCCATAACACATACTGTGCATGTGTGTACATAGAACCTCAGCTACTGTTGTATAGAGCAGGGCTCCAGAGTGCAACCAATTTGGTTGCAAATGCGACCCAATTTCTCAATAATGCGACTAAAAAAAATCGCACAGGTGCGAGCAGCTGTTCGAGTAAAAAAGAAGTCTCAGCAACTCTGAAAGTCTCTGTGTGGCCAACAGCAGACAACACTATGCTCATATCGTGGTCTAAACCAATCAGAGATAGTCAAGGGCGGGACCTCTGAGACGCCCAAGGTAAGATGTTCAGATGCTGAGATGTTCAGTTCGAAGCCTTTGAGCCATTTTTCATTTAGACTTTCTTTTTATTTTATATATCTTGAAATATTTTAAGTTTAAATTTGAGCTCAGTGAAGCACTTTAGGCACAAGAACCTTTTCAGTAACTGCTCTTTCTTGTAGAAATGTGCTCCAAATAAAGAACTTTGTGTCGAGAGGATTGATAGTTAATCATTTACAAATCAATATTGTCTGTATGGACAGCTATTATGGGCAGCGATGCGGTTGAAACTTTTGTAAGTTTGTAAAGTTAGGTGCACAAAAAGTTAGTCTAGAGCCCTGATATAGTGTAGTATCTTATTTATTTTGTATTTCTTGACTTTCTATTCTTGATATACTCTTTGTGTTCTTCTGCTATCTATACCTGTGCACAAACTTCTCCTCCATGGGATCAATAAAGTCTTATCTTATTTCTATAAAATGCAAACATACATACATAAATACAAAAATACAAATACAACAATAAATACAAACAACATACACCTTAGAGATAGGGTGAGGAGTTCGGCCGTTCGGGAGGGGCTCAGAGTAGAGCTGCTGCTCCTCCACATCGAAAGGAGCCAGTTGGGCTGGTTCGGGCATCTGACAAGAATGCCTCCTGGGCGCCTCCTGGGTGAGGTGTACTGGGTATGTCCCACCGGGAGGAGGCCCCGGGGCAGACCCAGGACACGCTGGAGAGATTATATCTCTCAGCTGGTCTGGGAATGCCTTGGTGTTCCCCCGGATAAGTGGAAGAAAATGGATGGATGGATGGATGATGGATGGCAAACATACATTCAGGAAATATCAGTTCCTTTCGTCTAGTCTTTTTTCAGACTGTCCAAAGAGGAGCTCCAGAAAGCTGAAGAACCGTTGCTCAAGAGCACTTTAAAAGATACAGACAGCCTCCCATTAGATGCACCTGAGGTATAAATGTGATGATTCTAGGTGATGTTCACAAAGGTTGACCTCTGACCTTGAGGGATTTGATCTCAGCGTGTGGAAGCTCGTCCTCACCTGCTTTAAACAGGTGAGTCCAAAGTGTGATTAACATAGCATCATCCACAAACCTTCACATCAGACTCTCAGAGTTCAGTTTCCTTTATTTAAAAACAAAGGAAGACAAATCAAGAAAAAAATCAAAGAAAAATCATCACATTCAAAGTTCACTCCAAGTATGGGTGGAGATGGCTGCACAGGCATCCACCCTTCACTCCCCTGAAAAGCAGATGAACTTGACTTTAAATGAAAAGCATGGTTCTGCTTATTTAGCACAGAAAACAGGAAATACAGGAACACTTCACAGCAACGCTTCACATATAAACTCACAGTAACGACACTGAGATTTTATGAAAATTTCACTTCCTGTCTCGATTAATGTGACGAAGAAGAGCTCCAGGTTATAAAAATATAGACAGACTTTATTCAGATTTACAGGAGACGCTATTGTCAGGATTACATCGTCACAGGTCGGACAAAGATGGGAACGACCTGTTGTGGGACGTGTCCCTGTGGGAAACTGTGTCACCTCAGCGATGATACAAAACAGCGAGTTTTGATCTGAACTCAAACAGTCCAGGTGAGACTGAAGGATTGCATCAGCTGTTCAGGGGTTTGACATTTTCAGGCTCAGAGCTAACAGAGCAGGACTTTTACACAAATATTAAGAATAGTCGGCAGAGTTAAAATGATCTTAGCTTGTTCAGCCCACTGAACCAAAGTTAGTTTGATCCAGAATCCACTGCAGTGGTGTAACAGACGAAAGCTACATCATCCATAAAATACTTGTTACACATCATTACACCTGAACCTCCACACCCGCTCCGCCGGCTCCACCTAAACACACTTCTCCGAGTGGCTCCTTCTCAGGAGGTCAGACGAGCCGTCGTCATGTGAGCTCTGAGGCGAGAGTCCGGGCGGAGCGCTTCCTCGCCGGTAGAGGATGACGTATGACTGCAAGAGAGGGTGGGACCGTTTATTCTGACCTCTGCTCAGTCACAGCAGCTCTGATCACGAGTACATGCAGACACCAGCATTAACAACAGCAGCAGAGGCTAAACACTGATCCACACAGTGTCATGTGACTTTCTGTGGACTGCATCAAACGTAGCCTGTTTGTATCATCAGTGTGATTGATAAACTGATTAAATCTGATTGATTAGTCGCTGTTACCAGAGATTTGGGGAGTCTCGTTTTCAGCACACTGAAGGTCAGCCGGCTGCCGTAGACGACCAACGCCACGAGGAGGAACGCCAGCGCGCAGAAGGCCCCCAGCAGCACCACCAGCATGTACACTGAGGAAGAGACGCAGGGTGCAGGTGTTAGACATCCACCTGCACATTTACATGCCTGAGAGGAAGTGCTCGCTCTGAAACCAGGTTCCTCTTTCAGTCTTCAAACACGGTCCATGTGCCTGCATCAGTGCGTGAGGTCTGTGAACACGCATGTGTCCATACACAGTAATAAAACCGAGCTCCCATTGGCTGTGCCGGACGCACGAATGTGACATCATGTGAAAAGAAGAGCTAGGCTAATCAGAGGCGCGTCTTACATACTACATTCAATTCAAAACGGACACTCTGGAGTTTCCTTATGTCTCTGAGCAGTGAGAATATTTACATTTAATAAATATTCTAACTTATCAAACATGATTTTGTGGCACAAACAGGATTTCTTTATCACCAGACTCCAAAATAAGCTACAGCAGTGTGTGGAGTCTTCCTGTCACACCGTGGACGTCAATCAGGTTCAGCTTTAGCGCCATCATGAACTTGTAATAAACATCGGCTCGCGTCTCGACTTCTGCACTCACAAAGTAATCCTTCATCTTATACCAGACCCTGAAACTAGCTGTGTTAACTCCTCCCCCTCTTTAATCCAACTTTCTTTCCGATTGGGTCTCACGCTCTGGTGGGCGGGGCTTTGACCCCCCCCCCCGTGACATACTACAGATGCAGGAGAAGACAAAAACTGTGATAAACAGTAAAGTGGGTTAATTCAGTTGTTTATACATCAAAACAAGATAAAATTAGAGCTGTCGTATTATTAGCTCAGTAAACTGAAACGACATTAACCAGGAGAGCGAGTCTGCAGCCACACATACGTGAGTTTCTGGGTGGGGGGCTGGTGAAGGCACACTGAGGTTCACTCGGGATGGCTTTGGAGAAGTGAGGCTTGACGGAGGCGGTCACACAGTACTCCACACCTGTCTGCAGGTAGCTGATCACAGTCTCCTCAGAGTAGGGCATATGCAGCGTGAACTGAAACACACAAACAGACAAAGTTCATACTGACGGTCCCGACAGGCGGAAACAAACGTCATCATGTGACAGGAAGAAGATGCTGAAAACGGACCACACTTCAGCCAACCCTGAGATCCCCCATCAAAGGTTAGTCATGGATCTGCTGCTGTGTGGTGTGGATGATTCACTGTGAAAAGTCCTGATGCTCAGCTTCACGTCCACCAAAATCAGAGTGTTCTCCAAAGTGTCCACAAACTGTTTGTGGACTGTGGTTACACTGACAGCTGTGAAACCTGACCTTAAACACGTGCACGTGAACACAGCTGATAAAAAGCTGGACAAGGTGAAGACTGAATGTTCTGGTTTGTGGGCTTTTTAAAAATACATGTAGAGCCAAAGAACCGCAGCACGTTAAAAAAGGAGAAATTGATCCAACACAGAAGAAGGAAACTGACAATACGGGAAAACCTGCAGGTCAGGAAGCTTTTAAACCTTCGACCAAACCTTCACAGATTTCTGTGAATCAGACTCGACTTCTGATTCACTGCAGGCAGGTTTATGGTTACCTGACCTGTAGCTTCTCCACTCGTTCCTCCAGGAGGCGCTCTTTCCTCCATTTCTTGTCATTCCAAACAAACTGGTGCAGATGCACTGTACTTTGTACTTTGTACAGTGCATCACTTCCTGTGTTACAACTGTGATTTTATTTTTCCAAAGACAGGAAGAGCTGCAGCTCAGCAGCTGATCAGAACAGGAAGTAAAGCAGAGCGACACACTGAGCCGCTAACATGAGGAGCTACCGAGCGCAGAAACATCTGGGCCAGAGGTGGCCCTGTGTGGACTCATATATGTGTGTGTGTGTGTGTGTGTGTGTGTGTGTGTGTGTGTGTGTGTGTGTGTATACTGTGGAAGGTTTTAGGCAGGTGTGAAAAAATGCTGCAAACAAAGAAAACTTTCAGAAATATAAATGATTGTTTATTGGCCCCAAATGTATTCTGCAGCCGGACAACGAGCCCAAACACAGCCAACGTCATGAAGAACTATCTCCAGCGTGAAGAAGAACAAGAAGTACAGGAAGTGATGGTACGGCCCCCACAGAGCCCTGACCTCAACATCATCCAGTGTGTCTGGGATCAGAGAGAAGGATGAGAGGAAGCCCACATCCACAGGAGGTCTGTGCTTATATCTCTGAGGTGTTTGGATCAACCTACCAGCCGAGAAACGGTGTGCAAGTGTGCCTAGAAGAAGGCAAAGGGTCTCACCAAACACTGATGTGATTTAGATTTCTCTTTTGTTCTTTACTGACTGATCAAAATAAATGATTAACACTTTTATTTTTGAAAGCATTGTTTGTTTACAGCAGTTTCTCTCACCTAAAACTTTTGCACAGTACTGTATGTAGATATATATATATATGTGTGTGTGTGTGTCACATAAAAGTCCACACAGGTGAGACGTGGATTTGCTGGACAAACTGTGTTTACACCTGAACATTTTAGAGAGTTCAGGGTCACTGAGGATGAACTTCCTACTCATTATTGAGTCATTATCTGTTATTATGTGTAAGTGTGACACGACTCCATCCTGGATCTCATGATGCCGACTTCAGCGGAAAATGTTCATTTTGTGTACTCGGACATAAATCAGATGAAAGTCGTGTGGGTTATGATCGATTTATAAAGTTCCATCACAGAGATATTTTTAGTAAGCTGTTGTTGCAGCTCGTTAAGTAGCTTGTATTTTGTGTTTGTGTAGTTATTGCCAGCTGTCAAAGCTGAGCATTAGTGAGTATCGAGGTTAAGGAGGTCGTGTCCCGCCTTCGCCCAGCCGCTGGTGGGCTGATCATCTCGGTGACGGCACCATCTCCTCCTGGAGCTTTAAACCTTTAAACTATGCAGTACCCATGAAGACAGCAACAACAAATCACTATAATTTTATAAACGTAACCACATACTTCTTTTTGATTAAACATAACCAAGAAGTTTTTCACAAAAGGGACACAGAGAACGGGAGGACTCATAATCAGAAGATAACGAGCCGACTGAGACTGTGGTGGAAAAAGTTGTTAAAGCTTTTTTTCTTTACTTGGATTTTTTATAAAAACTCACCAAAACCCCCAAAATAACTGTTTTTCTTTAATGTTCGTTATGCATTTACTGTGTTTTTGCTACAACTACTTTGAACTGCTTTTATTTTTCTTGTGAAGAAGACATTAAGTGTTGTTTTAGTGGATTTTAGCTTAATACGTGAATTATTTTCATCCTAGTTTTACAGGGAATACTGTGAAGTCATATGTTAAAGTTTTATTTGTAATAAGTATTTGATCAAAGCCAGAATAGTTGTTAGTTTGTTGCTCTACTACAATCTGCAGGATACGACACATTTTCCAACATACTGAAGAGTTTATTGTTTTTCTCATAAATGTTTCACATTTTTACTGAAAATTTGCCATTTTTGTTGTAAACGAGTTATTTTCCCCATAAATATAAGATGGTTTGGAAAGCGATGTGTGAAAACGGAGCTTTTGAAAGCTGCTTGCCGTGCCTCCTGCGCACCTTTACTTCCTTTTTTTGACACCAGACCGTGCGCCATGTTTTTGTTTGTAGACTTCTGATTGGCCAACACTTCTGCATTTCCATGTGGACGAGGGTAATTAGACAGTAAATGGTTGCACTTAAAGAACCCAGAGTATTAATCACATGTGTGGGCGTGGCCACAGATCTGCTGTCCAGCTTGACTCTTATTGATAATAAATGTGCAGATGCAGAAACATCACTATTACTGCTACAAATAGGAATATATTCATCTTCATAATAACGTTTGTTTAGGTTTTTGTTTATTATGCTTATTTTTGTCATAGATGTATTTTGGGGCGTGTGAACATGCTCTTTGTGTTAGCGCCTCCTGTGTAAATGTGATACAGGCTATAAATCAGCTCTACACCTGCAGCCCAAACCTCCAGACTCTGTCTCCCCTACTTAACCCCTGACCCCAATCAGGGGGTGTGAGCTGACCCCGATCCCCCACAAAGTGAATGAATCCTGCCTACCAGAACATGTAAGCGGGGGATTTCTCTGTAACTTTCAATGTGACTTTCAGGTCCTGCTTATTGAGGAAGAATCTGTAAGTCGTGTGTGTTTAATCTCCTTCAGCCGACATGTTCCAGCTCGCAGAGATGACTGACCCTCTTCTCTTGAAGCTCAGCGTTTCCTCGAACACAGGCAGACGTGAGCTGGGGGAGAGGAAGACGCTGCCAGAAACCACAGAGTGAAAAACGTTAGCGGCACCTCTCCACGCTGCGAGGTGCTTAATAATCGGAGCGAGCTTTCAGACGAGCTGCTGTGTGGGTTTGCCGTTGTGATTTCTTGGTATTCCACACGGCTCAGAGTTTCACAGCATGTAAACGGCCTCCGTTAAAACACGCAGGTGTGCGTGACGCGGGAGGATCCGAGGCTCTGCGGCTGGTTCGTCTCAGCATCAAAAAGCTCTAATTTTCCACAAAACACAGACGTGCTGCTAAAGGAGTGTGGATGAGGTCAGCTCCTGTTTAAGGTGGAAAATTAAAGGATGAGCCTCACCTTTTACTAACAGCAGGGCTGAAATGTAGGAAAATTAGCTTTCCATGGAAAACTGTGTTGTCTTACATGATGATGACCAAGAAGAAAAAACCTACATTTGAATGAACTTCATAAGATTATAAAAGATTTCCTTGTAATAAGTCAAAGTGAGAGAAGTACTAATAAAAATCTGGAAATGTACTCCTTCACAGACGTGTGCAGGAACTTCGTACTGTCGAGTACACCAAAAACACAACCACATGCAAACCCCTGTGGGTGTAGCCACAGGAGGAAGACAGGAAGCACCGTTTAAACGCACGCATGTTTGCAGAACTCAGATTAACAGCGTGACAGCGCCGAGACAACCAAAGCGCTCCGAAAGTTTAGTCATAAAATTATTTTGTTGGTAAAATATTTGTATTTGTTGTATTTGCAGAGGTACAAGAAAACACTGTAATCTGAATAAAAGTTGGTTCAAATCTCAAATACTGATGAAAACTGAAAAGAAGTGTTTGACATGTTCATTCATTTGTTTTCATTTATCGTTGAACGAGTCACAAAATTATTTTAGATTTCAATTTGTATTTTAAACAATCACACTTTTAGTATGTTTCTGAACACTGCAATGATTTACAAAACTTAAATATCACTGAATTCTCTGTAATCAGAAAAGTTATTTTATACCAACAACAAAAAACAAGATTTACTTATGAAATAAAAGCCAAGATTCACTCATTAAAGAAAAGCTTCCATAACTGGATCAACATGTAAGGAACTTTTCAGAGGATCCTAAACTTTGTTTCATGAACATTTCAAACCGGTTTTCCCTGCAGGAAATGAGTTTTAATGAGTATTTTTATGAAAACGCAAACAAACAGGTCCTAAAATGGAGCCCTGAGGGACACCTGTGTGTCCACAAACACAAAATCTACAAGATAATCTCTAAAACAACAGGCAGAGTTTGTAGGTTGTTTTAGAAAAGTCTCAGTCTTTGTGTGTTTTGGCCTTTTGTCCACATGTAAATGGGGTCCTGGGTTACTGAAAAACTGAAAGAAGTCAAACAAACAGGTGTACATTTATCTGGTTTTGTGATGGTGGGGCAGGTTATTACCTGGAGGCTTCTGATTGGTCAGCATTCTTGTACTGTTAGGTTTAAATCGTCCCATGACTTTTCTCATATTTTGTGTTTTCATGTTCAAAGCGGTTCTTGGGGGTAACGGGGGAAACCCCCTTTTCAAAAAATACCCGAGTGCTGGTGGGCGTAGCCTGAGAGTATGGCCGACATACCTCCGCTCCATCACGGGTTCGTTGTACGTGGAAGACTAAGTCTGTGTGGCTGTCCTTCAGGTACTCGCTCGCCAAGACTTCAGGAAGTGTGAGGTGCAGGATTAAACAGTTCCCACATCCAGACACCGCCACGTCAGGAGGTCCAATCACAGCTACAGAAAAAAGAAGAAATTCAGTCAGCTGGAAGGAGACTGGACACAAATCAGTACAGCGACACATACACAGGCGATGATTTTAGTTTATGTCAGAAGAAAAACCTTAAAGAGATTTCTAACCAGGGAAACTGTTCTCAAAGGAAAACGTTGTGGGACCGCGTAAAATCTGTTTAACGAAGCTGTAAGCAGGATTAGAAGAAGATGAAGGTAAATCATTAGGAATGTACAGGTGATGGCACGAACAGTCACATGATGTGGATACGGGGGACGTATCCTGGCTCAGGGCGAGCTTTGATAAAACAACCACAAAACCAGAAAAATATTAAGTATGACGTTTGTGGTGTTAAATGCAAGATGGTGGGTGGAGTTACTGATGTAACCTGTGTTAATAGGATTTATCGTTTTACACTGCTGGAAGGTTACAACAAATATGACATAATAATAAGTACAAGTGTGCTGTGTTGGCTCTCCATCACACGCTCACGCTTTCATCATAAAACTGGTAATGTAACGTGTTAAAGTGCCTCACTGTCTGACAGCGGCAGGAAGCTGTCCGATACCGTCCAGCTGGACCTCTGGGTGGCCGTGAAGGCCTGGACACGAGCTACGTAGTGGTCGAACGGGTCCTTGAAGGCTCTGGTCAGGTCACATGTCTGTCCCACCCTCAGTGCCACACAAGGCGGCACCGGCTTCCACGACTGCTTTCTTCATGTCGAAGAAAACAAAACACAAAGACGGACAGATTACTGTGTCATCCTGTGAAATAAACCTTTCACAGATGAATGAAACTGTGGGTGTGTGCGTCATCCACAATAAATAACCTCACATCTGCCTTCAAATAAATATGAAAGTTCACATTTACTCAGAAAGGAAAGTGCTGACTCTGTATTTAGAGGTGCCTCAGAAACAGAAATGAAACATGAAACTTACTGAACAAAGGAGCTAAATAAACAACAAACACAGGAGATATCATTCAGGATCAAATGAGGCTGAAATTAACTTTACTGACATTATTGTGACCTGACGTTTTAGTAAGAAGCACCTTCAGCCCAGGAGGTGCCAAACCTCAGGGACTGAGAATCCAAGAGTACAGTGAAGAATTCATGTTATAACACAGAAACTGCTTCTGTTTCTGGGACATCGTCACAGAATATCGACTTGAGTCATTCCCAGGCGCCGTTTTTACATTTCTGACTACAAAGCTAACCACACAGTCTCTGATGTACTGTATTTTCCGCACCATAAGGCACACTTAAAATCCTTTAATTTTCTCAAAAATCATCAGTGCTCCTTATGTATGAACTCTGGTTGTGCTTACTGACCTGGAACCGATATCATGACGTACACGGTGCTCAAAAATCTGTCAAAAATGTTTTAGTAAGACTTTGGTAAGCTACGAAGCTGCACCGCTTGATGAACTATCAGAGGGTAACGGCAACTGTAGTCAAGGGGCCTCGCGGAGGAATCTGGGTCCTAAACTCCGTCTTTTCAGGTCCCAAAGTCAAACGAACACTGCAGCATCACTGAGAGTTACAAACTGTCTAAATTCTTTCATCTTTGATAAAATGATCAGCGTTGCTGCTTTACCAGGTGTAACAATTAAGTTTAACATCCATGAAAACAGAATTTATTAAATTTAATGGAGTTAGAAGTTAGCAGGAAGTTAGCTCGCTAGCTTCCACCTAAACATGATATAGCATGTTCTGACTGAGAGATTTCTGAAAGAATTCAAATGTACAGCTCTGCTATCACTTCCAACATAAATGAAGACAGAAAACTAAACAGCAGTGACGTTTGTAGGGTTACTGAAGTTGGGCTAGCTGGTATATAATGATGTGCTATGTGATCGCTAGCGACACAGCTATGTTAGCATAACATAAACACAGTGAAGCTGGAGGATGAACGCTAACTTTTTTCCACTCAATAAAAGCTAACGTGAGGGTTCCCGATGGTTAGGGACAAATGCAATTGCTGAATCGGTTTTGTTTGAGACAGCTTAAATCTCTGATCAGATTTTCTGAATACCTGGAGCGGACGACTTCTACCATGAAGCGGGCGTCGGAGGGGGTCTGAGGGCCCGGCTGGAAGCTGAGTGTGTGTTCCAAGTTGATGGAAGAGATGGAAACGCTGGAGGGTGCAGAAAGGGAAACGCCCATTGCTACAGAAAGGAAGAGGATATAAAAACTTTTTAAAATAATCCTCCTGTATGCTTAGACAGGAAGTGTTTGTACTCACACAGTTTCGGCTCTGCAGATTTAAAATGAACCTCTCAAAACGCATTTGAAGTACAAACTCTGAGCTTTACTTCAAGGAGTGGAATAATCCACTATTTTATAACTGGATAATGTACTTAACACTGTTTTTTACACAGGAGTGGATATATCTTTGTTTCTTCAAAAACTAAACTCATCCATCCAATAGTCCGATGGACCATTTGCAGACAACTCATTAACAGTTTGGTCCACAGAGAGAACAAAGACAAGATCATGGACATCCACAGGAGACAGAGGGGGATGATCCCAGGATCCTTTCCATGGTGAAGAAAACCCCCCTTTCAACATCCAGTCAAGTGAGGAAGACTCAACGCGAGGAAGACTCCTGTTGTCGTAGGCCTTTACACACAGACTGACTCAAAATTCAGAATTTTTTAGACGTGGACTTGTCTGGAATGTCAACATGAAACGATGATGAACTCGTCCTGATGTTCCTGAACACAAAAAGGAAGAAACAGAGATTCTGGTTTGTCCGATGCTCAGGAGCAGGCAGCAGCAGGGAGGATTTCCTGTTCTGATCCCCGAGTCGAAGCCTTCGGACGCGTTTCAGGATGTCAGCGGGACATTTGAGCTCCTGTTTATTAGAGTTGTGACCACATCTGAGAAGGCAGAGGACTGATTCAGAGAGCCGACTGACCCACAGCAGCAGCTAGCTGTGAGTCTGAGGGATGCAGGATTATTTACTGTTTATAACTTTGTGTGACTTGAGCTACGAGAACAAGTGTGGCCAAACCTGAATGGGCAGATATTTATTCACATGTGAAAGCTGGAATAACCCAGTGTGATTGGAGAAATTAATGCTTTAAAGCTGTTCAATATCACCATCCTGACACTTTGAAGCTGAAGTCATAAATGTGGGTGAGAAATGTAGGGAAGCTGAAGCTGCAGGAACTTTTCACAAAATTAGTTTACAAGTCGGAAATAGAAAAGCTTAAAGCTCTAAAGTCCAGCAGAGGGCGACTCCTCTGGCTGTGAAATGAAGTCTGATTGCATAGAGGTCTGTGAGACATAAGCCTCCAACTCAAAAAAGATGGTCCCATTGGAGTAAGAAGGGACCTGAAAACAGGGAGGGTTTAGGGCGGAGCTACATTTGATTGACAACTGCATCGCCCCTCTGTCCCGACAGATCTCACATTAAATCAAAATTTATTTCTATAGCACGTAATATTACAACAAAGTTGACCAAAGTGCTTCACAGTCGGTCAGAGCAATAGCATCAGACAGAATAAAAACAGTTAGAAGGAGGACAAGAAACAATATGGTAAACAGCATAACTAGCCACGGAATAACCAACTAGTTTGAATCAAAAGCCAGACTACAATAATACGTTTTAAGACGCAATTTAAAGACTGGATGGACTCGGAGGAACAAATATAGGGAGGGAGGTTATTCCAGAGTCTGGGAGCCACGACAGCAAAGGCCTGACCTCCTCTGGACTTCAGACGAGACCTCAGTTGGGTCAGGAGCATTTGATTGGAAGATCTACGTGCCTTATTAGGGATATACAAATGGAGGCGATCACATAGATAGCTGGGGGCCGAATTGTTTAAAATTTTAAAGGTAAGCAAGAGAATTTTGAAATTGATACGGTAGAGCAGATCTACCTGCTCATTTGTCACATCCGGGTTCAAAGCATCAAGATGATGATGAGGAAACATCTTCATGATGGGAATACATCAGTGTATCTGTGAGGTGTCTGTATGCTGTGCTTGGATCATGACAGTGTTCTTTAGTTATTTAAAGACATCCACAGGAGACGACAGATGTTTCACTCAGAGCTGCTCTGACCTGCCTTTTGGCCTACTTTGGACAAGTGGACTTTGTCACTTACCTTCAGCCTTTATTCAAAATGATCACGAGTAAGCCTCCAGGTTTGGGAAGGGTGGGTTTACAAAGAGCTTCCAAATGGGAATGCGGACAGTTGGATCACCTCCAGACCTTTCACCCGCTTCATTTACAGAGAAACAGCAGCTCCATTTGATCTCCTGAGAATCAGGAACTGTGCAAAGAAATGTCTGTAGTCTCTCAACTAAGTGAGTAATATTCCTGTTCAATCCCGTGAAGTAAAGCTGAGATTCTGCACTTCAATCGCAGAGTCGTGGCTATAAAAGGCTGTGACTGGTAAGAGACCTAGAGCAAAGAGCACTTCAGTACAGACTGAGAAGGAAATGAAACTTACCTGAGCCACAAACAAGTGGCTACTACATATATGCAGTGCAGGCTGTTGGAAGAAACACATACACATGACAGCAGAGTCAGTGTTTCGTCACAGGTAGTGACGTTCCAGGTGACTAATTCAGGGATCACTTACACAGAGCCAGACTAAAAGTAAGGAAAAGGACGAGTCTGCCGTTTGTGTTCAGGAGTAAATCAGATGAGTGGCTCTTTGCGTGCTGATTAGCAGTGCGTAGCTAACCTCCTGCCGTTCAGAGCCTGTTTGCTTTATCTGGATCATGGACCTTTTCTTTGTGGTCTGCGGTTCTGTGACAGCGGTTAGTGGTAAGTTGACTGCTGTTACATTATTATAACGGACATTAACACGATCTGAAAAATCTATTTCACGGGCGTCCATGCAGGAAGTGGCCAGCAGCAGCGTCATGACCACAGACCCAGTGGGCGTGTCCCGGAGATAAACTTTCCCCCTTGGACCAAAGGACAGTGACTAACACAAAAGTATATTCAGTAGTTTAGATGGTTACCTAGACAACCAGAGCTTGTAACGTCCGCTAGTGGCCAATCATCAGCTACAAAGTGCGATGACTTCCTGTGTGGCCAGTATCCACTCTTTGAGTCTGACATCATTAGCTGTTTCCGGGTCCAAACTCCGCTTCAGGTCCCAAAGTCAAACGAACACTGCGGCATCACTGAGAGTTACAAACTATCTAAATTCTTTCATCTTTAATAAAATGATCAGTGTTGCTTCTTTACCAGGTGTAACAATTAAGTTTAACATCCATAAAAACAGGATTTAATAAGTTTAATGGAGTTAGAAGTTAGCAGGAAGTTAGCTTGCTAGCTTCCACCTAAACATGATATAGCATGTTCTGACTGAGAGATTTGTGACAAAATTCAAATGTACAGCTCTGCTATCACTTCCAACATGAATGAAGACAGAAAACTAAACAGCAGTGACGTTTGTAGGGTTACTGAAGTTGGGCTAGCTGGTATATAATGATGTGCTACGTGATCGCTAGCTACACAGCTATGTTAGCATAACATAAACACAGTGAAGCTGGAGGATGAACGCTAACTTTTTTCCACTGGATAAAAGTTAACGTGAGGGTTCCCGATGGTTAGGGACAAATGCAATCGCATGGCAGGATGCTGTAAACGGACCAAACTTCAGTCAGGAGAACAACTGAGATAATCCATCCACAATACGAGGTTAGTCATTAATATACTGCTGCATGGGCTGGGCTGGAGTTACATCGTAAGGGTTTAAAAACTGAGCTTTAAAATGAACAGTGGTGATAAAAACCGAGAGAGGCCGACAGTGATCACTGACTGTTTTTCGGGGCTTTTTCAGATTAAATAGAACAAGATACAAAACATGTTAAAAACACAACAGCCTTAATAAACCTGGCTCAGGGTTCATACGTCATCACTTAACAGCCAGATCCCTACACTGACTAGGGAGGGAGCTAAACCTGACATGTATTATAGCATTGTAAGATATGTATGACAATATAAATAATCTGAAATAAATTCAGAACTTTTACTTTAAGTGTCTAAATTCTTCCTTCAGCAGTGTCTGAACATTAACTCGACACAGGCTGCTTTAAAGCCTAAGAACAGAAATGCATAAGGGCCAAACCCAAGCCTCAAGATCCAGCTGAAAGTTTTATTTATCACACCTTCATGGCACCATTATTAAGGTCCAGAGACTTTAGAACAATAATATTATAGAAAATCTGAGCAATAAATCACACTCTACTGTCAGTAAACTTCATTATTAACTTTTATATTGTGATTTTTTGTCAGTTTTTTGGCAAATGAGCAAAAGTCTTGCTACAAGTTTAAGGAAGTGAAGAGAAATGAAACCAGAAGTAACATTTTACAACAAATAATAATGATAATTAGTTATTTAAAATGTTATTAACATAATACGTCATTTTTAACTATCACAGTTTTTCCTTCACTACCAGTCTGATTTCCTGTGACCCCCTCCTCCTTTGAACCCCCCCAGAAACAGATTCAACACCCCTGATTCAAGCTGTAAACCTGCTGACATTTCCTGTAAGTCCCTGAGTGCTTCAGTATAAATAAGAATGATTATTAATTCTCCTGCTAACATCCACACTCACTCTTTTCCTCCAATACACACAAACTTCAATGCAAAGGTGTAAAAAAAACAGAAAAAACAACAGAAAGCTTCAGTAACCCCCCACCTTCACCCCAGTGAGCATTACCAAGGTGTAAATGCAGAAGCAGCAGCATCCACAGCCCCATCGTGTGTCCATGGACTGTGCCAAAGTTAGACTGCTTCAAGGCGGCTGATAAGCTGTTTTTGGGGCTGAGGACAACCTATAGAGGGAGGGCAGGGCAGCACAGGGGCATGTGTTATTGTACAGCTCTGAGTTTCTGTTTCCACAGAAGTCCCTCCCTGCTCATACTACAGCTCCAGCTCCTGAGCACACAGGACGCCAGCAGCACCGTCTCAGACCTTTATTGGTTTGAAGCACGAGTCTGTACAAAAACATCTGAGGCTTCTTGTTGTTTTTGATCAATATAGAAATGAAGTGGCTCAACACTGGACGCTGTGAGTACAAACATGCAAAAATGGCACAAACATGTTGTGATTACACTGTTTGAATAAAGCTGTGAGTTGTATGAGTGCATTACAGAGGTATGATGTGCTTTATGTGAATGAAAATAAGCGAATAAGCAGGCTGTGTGAGGCTGATTCGCTGCAGACACGTTCATGATCAGACATGATGAAGAGTTCAGACACAGACGTGCCCATAACAAGAGTCGCTGCCTTTAAACACACATAAGAATCAAGTCATTTCATCTGCTGTCAGATTATTTCTTCCTGATTAAAACATTAAAAATCATAAAAAATGTCCAGCAGCGCCCACCAGAGACCAGAGGGACAAAAACCAACAGCAACAATCAATCAGACTGATTCAGAGATAATCAGCTCTACATCATTGATTACAGAGGTCCTTACGGGAAAAAGAAACTAATCGTCACTGACATGAAACATACAGGAAATGACTTCAGTTTGTTACGATTCTGTTGTTCTGTTGTGCTTCAGTTTGTTTTACTGTCACCAACAAGAATAAAAACTAAAACTAACGGAGCTGGTTACACAATCAGTACTCAGAGCAGCAGCTCTCCAACACAGACACATCACAGTAACCAAACATTTTACAAATGTCAGTGTTTCAGTGCTGATGGACAAAGTCTGCAGGTGAGAGATGTTATCGTCTGAAGGGGAAGAAGTCGATCCAGAAGACGCCCGGGTCATTACGCCTGTCATACTGAAGCAAGTCCACCAGGTGTCACTGCAGGTCTTTCTCAGTGTAAAGCCAAGCCTCCCTGTTCCCCCCCGCCCCCCTCCCCTCCCCCCCCCCCCTCCACAGGTGAACAAAGTGGTTCTTTAACTGCCTTCTTACTCTGCTTTAATCACATGATGCAAACATGAGTAATAATCCAAAGCACGGCTGAATATGAAACATTTTGTTCAGACTCGGTGTGGGTCAGAGTTTGATTCGGGCACTGGGATGATTACGTGACGGAGTTTGGGAATGCCCAACAAACACAGCTGTGTGTCCGTCACTGACAAAACAAACAAACTGGTTTTTATTTAAAATAAGAGATAAAAATAAACCTGCTCAGAACTGGCCTCAACATTTAATACAGTGCTGCGCTCACATGTTTCAAAGTCCACCTAAAGTCTAACAGGAACATGAGATTTAGATAGATCGCCTCCCTAACACGGGACGTCCTCTAGCTGCTCACCGCGGAGACCGGACGCTAACCTCACGTTAGCCTTTTAGAGGCGGCTGAGTCGCCATCTCCAGAGACGCAGCAGGGACGGACGTCCTGGACCTCCTGCATCAGTGGGAAACTCACACTTATTAATAGAACCTGAAACAATGAGACGATCTCTGGACCTCACCCGTCTGACGGACAGATTCAAATAAGTAATATCAGCAAAGAGGTGAGAACCTACACGTTAGAATAAAAATGGCCGACGTCTGCTCCACTGCTGGTGGAGGGAAAATGAAAACATTTCAAACCCTGGCCCACATGAACCCAGACGTGGACCTGATAACCAGGCACCTTAAAGAGCTCTGTCAGATACCCGAGCGCCCCATGTATCCACAGACCTCCTCCTCTTCATCATGAACAGTTTCTGTGGCGCCCTCCTTGGCGAGCACTGAGTCAAACGCCACCTCCTCCACAATGAAGTCTGATTTTTTCTCCTCCTCTTCCTCCTGTTCCACCCTGCCGAAAGTTAATGTGAGGAGGTTCACATCCTTCTCCTCTTCCTCCTGTTCCACCCTGCTGAAAGTTAATGTGAGGAGGTTCACATCCTTCTCCTCTTCCTCCTTAGGTCTTCCTCCACAGCCCACCCTCAGCTCCAGCCCAGCTCTGGAAGGACTTCCTGTTGAAATCAGGGCGTTGCGCTGAGAGTACGGCTCCTGATTGGAGGAGACAACAGGTGGTGGTTTGGGCTGAGTCAGAGATGATGATGAAGAGGATGAAGAGGAGAGGAGGTTTGCGCCTGCCCGCTGTGTGTACGCCCCTCCTGTGCTGGTGCTCGTGCTCTCCGTCTCACTCTCCTCATCGCTCTCGTCTGAGGAGGAGCAGCTGCTTCCCTTCTTGCCTGCAGAGGGCGCCGTCTGCTCAACGTTCAGTGGGGAGATGACGTAGGGATCGTTGAGCCCCGCCTCCTCCAGGTGATGGATGGTCGTCTGACAGAGACAGAGATGAACAGTCAATAACATGAACCAATCAGACGTGCTGACATTAAACACCAGGCTGAAGTACACTGAGATTTAAAGTACTCTGTGCTGGAGGGACACAAGTATAAAATACTAATACTGCATTCCTGTTCTAATACTTTACACCTGTGATCAACACCTCTGCTGTTTTTTTAAATAATTAAAGTATTTATTAGATTTTGCATTTTATAACAACAAATACAAAAATGCAACAACCAAAAGCAAGAGGCCAACAAAAACCAAACAAACAAAAAACAAAACAAAACGAAAACAAACAAACAAAAACAGTGAGGTTTTAACGTCTGTTGCATTAAGCTCAAATGTCCAAGTCAGGTAGACATGTAGGTGCAGAAATTGTCCCACTGTTCCACTGAAGCCTCCTGATGCAACGTTCCCAATCATTCTTTCTTTCCACATTTTAAGCGTTGGAGGATGGGAGTCCATCCAGTGTTCCAAAATGACATCAATGCAGTGCTTAACCCTCTAAACTGGTGTTTATTTAATTGCAGCACCTCTCCTTTGTCTGCTAGCGGACATAATTTAGTGATCTGGGTAAGTTACAAAGTGTCCACCCCTGCAAATAATTCAATACAGTGTTCCAAACTGGAAGAACCAGCGGGCATTCCCAGAGGCCATGTATCAGAATACCTTTGCCTTGTTGGCATTTCCAACACGTCCTCTCTACCAATCCCCATTCTATACAGCCTTGAAGGAGTATAATAATATCTATTAAGAATTTTGTACTGAATAAATTTCTCCCTGGCTTCCCTAATGTATAATCCATTGTTCGACAATATAGAATCCCATGTACCTTCATCCATTGTACACCCCAGATCCCTTTCCATATTTTTTTCAGGCTCTTATTTATATTACTTTTAATCCATGGGCAAATATTATACCATTTTGCAGCTTTGCATAGGAATTGGGATAGCAACATAAAATTCTCTATCAGGTTACCTTCATGTGTTATTGTAACTCCTCCTTTTAAACAGTTTCTTATTTGCAAATACTTCCAGAAATGACTGTTACCCTCCAAATGAAACTTATTTTTAATATCCTCATACGACATGATAACACCCCCTTCAAATAGGTCACTAACAGTTCTGATACCTCTTCTTAGCCATTGTGTCCAGTAAACAGTCCGCTTACCAATTTTAATTTTAGGATTATACCACAAGGGGGCATACTTCTGTACATATGGCACAAGTTTACATTTCCTAAGCACCTCCAACCATACCGTTTTGAAAATTTCAAAATAGGGTTTTGCATCTTACCCTTATTATTTACTTTTTGTGATAAAATATCAATTGGTGTGATTGGAGATGCAAGCTTTTGTTCTATCAAAATCCAATCTATATTGTTTTTCCCTGCCCAATGTTTGCCTAATCTAGCCATTTCAAAAGAGATGCTATAATATTCTATATCGGGCAGGGCTAGTCCCCCTTCTTTTTTGGGTTGGGACAGTCGATTCAGTAAAAAGGACTAGATGTTACACTCCCTGATAATTTAGCTAAATAAATTTAGTTTACTCCATTTACCCAAGTTTTTATTGAGCTTGTTTATTAATTTTCCCACACTGTTAGTCATAATATCCTCAATATTTGGGTTCAGTTCAATTCCGAGGTACTTCATTCGTGTGTCCACCCACTTAAAGTTAAAGCCCGATATTAAGTTATGACTACAAGCTTGGGAAACCGGCATCGCCTCTGATTTATGCCAATTCATTTTGTACCCCGAAAACATTAAGTATGTATTAATCACCTCTAATAGTGTTGTGATAGAATTAGTTGGGTCTTGGTTTAATACCAGAACATCATCTGCATACAGGAACAATCTGTGTTCTCTGCCTCCCCGAATACACCTTTATTTTCTCTGCATTTTCTCTGATTTAAATAGCTAATGGCTCTAAAAAGATGGCAGTGGGCTTAAATTGCATCCTTGACGTGTTGATCTGGAAATGCTAAAAAAGGAGAAAATACCCCGAGTACATGGCTCTAATCCATCTGCAAAAGTTGTCACCTATTCCAAATTTTTCCAGGGCTGTGAACAGAAAGTTCCACTCCACCCAATCAAAAGCTTTCTGTGCATCTAAAGATATAACAAATACAGGATTTGTGTTATTTCTATTCAGCCACAGCAGGTGTAGTAATCTCCTCATATTATCAGAAGCAGGTCTATTCTTGAAAAACCCTTCTTGATCTTGATGAATAATTTGTGCTAGTACAACCTCCAACCTCTTTGCTAAACCTTTAGACAGAATTTTGCGATCCACATTGATTAAACTTATCGGTCTGTAATTGCCTGGATCAGTTAAATCCTTGTCGCCTTTTGGAATTAGTGACATTACTGCCTGATTAAAACTTGCAGGGAGTCGTCCTAATTCAAAAGCTTCATGTAATACTTCAGTTAGAAATGGACATAGCAAATCTATAAATTTATGATAAAACTCTGCTGGGAATCCATCCATCTCTTCCTTTCCATGAATTAATGCCTTCAAAGCATCCCATACAATGGCCAGCCTGTCCGTAGATCCAACGTTCACCTCTAAAAAATATCTTATATCCTCTTTTAAGGTTGATACAAATTTTTGGTCCTAGTCTCCACCTACGCGTTCTGTTCTTATCAACATTTAGATTTTGTGCAATTCTACCGGCGCGTGGTCTGTTAAAGCAATCACACCTATGTCACAGTTTATTATTAAATGAACACATGATTTAGAAATCAAGAAATAATCTATTCAGGAATATGTTTTATGCGAGTGAGAGTAAAAGGTGTATTCTCTTTCCACAGGGTGAACAAGCCTCCAAATATCTACCACACTCAGATCTTCTTTTAAAGTAACCCTGTCCCTGTTCATTAATGGCACTTCAGTGTATTCGTCCATCACATTATTAAAATCTCCACCTAACAAGATCTGGCCCTTCATGTTCCCCAGCATCTTGTTAACCTCATCCATAAAATTAGGTTCATCCCTGTTTGGGCCGTAAATATTGCACAGAACAACCTGAGCTGCGTTAATGAGAGCCTGCAGAGCTAACACTCGCCCGTCTTCATCCCGGCTTTCCTTCAATAATACAAAGTTTAGTCTTTTATGAACAAGTATCATGACACCACGACTCTTGCTTGATATTGAGTTATGAAATACTTTCCCAACCCTGTCCCTTTTTAATTTCAATGCTTCACTTTCATTCACAAAATGCAATATCAGCGCTGTGAGACTTAAGCACTTTTTCTCTTTTGACTGGTGTGTCACAGCCATTTATGACACAATATTAACGTCCACATTCCCCATGACTATGCCATGGTAAGATATCTATAAGCCTTATAACAGCTCTGCTTTAGCCAAGTTCAGTCAAACTGGAGCTTACTATTGATCAGTTATTGGTAACTATTGGTTTATTATTTCTGTCATGCTGAGTTGTGACTGTACTTTCATGATGTGGGGTATTTTTTGCTCATGTTTCTGTGTATTTACTGCTTATCCCTGACTTTAAGTTTGCCCTGCGCCTCATTTTCTTGACTCTTAAATAAACGGCAGTCAGTTTTTTCCTGTTATTGGAGATGATCTGTCTCCTGACTGTCATTAAAATGTTTGTCGGGGTTTTTGGCTGAGTCGCTCAAAAATCTCAGACAGATTTCCCCTTAAAGAGTTTTTGCTAATGCGGATATTTAATAACACTCAGTTTCGATCTGCTGTATACGCAAGGTTAATGTGACCTGATGCTGGGACAGTAACGTGTGCTGTTAGCTCTCTCTCTCTCTCTCTCACACACACACACACACACACACACACACACACACACACACACACACACACACACAGTGATTGTTACTCTGGCTCCAGATCTCAGCTCTGAATGTCTCTCTGTCTGATTTGTGCTGCTGAGGAAGTTTACTGCACACGACAAACTTCTGGTTTGCTTTGAACGTCTGGTCTGAACAGGCTGTTTACTCTGGAAGCAGCTCAGAAATCCCCCTTCATGGTTCCTCTGCGTGGCTCCAGCATGAGAACTTCTTGAGAAGTGTTTCTCGCAGCAGAGCACAGTTTTCTTTTTCCTGGAAGTAATTATGAAAAACGATGACATCTGCTCACATCATCACAGCTCTGACGTTTAGCTGGCTGCACACAAGTCCATGTTTCACCCTGTCCCACCATCAGACGCTCTCACCCAGCAGCAATTATTCATAAAATTATAGACATCAGTCATATAACGCGTACTGCTGCAGTCGTCAGTGGATATTTGCACAGATTAGATCAGCTGATACACACACACACACACACACATATATATATATGTATATATATATATATATATATATATATGTATATATATATATATATATATATATATATATATATATACATACATACATATACATATATATATATATATATATATATATATAAACCTGAACAGACGCAAACAAAGAAGTACAACTGAATAAATGGATATGCAGTACAAAAAGTAAATGTATAAAATATTAAAAAACTGAAGTAAATTTAAAAGGTTCCCCTAAAACTGAAGCTGGACTGATTGGCTAATATCATCCAAACTGACTGTGACAGGCAGCCAACAGCAGCAGTGCAGGAGCTGACGGCAGTTACACTGTTAATCAGCTCGTCTGTTTAGCCAGCTGCATGATTAACATGTTGGACAATGTTCGTTAAAATCTTCATTTCTGCAGATTTTGAACGAAAAAGGAAAAAAGGGCAGAGACTGAAAAACAGCACATTAGACAAAAACACAGTTTTTACAAATCCAACCAGCTCAGCAGTGAATATTCACTATGACCGACTTTACTCTTCAGTCTGAAGCAGCATCTCCTGACCTCCTCCTGACGTTCTCCTGTCCTCCTCCTGACGTTCTCCTGTCCTCCTCCTGTCCTCCTCCGGACCTCCTCCTGTCCTCCTCCTGACCTCCACCTGTCGTCCTCCAGACCTCATCCTGACCTCCACCTGTCCTCCTCCTGACCTCCTCCTGTCCTCCACCTGTCCTCCTCCAGACCTCCTCCTGACCTCCACCTGTCCTCCTCCTGACCTCCTCCTGACCTCCTCCTGACCTCCACCTGTCCTCCTCCAGACCTCATCCTGACCTCCACCTGTCCTCCTCCTGACCTCCTCCTGTCCTCCACCTGTCCTCCTCCAGACCTCCTCCTGACCTCCACCTGTCCTCCTCCTGACCTCCTCCTGACCTCCTCCTGACCTCCTCCTGTCCTCCTCCAGACCTCATCCTGACCTCCACCTGTCCTCCTCCTGACCTCCACCTGTCCTCCTCCGGACCTCCACCTGTCCTCCTCCTGACCTCCACCTGTCCTCCTCCTGTCCTCCTCCTGACGCCCTCCTGTCCTCCTCCGGACCTCCTCCTGTCCTCCTCCTGACCTCCACCTGTCCTCCTCCGGACCTCCTCCTGTCCTCCTCCTGACCTCCACCTGTCCTCCTCCTGTCCTCCTCCTGTCCTCCTCCAGACCTCATCCTGACCTCCACCTGTCCTCCTCCTGACCTCCACCTGTCCTCCTCCGGACCTCCACCTGTCCTCCTCCTGACCTCCACCTGTCCTCCTCCTGTCCTCCTCCTGACGCCCTCCTGTCCTCCTCCGGACCTCCTCCAGACCTCATCCTGACCTCCACCTGTCCTCCTCCGGACCTCCACCTGTCCTCCTCCTGACCTCCTCCTGTCCTCCTCCAGACCTCATCCTGACCTCCACCTGTCCTCCTCCAGACCTCATCCTGACCTCCACCTGACCTCCTCCTGTCCTCCTCCAGACCTCATCCTGACCTCCACCTGTCCTCCTCCTGACCTCCACCTGTCCTCCTCCGGACCTCCACCTGTCCTCCTCCTGACCTCCACCTGTCCTCCTCCTGACGCCCTCCTCCGGACCTCCTCCTGTCCTCCTCCTGACCTCCACCTGTCCTCCTCCGGACCTCCTCCTGTCCTCCTCCTGACCTCCACCTGTCCTCCTCCTGACCTCCTCCTGTCCTCCTCCTGTCCTCCTCCAGACCTCATCCTGACCTCCACCTGTCCTCCTCCTGACCTCCACCTGTCCTCCTCCGGACCTCCACCTGTCCTCCTCCTGACCTCCACCTGTCCTCCTCCTGTCCTCCTCCTGACGCCCTCCTGTCCTCCTCCGGACCTCCTCCAGACCTCATCCTGACCTCCACCTGTCCTCCTCCGGACCTCCACCTGTCCTCCTCCTGACCTCCTCCTGTCCTCCTCCAGACCTCATCCTGACGCCCTCCTGTCCTCCTCCTGACCTCATCCTGACCTCCACCTGTCCTCCTCCAGACCTCATCCTGACCTCCACCTGTCCTCCTCCTGACCTCCACCTGACCTCCTCCTGTCCTCCTCCAGACCTCATCCTGACCTCCACCTGTCCTCCTCCTGACCTCCACCTGTCCTCCACCTGTCCTCCTCCGGACCTCCACCTGTCCTCCTCCTGACCTCCACCTGTCCTCCTCCTGTCGCCCTCCTGTCCTCCTCCGGACCTCCTCCTGTCCTCCTCCAGACCTCCTTCTGTCCTCCTCCTGACATCCACCTGACCTCCACCTGTCCTCCTCCTGACCTCCACCTGTCCTCCTGACCACCTCCTGTCCTCCTCCAGACCTCCTCCTGTCCTCCTCCGGACCTCCACCTGTCCTCCTCCTGTCCTCCTCCAGACCTCCTCCTGACCTCCTCCTGTCCTCCTCCAGACCTCCTCCTGACCTCCTCCTGTCCTCCTCCTGACCTCCCCCTCTCCTCCTCCTGTCCTCCTCCTGACCTCCCCCTCTCCTCCTCCTGTCCTCCTCCTGACCTCCCCCTCTCCTCCTCCTGTCCTCCCCCTGTCTCCCTTCAGTAAAAACGTCTTCCTGACCGTTGCTGATGAGGCTTCAGTCGACGATCAGCTGATCACCGTCAGGTCTTTGCTCCCCGTTTCTTAAAGACGTGACTGTCAGATACACACTGCACACCACGCTGAGATCAGGTAAGTTTCCAGCTAACAGCGCCTTGTTGGTGCCACTATTTCAGGTCAAACTGTGTTTTTTCATTTGTTTGTACATTTAGCAAAAGAAGCAAATGACGTGTTTTTGTGAGAGGCGAGCAAACACAACGAGCCTGAAGAATGAAAATGAAAATTGAAATGTTGTGTGTTCATCTATATCAGGGGTCGGCAACCTGTCTGATGATGAGTGCCGTCTAAAATTTCCTCAGAAGTCAGTGTGCCATATGATTGCATTAGCAATAAATTTAATAACGCTCTATACTAACAGTTACACACTATATAGAATAACTTAACAGAATTATATTTGTTCACAGATGTTGGCAGCTATCAGCGAATAGTTATCAGCTATTTTGAAACAAAAAAAGACTTTTTATCCATAACAGCAAATGAACTGTACAACAGAAAATGCAAATGCTATTTATGGTCTCCTCACAACAATGATAAGAAAAATAAACTGAGCCAATATGGCATGTTTGTTAATACAGAGATACACATGTTAATATGATCTCTGGTCTCCCACTCAGAGACACAGGTCTCCGAGTGTCCAGCATTCAGAGGCTACCTGAGGACACTCATGTGAGAGAAAATCTGCTCACACAGATATGTAGAGCCAAATACTGTCAATAAGGCCTCTGCAATGTTCTGAAGACAGTTAACCTTGTCAGGTAGTGATGTCCAGCAGGTGAAAATGCAGCTCCATGAACACGCACAGCTGTGGATTCCAGCTGCTTCGATGTTGCATTAACTGGCATTAACTCAGCCAGTTAATGCGAGACAAATCCAGCTGCTCATTAAAGCTTTCTGGTTTGATCAGAAAAGAAAACATTGGTCCATACACCTGAAAGTCCCGAAAACACATTGTGAATTCTGTCTCGAGTCTCCGGATGTATCCGTGTATTTCCGTGGTGCTGATGCTACGCTGAGCGAACAGCTGCTGAAGCTTTTGAAGTGTCAGAATGTGGAAATTTCAGCATCGCTTGAAAAAACTGCCAGCTAACAACGTCCCTCTGACCAGTAGGCTATGTTATTTTTAGCCAATTACAGGTTGAATCTGGTAGTTGGGGTTGTTAGCTAAGACACCGTCATTAAGAAGCGACACAACTAATGTGTCTATGCGAGCTAATTTGCGATGTGCACCGCTGGCCCGGCCATTTATTTTTTAATGCACCTTCTCAGATTAATTCACTGCGTGTCGTGCCCAGGGCTGGACTGGGACAAAAAATCGGCCCGGGCATTTTGACTAGAGACCGGCCCACCAGGTATTAAAGCCATAAAGCCTTTGAATGAAAACAAATGCTGTTGTGACAGTGATGTACACTGTCTTGTTGGTATATGTATGATTTCTATACATTTGACATCAGATAAAAACTTTGGTTGTACGATTCAGATAATTATTTAATAACAGCCAGACATTTTAAATGAGAATAAGAAAGTATTTCTTTGTGCCCCCCTTTCCCTGTTAATGCCCTACCTGGCCCCCCTGGCAAAGCTTTGCTAGACCCGCCCCTGCACAGTTACCAGCTGTCAACTACCTAGAAAAGGATCCTGGTGTTATTTGTCTCTCAGAAACAGTTCATAACTTCAACTCATTCATGTCACCTAAAAGGTAAACCTGTTTCTCCATCACCTGTTCAGCTCTGATGATTCAGTAAGGACATCTCCTGGTTTCATCTTCATGTTTCCCTCTCACCACATATCCAAACTGACATCATGACCAGCAGCTTTACAGCTGTGGCTCCAGCAAACATCAGCTGATACTAGAAAGTAATATTAAATAAATTCTAACAACAGCTGATCAAGCTTAAACGTGCTGCTGTTGTTTAGCGCGACCTCCGCTGGTTTCCTCTTTCTGGCGCAAAGTGGGCGATAAATAAACAAGAGAGACGATCAGCTGATCATTGATCAGTTTCATGATTGAAGTAGCAACAGGAGAGAATGACAGGAGAAGAAGAGGCAGCTGTGCAACAAAGACACAGAATAAATCCAGCTTTGTGTCTTTTTCATTCTAGCTGAAGTCCGGGACAAACTGTGTTCCTTCTCAGCTCAACACGAAACGCGAAATATTTTCTCTCAATACGAGACGATTCTGTTTTTTAGGGGACGGTTGGCAACTCTACTAACTAACCTTATGAATAAAATAAACTATCAGAACGCCAGGACTGCCATAATGAATTAATTAAATACACCATTAAATAATTAATTAAATGTGGCAATAATTAATTAAAATTGGAAATAATTAATTAAATAAATATTTACGACACATTTAGTTAATTAATTATTGACATATTTAATTAATTATTGACAGTTTTAATTAATTATTTAATGATTCATTTATTTAAATCATTATGGCACTTTTGTCCCCTTCATGGCTAAACTTGAAATCATTTTATCTGTCAGCCTCACCCATCAACCTAAGTGGGCGGGGTTAACGCTGCCACTGCAGCTTCTCTAACATTTGATTGGTTGCCGTGCAAAGTAAGTCAAGACGGGTCGATCCTAGATAATCGATTGCTTTTGTGGACTTAGGGCAGCCAGGTATCCCAGAATCAGTGTTGGGGAGTAACGGAATACATGTACCGCCGTTACGTATTTAAAATACAAAATATGAGTAACTGTATTCCGTTACAGTTACCGTTTAAAAAGGTGGTATTCAGAATACAGTTACTTTGTTGAAATAAATGGATTACACGGCGGTACTTTCCTGTTTCATATTGTCGCGGGTCAGGACTGTTTGGGTTTTGTTTGACAGCTACGCTCTGTTGTTCCAGGCGGCAGCGTTACGGTTGCCATGGTTACAGGGTGACGCTCTCTCTGCGACTGTGTGTTTCCTGGGTGAGAGAGCGCCTTTTTGTTGTTGTTGTTGTTGTGCTAAGCTAATAGGCAGAATGCTACAGGCATGGCCCTAAAGAATGTAGCCTGATGGGCAGTGTAGTCCGTGCTGCAGCGAGAATGGACTGCCATACCCGTTATGTATCTGTGAGCGAGGGAGGGAGAAAAAGGAAAAGTACGAGCTGTCACGGAGCAGAAACGGGAGCTGGAAGCATGTAAATATAATAATAACCACTGCAGCCAAGAAGAGTGCCTGACGAGCCCAGCTGTAAGTAAGCTATTAAGACTCGACTGTACACTGTGTTCGTGTTTTCCTCTGAAACAATAAGTTCCGTTGGAGCAGCCTTTCAACGCCTCTCTCTGTCTCTCGCTAGCAAAGTTGACCCAGACAACAAAGTAAAGCTAGTTTTTGGCTACGAGCCCGACACGAACCCGACGTATTAGCCAGAGGTCCCTTTACCTTCAGTAACAGTAATAAATCACAGCAATAGTACATTCATGTAGTTGTAAAAAGCATGATAATATATTAAGTAATCCAAAGTATTCAGAATACGTTACTCTCATTGAGTAACGTAACGGAATAAGTTACAAAATACATTTTGGGGCATGTAATCTGTAATGGAATACATTTGAAAAGTAACCTTCCCAACACTGCCCAGAATGCATTTCAAATCACAGGCAGCAATGGTGGTGGTGTTTTGAAATACCCCATTTTTCTGTCACCAGATACACTTTCAACAGTGTTTTAGCCGCGGATGTCGTGGCGTAATCTTCACATGTCAACATAGAACATGTTTACAAAAGTGCTCAGATGTTTTCAGAGATGTCACTCGCTCTGCTAACAGTCAGCTGACAGAGTGCACCGAGCTCACAGCCCTGGTGTTCCAGCTTAACTGTTTTTGTTTTTGTTTTGTTTGTTTTTTTGTTTTTTTGTTTTTTTTGGGGGGGGAGGGGGGGGGGTTTACGTTAACTGCTTTGTTTACATATTCCACTCTCCGTGTTCCACATGTTGCATTCGCAGATTCTCATTTTCACCGATCGATTGTCTCTTTGCGCCTGGTCTTGTGTCTCTGTGCTTCTGTAACATAAAGAACGAGCTGACATGTTTCTCAGGACACCAGCGATCAGCTCAACAGGCCCTCAGTTTACCTGCATGCATCCTCCTCCTCCTCACCTGTCAGCTGTTTAACACCTGCTGCTAATTCAAGAAACGCGCCCACGTTACCTGGTGATAGTCACAGTTTAACTGGGCAGCCGGTGCTCGATATAACGCAATGTCGGCGCATTTTTCGGCACAAGATAAGTAGGGGAGACCGGGGATAGTTGTAACGTGGGTCAGTTGTAACACTTCCAATTTCTCCAATCAGGGCTAAGTTTCAAATGATGTGATTCATCCTGTGCATGCCCAATTCAGTTCTGCTATCACATGTGAAAAATCAGCACATTTTATCAAACACAGACAATTTAACACGAAAAAAAATAATTTGTATGCCAAAAAGTAAGTTTTTCTACTTTATTTCAATTTCTAATAGCATTATCTGCTTTGCAGTTAAACTCATCAAACTTAAATTATGTTATTTGTATGTCTATGGGGATATATTCTGTGTAGGTCTTTAGTGCTAATGTTTTAGCCGTTGGCTGTAATGTTAGCTAGTTCATGGCTATAGGAGTCTGGGTCAGTTGTAACAATAATGCAGATGTTACAATTTACCACACTATTACTTTAACTTATATTAAACAAGTTGGGGCAACGACATCAGCAGAGAGAGGTTCACTGGTCGCCTTTGTTTATGCGGTTAATGCCATTGGCAACACAACCACTGTTTACATTATGCAGACCACTGTGTCAGAGATGGACCAGTAGGAAGTACTGGTAGTGGAAATAAATCAGGATGGGTGCAAGAAACAGATTTCCTCATCTTTCTGAAGCACTTTGCAAACCACACCAAAGTAAGCCATGATAAAAAGTAATGGAATTGCGATGCTGGTGCACAACTACATTTTTTCAGCTTCATTGTTATTTTCAAAAGTTGGTGCAAGAGTTGTAGGTTATAATGCCCACTGAGCCAATGAGGCCAAACTCAAGGAAGACCAACCAAAATTAATGAAATATTCAGTTGCAGAAAATTCCATAATTTGTCTTTTTTGGGGGGTTGGAATATGTTCAAAAGCTAGATTTCTGCATTCTGTCACACACACACAGCTACATAAATGGCTGCATTCATGTGTTGAATAAAAAAGATTACATGTTAATGTTTTGTCAGTACCCTTATTTCATTGTGTTACATTTCACCCCAAGATATGTTACAACTAACCCAGACTATGGGGTTAATTGTAACATTTCACTCTTTGTGTTTGAGACCATACCATGCAATGGGTAATTGTGCTGCAGAGAAAATAGCTGCACTATTTAATAGTAGAGACATGTAAATACTTTGCATTAAATTTTGAATCCACTACCTTAAAAGAGCTTCAGTTTACAGACAGAAATGTCAAAAATGTTACAACTATCCCCGGTCTCCCCTAAATATAGTATTTCTCCCGAGCGCAGAGCTGCTGGAGCTTGTTTCCTTACAGAGCACTTTATAGGCGAACCCACTTTATCAGCGGCTGATGTCCAATCACCGCACACAGCTTTGAAACCTCACCTGAGTTTTAGCTCTCAGTGGTTAAACGCTGGACTTAATTCACTCAGGTTTTGTCTGTCGGGTCACGTTTACTTCGCTGTTTTATTTACAACTGAGCAAATCGGTTTGGCTGAGGTTAAAGTTACGTTTCATAACTGCAGAGTTTTACTGAAGTTTAACGGTTCACGGGCACATGTGTTAGACTGAACCGTTCGCTTTTCTTTATCTGGTGTGTTTTGGATTTAACTGTGAATTTTGAGATTAAACTGATTTTTAAAATGTTTTATACAAAGAGGAAAGAGAAGGCGCATTTCCACCGAGAGGAGCAGAGTTTGCAACAGCATGTTCATAATGCAGACTGCAACCTGGACAGAAATATTATATCATCTGTTTTTTAATAGTTATTCAACTGTATTCTAAGCACCAGCTATCTGTTAGAATTTTTAGAGTTTACTTAACTAAAAAACTAAAAAACTAAAAAAGAGGTTAACATATAATTTGTGTGAATTTTTTTGTTTATGTGTGTGTTTCGGTCATGTTATGTTTACCTGTCAAAGGCTTGTTAGAAACTATGAAACACACCGTGAAGACTTCTGGATGTTAGAAGAAAACTAATACTGCTCATGAGTGAGACTAAAGGCAGGAAGGTGTCCTTTAAAACTAAACATGTTAATAGGACCTCCCTATTTATATCATAGTTTATGATATAGCACGTGTATTTCAATAATAGCCTACTTATTTCAGTGTAGTGGTGAACAGTCACACAGCTCCGTGGGCGTTATCTGTGATACTGCTTAACTATAATTTATCCAAGTTTTGCAATGACAAACACTCGTGTCGCCGGTAGGTTTCCGCAGTGCCAGCAGTTTACATTACAGCTGCTTATGCAGTAACCATGGTAACCACGGACTCTGAGCGGCTGGATCGACGGAGGTCAGACAACAATTTTACATATATGATCTTAAAACAGGACACAGCCATTATCCGTCCTGGCCTCATATCAAATGTGAACGCAGACTGAGTCTATGTTTGACGTTTGCTTTATATCTAATCTTCGCTCTCAAACATTTAAACAGCAGCGAGTCTGCAGCTGAGGGAATACAAACTCAAACTGTCGGAACAGGTTTGCTCGTTTCTTGCGTGGATTCATTTGGTAATTTATTAAATGTATAAGTGTTATTCTAATCTGCTGCTGAGTCTTACACTGATGAAAATGCAGAAAACACAGATAACGAACACCTGTTCAACCAATCACTTTCTTTCCACTTTGATCTGCGACAAACTGACGGTTCATCTCTGTTACAGTGTTGCGTTAGACTGCTATATTTTTGTGTTCTTTATGCTGTAGATTTCCACGTTTCTGGAATAGTTGGCAGTAATAAGGATGATTTTCTGTTAAATCATATAGATATGACCCGTGAATTATTCGTAGATGACCGTTAGATTAGTTTGATGCTGCCGACACTTTCATGTGGGAAAGCTGGGAAACTGTGTGTTAACTCATAGAGCTGAAGATATCGTGGAGATGCTGACCTCGCTCCGTGGTGTACAGGGCCGTTTACCCTCATGATTAATATTCACAATTAAAATATTAGCCGAACATCATGAAGTCTGTGTTTCATAGTGTCGAACAACCTTTGTACAGTTAAAGCTAACAGTTTACATGACGGAAACACCAATGTTATCTCTTTTATGCGTTTATACACAGGTCACGCTGATTACTGAACAAAAACCCAAAGATCAGATGTTAATCGGATTTATTTGCTCTCTCTCTCCTCCTTAAACATGTTTTTAATGTTAGTTATAATTCAGAATTGGCGACTGGAACACGTATGACACATATGAACATCAGGAAATAAACCCCGATAAATAACCTCAGTAAAAGAAGTCAGTGTCAGCGGGGGTTATGGCAGCTGAGTACCGGGGCCTGCGCTTTGTCGGCGGTAATAACATCTCGATTGCTTGCGAGGCGAGCGGGTCTATCCCACGCTTCGCAGTGAGACTGGGCAGACATCTCCGAAATCATCGAAGCACTTTTGCAAAGAGGCTCTATCTTGACAAACCGACCAGACATCTGAAGATTAAACCACTACATTCTCGGTATTTGGTGACACACAAACAGGGTTTTTCAGAGTTCAGTTCTGTTAGTTTCCACATGCCGGTTGTTGTTCATCCCTGGAGTTAGAAGCCTTTTTATTCATTGGTCAGAGTTAAATGTCAAATATATTTTTAAAACGTTCCTTTAAACACGATCAGGTGCAAAGATCTGACTGTGCAAAGGAGACCCTCAGAAATATTCCCATAGGTCACTGCTGTAAAGGGTGGCTCAAGACTTTTGGACATTACTTTATTATGTAAAAGTATGAATAAATGAAATTGTGACATAACGAGTTTAGATTGTAGCTGAAATTCTCATTTCACCTCGGCTTTATGAGCAAACTGAGCTCGGTGTCACGGTCGAAGCGGTGAACAGACCTTTGTGGGCTGTGAGCGCGCTTCATCTGCTCGCGTGGCCTTTGCGTGTTTCCTAGCAGTGGAAACGTAGCTGAATCACATTAAAAGAAGTGCGGTGTGACAGAGAGCTGGGCATAGCGCCGTGTTTTGGAAAGAAACTGTTGGTGAGCACCCAAACCCTCCAAATTTCATGTTTGGTTTGTTGGTCACACAGCAGGGGAAAGCCCCCTCTGCATCTTGGTTAACTAAAGGCAGTTAATAATGGAACATGAAACTGCATCTATTTCATGAAAAGCGTCTTCTGATCCCCCCGTTCACATGAGACACTACAAATATTAAAAAGGTTAACTGTAAGGACGCCCACAGCTGCTCCATCCCAGCACGCTGTCTGCACGAAGAAAATACTCAGATGAATTCAAGGTTTCACAAACTAAAGGTGACGACGAGTCACACGGCACTCACCGACACGTTAACAGGAGCTCATCTTTAAAATAAGCCCGGGGTTCATTCATGCTCATAAACCACACGACCTTTAGATCCCAGCAAACAGGTGGTTATGAACGTTTTTACAGATAAATAATCACGTGAGAAGACGAGACAACGACTCACAGCAGGTAATGGAGAAGACTTCCTGATGGGAAGTGTTTCCCAGTGCAGGACAGCCTCTGCTCTGAGACTCACATCACCAAGTCTCCATAGCAACTTCAGCCAAGACGCCAACACAGACATATATCAGCAAACACCGCAAAACGACAACACCAAGAATAAACCCAGATGAACATTTCTACACTGGGTTCAAAGCCAAACTGAACCAGTGGCTCCTCAGGCCACATTTTTAAATATTCACCAGTTTTTTATGTGATAACATTTCCTTTGCACAGAGGAAGCAGCCGCTGACCGGCGTTCTGCTGCTTCGGGTTGTGATAAACTCAGAAGAACAATGAGCCGAGAACACTACCCTGGGGTACACCGGAGTCCCGGATAGACGGCGAAGACGTTAAACTTTCAGATAAACAACACTCACTCACAAAACCACAGAAACGCTGCTCTGGTTTCACCTCAGAGGGCTGGCCAACGTTTGCAGGCTCGAAGTAAAAGCAGAAAATAAAAGCCAAACTTAAAAGCAGCTTTTGAACACTGCACGGAGAGCGGGCCGGGGTGGGGTTCTTCCTGCGTTCCAGCTCTGAGCTCTCAGCCCTGATATGAAAACATTACTTTTATCACGAAGCGTCTGAAATGTGACCAGAGGGACGTGAGACACTGTGAAACAGAATCACTGTGAGATCTCTGTGGACAAACATCACAGTTTAGTCTCGTGAGCGCTTTAAACATGGACGGCTTGTGCCGATGCAGGAATGTTAGAAGTTGTTTGCTGGCATCTCCACACCAGGAATAACACGGCACGTTATAAATGGAGCGATTAGTGTCTCGGTGAGCGAGCAGCCGAGGGGGTCTCAGCGCTGCTGTGACTGAAATGGGAGCAAATGGGATTTCACTGCGGTACGAGCTGTAAAAACATGGCTGTGTTTCACCTCTCGAAGCAGATCCTGCCTGCACGCTCTGACTGTGTGTGCGAGCTCTTTAGCAGCGCCCTGAGTCTGTGCAGCTGCCTCTCTTTCTTTGTACACCACCGATAACCGCAGCTCTGGCAGAGTTTCCGCCTGCTGCTGTTTCTTCCTGTGTCTTTACTCAGAAAACGCTGAGCGCTCGCCGTCCGACCACAAACAGCAAACAGCACGTTAACTGTTTGGCCTGCGACTCCAGCTGTAGCAGAGAGCCCGACCCTGGGCGATTCCACCACATTAGAGTCCAGTTAAAGCCTCTGATGGTGTAATCTGCACTCAGATTTATGCTTCATACGTATCAAAGGATGTGAGATGACAGAGATGTGAAACCACAGAAAGAAAGAACACTTCACACGTTCCCACTCGTGTTCTCTGCAGATCAACGGGAATATTTCTGATGAGATCGTTCTGGTGCTTTAGACACGCGGATCTGTTCGAGTGGAAAACACTTTGCTGTGATGAAGCAATGAGAAGTGACAGGAGTGAGACTGAAACTACGTGACTATCACAGCACGATCGTATCACGTTTTAATAAACCAGCGTCCTCGAGTTCGCTTCAAAGGCTCAAACTCAGGACCTCTGACCCGTTTGCTGCTGGATGGTGAAGTGAAAGGTCAGGTCCAGTTAGCGGTGCGGGTACAGGATGGAAACTTTATTTTATAACTGAAAACAACTGAACTTTCAAAATAAGAGCCACTCGTCACACGGATCGAGATGGCGTTCTTTGAAACTGTGAAACAACAACAAAGGTCGAACATCAGACAGACCTGCGAGCGCTGACGACTGAAACCTGAAGGAATCAGATGCTAGAACAAATCGTCTTCCTTTGGTGACGTGTTCAGTGTGTGATGCTCTGACTGCAGAACTTACCAGAACCGACGGCAGCAGCGTCCGTCTCAGACAGATGGACCCGGTCACGATCAGCATGAAGATGAAGAACATGGTGACGATCACCAACGAGCACAACATGCCCGAGATCAGCGGGTCTGCACGCAGGAACACAACGAGTTTAGAGATGAACATTAGTCTCATCAGCCTGAAAACAGCAACGTTTAAACGTTCACATCATGTTACAGTCGTCAGCTCCAACAACGCCGCCGGAACGGAAGGCTGCACATCTCTCAGCCAATCACCCGCTGCATAAATGACCTCCACTCTCTCTGAGGCCGCGAGGCTGGACCGTTAGCAGGTCAGGCTGACCTACCTAACCCTGGAAAACCATGTGACCTCTGACCTTCTGTCTGCGCAGGTCTGTGAGGAGCCACAGGTTAAAGGAATCAAACTTTTCCAGGTTATACACGTAGGCGTCTGAAAAAGAGAAAACACTTCCTCGACGCTGTTGGGTATGTTTGTTTTCCTCACCACACAAGTGTGATGACCCAGGTAGTACTAGTACATGTAGTACTACTGCAGGTAGTACTAGCACTGCTGTTTCTAGCCGTGACTTGCTTATCAGTCAGATTCCCTGAGGATAGCGTGGGAAGTGTGTTTCATGGGGAATTCCCTCCATTTACAATCACAACAGAAGCAGAAGCTCAGCATGAATGTTGTGGACTAAAAGCTTTTTATTATCACCTGCATGTGTCAACTTGATTTTTCCAGTGAGTAAAACTAAATCAGCGAACACACAAACGCTGTATCTCACAGTTCAACCTGAGGGGGCTGAAACTTGGCACAGCTTTGAAAAACGACGTAAAGGAAGCACGTGGAGCTCCACAGAGTCCTGACGTAAAGTTATTAACACGCACGCTCTGAACGACATGACATTTTTCACTGCAGGCTAACAGCAGTGTTCATGATGCTGCTCCTTTAGCTTCACCCATCTTCCACCTGACAGCGAGCTAACTGAAATCACTGTGTGTGTGTGTGTGTGTGCACCTGGAGAGAAGATGGCTGGTATTGTAGCACACTCAGGCGGGCTGAAGTTGGAGGGCATGTCCTCGATATTGTCGTAGAATCGCACGGCGACACAGTACCGCCTGCCGGGCTCCAAACGATCCCACTTATAGCTCCTCAGAGACCGAGTCTTGATGACCTGCACACACAGGCACAGATGATCAGCACAGGAGACGTCCTGCTCACACAGACTCCGACTGACACAGAAGCAGGTCTCTCGTGTGACGCCTGCTCTCAGCCTACAGACTTTTTACATTTAGGAAACTATTTAAACATTTATAATAAATCAGAGTGGACTCATGACTGACTTCAAACTGTTGAAAGCCTTAGGCCACACTTTCTGTCCCAGAGGTTCAGGAGTACGTCACTGCCCATAAAGATCCACTCACAGCTAACAGGTGAAAGCAGGAAGTAAACTTGTTTCTAACGCGCTTCGAGCCGACCCTCAGGGCGCTCAGGTATCACCACGGTTACTGTGCGAGGTACACTCTTATGCTCATCGGCAGCTGGTGAGGACGCACGGCGAGCCACATTTCAGAGAAATGTAATAACAGTGGGACAGAATTCCACAGCTGGATCACCATGGAAACATTAATGGAAGCAGCGGACACGGAGAGAGAGCGGAAAAATAACCACAGCGACACAAAGTGGGCGGGTCCAAAGTAGAGTTAGTGTTGTGTGATTTGAAAGGTAACACGCCGTCCCATGTCAGGCCTGTAGGCCAGGCTCCTCCCTCCTTATACTTTGCTTGAGGTGACATTTGACCCTCGACGTCTTTGCCGTTTATTTGTGGAGGTGAAACTCAAACCGGGTGTTCTGATTGGTCTCCCTCTCTCATGTACCTCCATCTTATCCAGGTTGCTGCTGCTGATCTGGAGCTCGTAATGGAGAATGTCGTAGCTCTGCCTGAGGCGCTCCAGCGGAGGGTGAAGATCCACGCTCAGGCTTCTGTCGCTGGGCGCCACGCTAAGCAGCGGCAGGCTCAGGTGTTCTGCAGAAATCAGAAACAACACATGACGCACACACACGGCTCTCAGAGGCCTGAAAATAACACACACGTGGCGTCTCCAGAGCTGAAGACGCTCCCGTTTGTGTCCATGACACTCACCGATGGGTGTGAATCTGACCTCGGTCTCGTTCGGGTCTCCAAAGACCTGGCCTCCCAGCTGAGCTCCAACCCTTGTAAGGTACGTCTCCGTTAGGACGGAGAACGCCGCCGTCAAGTCACAAACCAGAGGCTTCTGCACGCGCTCACAGCCGGCCACCGGGTCCCAGCCATGTTTTCTTTCATGACCAGAGAGGAGAGAAACATCAGATCTCAGAGGAAGTGTTCGTGATCACCTGAGCCAATATGTGCCAGAAACATGTCAGAACTTCTCTGAAGACACGCAGACTACCAGCAGGGTACCAACCAGGTGACATCAGCACACCTCCAGCTGTCAGTGTGTGAAGGCAAACCCACCTCTCAGTTGTGTATTCGACGTTATAGTAGACCCCTGGAGGTGTGCCTGGTCCCGCCTCCCATTTCAGTATATAACTGAAGTTGAGTGATGTCAGGGAGATGTTGACGGGCTTTGGGAGGGTACCTACAGCTGGAACACAGACCGGAAGAGGAAGGTCAAAGGTCAGCAGGAGACCAGCACCATGAGTTATCTGACCCGCAGCACAAAATGAAACATCTTAAATCTCAGCAGAAAAACAATTAAATTATTATTCTTTGCGGACACTCTACATAATTATTAAACAGGCAGCAGCTCTTCTACGCCTGACAGAACTTCAGCTTTGCTCCTGCACATGTGCACGCTGTGGGAGGAGCTGAGATCTATATGTGTGGGAACTGTGGGAGGAAAGAAAGACCCAGCAAACATCTCTACACCGTCAGTCGTTCCAGGGAAAGGAACTCTTCATGCTTCAGCAGACCATCTCATGGTCCCAACTTTGTGGGAACAGTTTGGGGATGGCTGTTCCAACATGTGCAGAAAGACATGGATGAGCTGTGGAAGAACCTGCCTGCACAGAGTCCTGACCTCAGCCCGACAGAACACCTTTGGGATGAATTAGAGACTGTGAGCCGGGCCTTCTCGTCCAACATCAGTGTGACCTCACAAATGTTCTTCTGAATGGTCCAAAATTCCCATAAACACTCCTAAACCTCTGGAAAGAAGAGCTGCAAACTGTTGCTAATATAGTGTACTAAAGATGGCTGCAGCCTCTACATCTGAAAAGCCTGATTGGACAGAAGTCTGTGACAACATGAGCAACCTGCTCAGCTGATCTCTGGGCTCAGTCAACTCCTTCCTGATGATTTCATGGTCTCAGGTCTGACTGAATAACACGCCTTTACAGCGACAAAGGAACAGGAAGCAGGGGATGGTGAGTGGATGACCACAGGCTGTCAGCCAGCCGGGACACTCAGGTGGTTTCCGAGAGGAAACGGCCTGAACTATGACACGGAGTGTCCAGAAATACGCAGAGGCAAGATCACGTGGTTCTGAGTGCGTGCTCACCTGGCAGGGTCAGAGGTAGCCATGAGAGCATCCAGATGAGAGCGGTCATGACAGCTGGAGCACATCTGCCGAGCTTCCATCAGCTCCTCAACGGACAGACAGCAGCTGCTTTCACTTTCTGAGCAGGGTTGAAAGTGCAGTTACAGACCCACGATTTTACTTTCTGTCTCATGTTACAGTTAAACACAGCTAATAAAGTTTTGACATTGAAATAAACCTTTATTGACACCCCCGTGGTTCTGTTAGCCTCTGATTTGGCCCCAGACTTCCCTGTAAGCACAGACTGTGAGATAAGTTTAACTTGCTGACCTGTTACGGAGAGATAAAGCCCCCATGAAGCGTCACTGGTCCGCAGATTCAAGTTTTCGTGTTTTTCTCAAACCGCCCACTCGCCGGAAATTCCTCCTCATCTCAGGCTAACGGGCTAACAGGCTAACGGGCTAGCACCCTCTGTGTTAGCTGGTAAAAGATCAAAGCTCCAGGCTGGTAGTAACCGATCAATGAGTCCGTGCGCGTTACCTGTCCCGGTGAGCGTCCCGATATGCGTCCGTTAGCGCTGTCACAGGACCGAAACCCGCTGCTGCCGCCCCGCTGCCTTCATGAACCTCCGGTAATCCCGAACTCTCTCCTGTTCCTGTGTCGTTCCTTTGATCAAAGCGACTTTACACACCAACAACACTTAGAAACATTTTCCACTCGGTCGCTTTGAGTTTGTTGTTGACCAGTCCGACAAGTTATAAAGTGTAAACTTCGTTTGACACACAGCATTAAATACAGCCGGACAGACAAAATAATTAGACCGGCGGTCATGAATGCAGCACCGCGGGAAGTTGGTGATGGGAAATCACGTGATGTTGTGGAAGCACGGACGCTTACCTGACAGGCTCCCAGCACGCTTTGAGAAGTCATGTGATATAGTTTGTGGTTATTTTCCTTAGATTTGAGGTTTTTCATTTAGTTTTAAATATCCGGGTACGCGCTTCACGAGCAGGTCATGTTATAACCACAACAACACACCATGGTGGAATAAAATAACGATTTTTTCCCCTTATTTTCAAGCCCTTAAGATTATGAAAACCAAAAATGCAGTGAAACCTTTTAACACAAAGAAGTTTAGTAAGTTCTCATTTTATTTATTTGATTGAAAGTGCATAGCTTGTAGCCATGTTGTTGTACATCAATCCTTGTTCTTGCTTCACTAAAAAACAAAAAGCTGATATATACCTGTGAGTTTTCTCTAAATGAACTGTAACTCCAGAGGCATAAAAAACACACAAATAACATTAGCAGTCAAATGTGATTGAAAGGCTTGAAGGTTTGTCTCAAAATAAGCCTTTAAACTGATTTTGTACCCTCTGGAAGTTGTGCTAACCTCCATCTTTGCCCTTACAAAGTTCCCATTTACATTCTAATGTAGGAATAAACTGCCTTCATGTTACAACTCTGCTGCAACAAACCACTGCAGACCTTTGCTTAATCCGATTACATTATTAAATGTCAACAGTCATACTGCTGAAGTAATCTGGAAATCCACTAGCATTATGATTTAGCTAGCAACAATATTAGCATGGGGTACAGAGTGGCTGTAGTTCAGGTGTTAGAGCAGTTCATCTGCTAATTGGAAGGTTGGTAGTTTGATCCCAAAATTGTAAATTGCCTGCATTTGTATAGCGCTTTACTAGTCCCTAAGGACCCCAAAGCGCTTTACACATTCAGTCATCCACCCATTCACACACTGGTGATGGCTACATTGTAGCCACACCTGCCCTGCAGACTAGTGATGTTCGATTCGTGAACGAATCGTTCAATACTCGTGAATCATGATTCACAAGCGCAACTGACTCACTGAGTCATCCCTGTTGCTGTTAGCAAACTAATTCCATTAGTAGAAATATATCTAGCTTATAATTAAAATTGTGGGGGGGAAAGCAACAGCCAGTTTGTTAACAGAAACATTTCTGCTCTGAACTGGGAGAAAAAACCCTGAGTAGAAGCTCACATCAAGATAATAGCTCCTCGGTTCACAGTAGCATCGCTCAGCTAACATGCTAAAGGCACATTTGAGTTACTCACCCCCTCCCTTGCTGTGCTGAATCGTAGCGTAAGCGAATCACTCAGGACTCACTCACCCCCTTCCTCCTGGCTCACAGCTTCTTCTTCTTGGTTGGCAACCAATGTTAAGGCGCATTACAGCCCCCTGGCTCACAGCTCAGTGGACATTTAGATGAGAAAATATATATTTGACACATTTGAGGAAAATACTAAAAGAAAAAAGAAAAAAAAAAGTTCCCTTTAGAATTTTTTTGTTCTTTTTTGCTCTAAAGAAAATAGTTGTTTTCTTTTACAATCATTCATCTTAGCAGTAGGATTTACATGAAAAGAGAAACAAATTAAGTTTGAGTGAAAATATACATTTTTGCACTCTCTGGTCAACTGACTCAGTGACTCAACAAACCCGATTCACTTTGGTGAGTGACTCATTAAAACTCGATTCAGTAAAAAGAATCAAATTTACCATCACTACTGCAGACTGACAGAAGCGAGGCTGCCATATTGCGTCATCGGCCCCCTCTGGCCATCACCAGTAGGTAGGTGAAGTGTCTTGCCCAAGGACACAACAACAGAGACTGTCCGAGTCGGGGCTCGAACCGGCAACCTTCCGAATACAAGACAAACTGCCAACTCTTGAGCCACGATCGCTCCAATTGTGAGGTACGTAAGTCAAAATTTAAATTTACTAAATCAAAAATTTGAGTTAAGTCAAATTTTTAAACCCATGACACCAATGTAAGGTAGGATGGAAAATCATTAAGGACTCTCATTTTTTTAAATATTAAAAAATAAAATGTAGTAATTATCACATTATTCTTTTTCTGCTAATTTCTGTTCACGTATCTTCTGTTCCAGTCATGGATGTTTATATGAAACACTGGTCAATGTATGAACAAGTGAGTCAAAGGCTCTTCTGCAGACAGTTTTTTCTACACCTGAGACTGTATTATATCAGAGGGAGGGTATACCCTTATATGGTCATCTCAGAAGCTCCAGCCAGCTTCTGTTTACAAGGGGCAGCCAATCAGAAAGCAGCAGTTTTAAATTCACTGCAGCAAAAACAGTTTGTCTGAGACAGAAGAGACCCAGCGTGAGATGACCAAAACTTAATTTTGAAGTACAGAGAATGGAAACCAGGAGAAAAGCAAACATTAAAATCTATATTTAATGAAGAACATTAGAAAGAGAAATGTCACAGTTTCATCTGATTTTCTTAAAATGCTTATATTTCATTTTCAAACAACATTAAAAAGTGTCTGGACCCCATTTGGCAGCATCAGTTTTATGTTCACAGTCAAACAAGTCAAAAAGTTGGACACAGAAAATCCGGCTGGTTCATTTGCAGATCTTCTGACCTGCAGCACCAAATAATAAGCTGGTCTACAAACACGAGGAGAACCTGCGAGTCATCGACGCTCAGAGCAGCACACATCAGTATCATCTGTTTCTCAAATACGACGAGAACTCCTCCTCTTCCTCTTCAGTTAGCGTGTGCGTGCTGTTGCCTTCACATCTGCTCGCAGTGCGGTCTCTGTGTGTCGGGAATACTTGAGGTGTCAGGTGATCACCTGATTCAGTTTGTGAGTCTGTGGCAGGTAAACCCTCCAGGCTGGACTCTTTCAAAAAGCCTGTGACGTCCTCCTCATCTTCATTGCGTGCAGCCATTGAGGCGAGGGTGACTGAGAACAGGTTGACATTGGCAGAAATGTCCCGCACCTCCTCGTCCTCTTTGGACTTCACCACCTCCTCGTCCTGACTTTGTCCCCAGACTCCACTTCGACTCCTCTCTTTCACCAAACAGAGCTGCGCTCCCTCCACCTCCGTCTCCACCTGGCCTTCATCAGACTCTGCAGGCAGCGCCGTTACCTTCACCTTAGCAAATAACCTTGAACTTCCAGCGTCCAGTGCTGCCGTTGGCTCGCTGTTCGTTGACATGTTGCCAGAAAGCTCCTGACAGCAGCAGCTTTCCCCCGAGGAGAGATCCACTGCTCTGTTCACATAGTGCATGTTGCCATCATCATCGTCATCATCCTCTGAGTTATCGTCAATGTTGGCAGAAGGTGATGTTGTGTGATTGTTATGCTCCCCGGTCTCCGAGGTAACTGAGATGGGATCTGGGACGGTAGGCTGCGGGGTCAGGACGTAGCCTTTGGTTAGAGCCGTCTACAAAGAGAAGAGAAAGAAGCTCTGAGAAGGTGGAACAGAGGCAAACTTTGCTGAAGATGTCTGAGTATCATCGAGTCACAGCTGTGTCCAAGTATGCAGGACAAACATATCAGCGAAAGCTGTTTTCTGGGGACAGTCACTGTGATCTGTTAGCTGTTTGACAACTACTCTTTCAAGGTTCTAGAGATGGTCTAGAGATGCTTTTGAAGTAAAGGTTTAACTACAGCCAGCTTGAAGGCCTGTGGTACATAGCTGATTATTAGAGATAGGTTGATCATATTTAAGATTGAAGCAAGATCTACATGGAGCAGCAGGGTCAAACAGAAGTAGTTTTCAGCTCAGCTGATTCATTTGTTTAACCTTTGAAGGAGTTTGGTCCTTCTGTGGAAATGCAAATCACAATATGCTGGAGGAGCTTTACGACTGTGGAGCTTCAAAGTATTTGAACTTTGTCCTCTGAGAGACGCTCATGGATGAAAATGGAGGCGATGTTCAACTTTACAGCAGAAATAAACACATCATTATAAAATCTCTCAAACCACAGGTGTTAGAGTGTATATGAAACTGGACTTCTTACAATTAGAGCTCTGGGCACAGTTTCCTTCAGTTTACAAATGACTCCCGTGTAGAAGAGGAGGAGCAGGCAGCTCGTGACGATGAAGATGGCAACCATCGGGACGCCGATGACCAAACCTAAAGTGAGGCCTGCAGACACACAGACACACATTATTCCATGCAGACGACCATCTGAACCAGCCGAAGTACAGCGGAGGGGTGTGGTTTGTGGCTATGCTGTGGGAGGGGTGGGTGGAGCGGGTGGCTGGGGGAGGAGTCCCACTGGCGAGAGTGGCAGACCTGGCATGTGTTAGTAATTATTCCCTCTGTATATTTACACAGATAAGGAGGCAGATGAATTGTGGCAGCTCATTATGCTCTGATTCAGCAACAACGCCCGCCTTACCGGCTGCACATCAGCTCACCTCTCTGCTGGTCCACCGCCGTGGTGAAGGTGCACTTCCAGGCAGACGGCACGGGTTCATTTAGGTTTCTGATGTTGAGCTTCACCTGTATGCAGTACTCCGCCCCTCTCTTCAACTTTTCAAGGGTCAAACTTTTGTTTTCTGTTTCCAGCGTCTGCAGGTCAAAGAAGGAGGAAACGTGTCATTAAAATCACTTGTGGCGTTTGTCCACGACCCACTGGTGTCATCCTCAGCATTGTTTTCTCCGCTGACCTCTACGCGGCCATGAAGACACCTTTGGAGGCCTGACCAGGTGTACAACACCTGCTCTGACAGGTGACTCTCAAAGTCAGAGTCTCCTCATGTCAATCAACCCGACACCTGCCTTTAGGCAGAAACCTGCTGCGATTGGCTGCATTTCCATTTTTATATCGTATATGTACTGTATGTGTTTTACAGCCGCGCCTGGACACCAGTCAGCGACGCCTGGCTCAGGGACAGGATGGTCTGTAGGCCCGTGTGACTGAAGCCTCAAACAGGTTTAAAGGAACTCTGGAACGAAGACTTTCACCAGCTGAGGTCTAAATCTGCACGTTGATGTTGGGATGAAATGGATGTCTTACCCCGATTTCTCCATCTGTTCCGATCCGAAATGAGACTCTGAAACTGGCTCCGTAACATTCCTGGATACCGGGAAGGTTTGGCAGGTCATCAGCCCGAGGCAGTGAAATGTTGATCTGGATGTAGTTTTCATATCCGACCAGTGAGAACTCTGGAGGACCTAATTTAGCTTGTAAACAGAAGAAAACACACGGTCACCTTTTGGTAAAGATTCAACCTGTCCAGAGATTTTAGTTCAACCTGAACCAAACCCAGCTGACATCTTTGAATACAAATGATGAATTCTGACACTGCAGTAAGCTCACTAACACGGTGGGACACACTTAAATCCAAATGCACCAGTGTGAAACCCAGAAGATGCTCATGCTGACGTACTTTGTTTGTAAGGGGCAAACTCAATTATTCCGGACTCCGGAGACCAGGTTTGGTTGAAGAACGCTTTGACATGCAGGTAATACTGGGACTCCCACTCTGGTAGCATCAGCGGCATCGATGTTTCAGATGTTAGGTTGCATTGGGGCTCCGTTGGTATGTTGCATTGCTGTTCCCACTCATTCCATTCCTCACTGAACAAAGACAAACAGAACATTTTAGATCAGAAGGACAAAAACAGTAAAAGAAACATTTGCTTTGTGTTACGACTGTTTGCTCAAACAGCGATGATGAGCTGTTCATGTCTCGAATCCAGCTGGTCCTGGATTCAAACGAAAGCTTTCTGATTGGACGTTTAGTGTCAGGACAAATTTCCCACGTGTGGGACTAATAAAGGTTATCTTATCTTATCTTAGGTTACCATTCATGAATAAGAGAGGATCTCCAAAAGTTGAATCTGTTCATCTGGACGTAGCATTTTGTGGGAGAAACGTTTCGTCATCATCCATACTTCTTCAGTCTCAGCTGACTGCAGGTTTCCCCAATCTTATAAACAGTACATTTGCATAATGACTGAAACCAGCCCACTGAAGGAACAATGGGCTGGGAGGTCAGTTCCTTCATCATAATTATGCAAATTCTCATGACCATTGGTCAAAGCCCACTGATCAATGGCCATGAGTCCCATTCACAGAGAGTTGGGGAATGGCTGCAATCACAGCATTGTAAGATGGTGACAGATGTACCCTTAGGCCCCCTCCTCCATTCAGAGATGGTCTTTCCCTTTTCACGTAAATGGCCTCCTTGACTCCGCCCTCAAACCAGCGTTCCTCCCTGTCCAGGATGTGTACATCCTCATCATTGAAAGAGTGTCCACTGGCCTGTAGGTGTAAATAGACTGCAGAGTCCTGGCCTGACGAGGTAGCTCTTCTGTGCTGTGCCATCCGCTTCGCTAGAGGTTGTTTGGTTTCCCCAATGTATAAATCCTGGCAATCCTCCTGGCACTTAACAGCGTACACTATGTTACTCTGTTTGTGTCGGGGGACCCGATCCTTGGGGTGGACCAGTTTTTGGCGCAGCGTGTTTTGGGGTTTAAAAGCCACAGAGACCCGGTGTTTAGAAAAAATGCGTCTCAACTGTTCCGATACTCCTGACACATCCAGGATCATTCTCTCCTGGAGCTTTCTTTTGGCGCCTCCCCTGCTGGGATAACCACATTTACTCAGGGCCTTCTTGATGTGCTGTTCTTCTGCCTGCCTGGCTGCTGTGTCAGTGGGGATGGTGTTCGCTCTGTGTTGTAGCGTCCTGATGACACCCAGTTTGTGCTCCAGTGGATGATGAGAGTCAAACCTTAGATACTGATCCATATGTGTAGTTTTACGGTGCACGTCAGCTTCTAGATGTCCCCCATTACTGATGGAAATCTCACAGTCTAAGAAGGCTAACCTGCCACTTTTCATATCCTCCCTGGTGAATTTGATGTGTCGGTCCATCGAGTTAATGTGATCCGTGAAATGTAGTACGTCCTGAGATTTGATTTTCACCCAGGTGTCATCCATATATCTGAACCAATGGCTTGGTGGTGTTCCAGGGTAGGATAGCAAAGCCCTCTTTTCTACGCTGGTTTGAGGGCGGAGTCAAGGAGGCCATTTACGTGAAAAGGGAAAGACCATCTCTGAATCGAGGAGGGGGCCTAAGGGTACATCTGTCACCATCTTACAATGCTGTGATTGCAGCCATTCCCCAACTCTCTGTGAACGGTACTCATGACCATTGATCAGTGGTCTTTGATCAATGGTCATGAGAATTTGCATAATTATGATGAAGGAACTGACCTCCCAGCCCATTGTTCCTTCAGTGGGCTGGTTTCAGTCATTATGCAAATGTACTGTTTATAAGATTGAAACCTGCAGTCAGCTGAGACTGAAGAAGTATGGATGATGACGAAACGTTTCTCCCACTGAAAACGTCCAGATGAACAGATTCAACTTTTGGAGATTTACTTTCCTGGATGATTGAGAATGCATCAAGACGAATAAGAGAGGAGTTTAGATGTTAGTTAAAAAGCTCAGAAGTCTGCTGCTTTGCTCAGACACAGCTTTTCAAACCTAAGCCGTGCTGTCAAGGCTGTGACCTTTAACCTGCTGAGGCCTGTAGATGTGTTTCCAGATAAAAGATGATGCATTCAGGCCACTTAAGACGGGAATATGACACAACGCCAATATTTCAGAGTTAAAACAGGACAAGTGAACGCACCATGTGTCTGTGGGTTAGCTTATTTACAGCAATGATAAAAACCCTGACACAGGTTTTATCCCCTCTGACAGCTCATTCAGATCCTGATGGAAACCCCTCTGAGGCCTGAAGCTGGCTCACCTGAGGCCAGCACACCTGAAAATCATTTCTAAAACATGCAGGAAGGCGGCCGGATGCTGCTGCGTTTTAGCTGTAAGACAATAAAGACTCGTTGGACCCACAGGCTGCGGTTTGGTGACGAGGACGCTGTATGAGGAAGAACACAGTGTCTGAACTAGCTGAAAAACACGAAGCCACGAGCAGTTTCAGTGTATTCATGTTAAACCCTGCAAGCGTAAAGCGAACCCTCACGATGAGTGCTGAAACTGAAACGGCGTCAGAGCCATCCCAGCTGCTCTCTGTGACCAGCCTGCGGTCGCAGCTGCTTCACCGATGGAAACAAACCACCCAGGAGAGAGAAAGCACCCCGCCCAGGCAGATATTCCACCAACGAAGAAGAAGAAGGAGCCAGTGAAGCTGCCCTGACTGAAAACGTGAGCAGATTAAAGGTCGCGGTTCACCAGCAGGAGATCATCGCCACAGCAACGCGGCCCAAACAATCAAAGTCAAACATGCAACCGATTTGGTGATCGGTACAAATGTTAAAAGATTCATTTAAATATGGAGTACGTGTACAAACGTGGGGCAGTCTCCATGGTTACATATCAGCTGATGATTTCCTACAAACATGTTCACAGAGATATCAGCTGTGAGAACTCCCACTGTCAGTGTGTGAGTCGTCCCTGCACACACACTAATATCTGTTATTGATAATATTAGAATATTAAAGGTGAGCTTTGTGTCCGACACGTCGCCCCTCGGATTACTCAGTACCCTTAAAGTAGCTCTCAGGGGCAGAAAGGTTGGTGACCCCTGGTCTGAAGAGGTCCCCACAAACCTCAGCACGCCGCTCTGCTTTCACTTCCTGTTTCATCTCCACGCACTCCAAAATAACCACGATCTGTGTGCTAGAACATCTTTGTGTGTGTGTGTGTGTGTGCGTGTGTGTGCGCGTAAATGGAAAACAGCTGTAAGCTGTGTTCATGCTCACGAGGCTGTGTGCGTCTGTTATCAGGGGGTTTCCTCCATGCCTGAGAGGAGCGCTCCCTGAAGCCTGGACCAGCTGATCTCTGTGCAGCAGTTACTCAGAGACGGCGGCTCATCGTCCCACAGAGCACGCCGTGCACGCCATCACAGGCAGCAGGGAGGGCTGCTTCATGTTTGCCACACATCACAAACCTGCACGAAAGTCACGCCCCCACTCACACACCTGATCCTCCATCGTCTCACGATCGCAGCACACTTTGTCTTTTTATTCACGTGTACGAACGAGCTGCTTATGTTTCCCGTGTCACGACGAGTTTGGCTCGAATGTTTCTGATGTCGTCACACGTGGACACGAGACCGGCTCTAAAGACCAGAACGTCTGTCTCCATGAAATCTGTTCTTCTGGATAAACTGCAAAAATGAAGCTGTTTTCTTTTATTTTATAAAATATGAACAAAAAAACTTACAGCTTGTAACTAACTTACTTTTTATAACTGCATAATTACAATATAATTAAAAATGAAATAATTCTATTTGTTTCATTTCTTTCTTTTATCTGAAGAAAAGTGCAGACAAACTTGTGTGAGTTACAAAATAAAACAGGAAATCTATTTTTGAATCGTTCTTTTGGTAAAAAAGTAGAAGCAACAGTGGAATTTCCCAGCAGGCTATGGGGGGACTTTTACCCTCTTTCAGAAAAAATATCGTGTTCTGAACTTCGACAGGAAGCATCTGACAAAAACACGCAGCTGATGCAACACTTTTATTTACAGGTGTTTAATTCTGTCCTTTATCTCAGGTGTGTGTGTGTGTGTGTGTGTGTGTGTGTGTGTGTGTGTGTGTCAATAAAAGCCTGGAGTCACAGCTGAGAGCTTTAACTTGATCCTTCAAGCGTCTAAGCTTTGTGTTTCTACATCACCCACAGAGCTCAGAGGTTTTTTGGGGTTTGATGTGAGCACCATCGTCTTCATGTTACCAGGCTGAGAGTGACAGGACGTGAGGACAGACGGCGGACAAATTACCTCACAAAGACCCCGTACTCTGTCCCAGGGGGCGTGTTGTCGCCGGGCTTCCACCAAAGGACGTGGCGGAAGTTCAGAGAATCGACACGAAGGTTAACAGGTGCGGGAGGCAGGTGAGCGAGCTCTGCGCGAGGAAGAAAAGGGAAAATATGTGAGGCAGTCTGATGAGTCACGAGGATCCAAAGTACACCTGACAGGTATCAGCCTGCGTGTGGGTGGGGCAGGATGGAGCTACGTGAGGTATTTGAACACCTGACTGCTTTTACACGACTCACCTGAGTGCAGCAGCAAGCTGAGGCAGAGCAGCAGAAGCAGACAGGCCATCGTCACAGGTGGGTAGGATTCATCGTCACGTCTGCAAACGGCGCTGAGAGCCAGGAAACACCACGCGGTCCAGCTGCAGCCAAACATCATCTACATTTACATCTCATCGACGAGACGATTGTAATGTTTCAGACTGTTTCAGTTCGAGAAAAGATTTTCAGTCAATTAAACATAAACTCAGTTAGTTGACTAACTGCAGCCGCTTCATCCTGAAGAGAGAAAACCCCCACCATCAGACAGCGGTGACAAAAAACCCCTTTTCACAGGAAGAGAGCAGGGAAACAGGATGAAACACAAAAAAGACAACATTTAGCGACGCACTGCAAACGGCGAGAGAGGGGAGAGGACGCGCTCAGAGCATCACGGGAAGTCCCCGAGCCGGGAGAGCCCACAGCGGCGCGAGGAAGGACGCTCCACCCGCCGAAGGCCACAGAAACAGCAGCCTCCAATAATCAATAATCTATAACCAATGCTGTGAGAGCAGCTTCTCTCTGGCCTGCAGGAAACAAAAGCATCATAATGATGATTTACTCTCAGACTTCTGGGCAACATCGTCATCATGTTGCATCAAGCATGAATGATGACATCACAGCAAGTCTGGCACCTTCTCTCCTCTTCCTCCTCTTCCTCCTCTGCTGCCACTGAGCCCAGCTCAGCCCTGCTGCCTCAGCACTCTCACATCCTCCCACGTGCATCACTTCTACTACATTATTAGAAACCAGAGTTTGAAGGTGAACTTTTTACTCGTGCAGTGTTCACGAGACGGGAGCTGCAGAAAAAACTGACGTTCTTTTACAGAAACAGGAGCTGTGCAGCCTGACTGGAAACACGCTCAGGACCCCGAGTCTGGTTCAGAGGCTGGGAGCCTCAGCACCGCTGTCAAAGTCTCCCAGTTCCTGTTTTTAGTAAAAACATCACGATGAGGATGGTTCATGAGCGTGAAACACCAGCACATCAAAGGTTTACTGTATGGTGTTTGAAAAACACACAACACAGTCAACAACAACAATACTGACAATAACGATAATCCATCACTTCTGCTGATCCTCGTCAGGGTCACAGGGGGCTGGAGCCTCCCAGTTACCCTGCACGCTGGACTGGTCGCCAGTCTGAGACAGACCACCATTCACACCTGTGGGTAAATTAGATTCACCCAGCAAGCCAGAGTACACGGAGGGAACCCACACAGACACGGGAGAACACGCAAACTCCACGCAGAAAGACCCGACAACAGCGCTGATCACCGCGCCACCGTGCTGCTAAATAACAACAACAACAATAATAATAATAATAACTGGACAGTCTCGTGCACTTAAGTCACATTACAGAAGTTTTAGTCAGCGTGGTGTTTGTGACAGATCGTGATATAATAATATCTGAGCCCACGGTGAAACCTGTCCACTCTCCCACGTTTAAAACAATAAAAGGCAAAATCAGATTAGTTTCATGAGCGCTTTGTTCAGAGGAACACAACACACAGTCTCAGTGACCACGGACACCCACGTCCACTCTGACTGACTTTCTGATCAGTCAGTTATCCCTATTATTATTATTATTATTATTATTATTATTATTATTATTATTATTATTATTATTGTTATTACTTCACGCGGCTGGTCGGTGTCAGCTCCACAGTCTGGCCCCTGCTGGTGTGTACTAGTCGGTAGTTAAACACCATAAACTGCCCCGGAGTGCCCGCAGGTCACTGCTCCCTGCGGAACCGACACAGCCACACACAGACAGCGGTGTCGTGGACATGCTCGGCCAGCCTCGGTGGGCCTCTGCCCGGTCACTCACCTCCTGTCTGCCCGGAGCGGAGCTTCCACAGCCTCGGAGAAAGAGGAGCAGCACCCAGAAACTCTCCTTACACTGTGACGCAGACGGGCTCCTCTCAGCTCTCCACATCAAACCTACCACCGCTTCCTGTCACGCCCTTCAAAGTAAAAGCCTCCCGCACCAACACAGTTCTACACTGGTCTCGGTGGACTTTTTTTTCTTAAGCTGGATCTAGTTTTCTCCGCCGAGCTGTATCTTGATAATATGTTATTAAATTATTGTAATGTGATCGGGATGAACTGTGGACCTGTCACAGTAGGAATTGACTGGTTAACATCATGCGTGGGCGTGTCGGAGTGCCAGGGTAGAATTTTTCCCTTGAGTCGGGAGCGCGCACTGATGAGTGTTTGTGGGTTACAGGAGAAAATGATGCATTAAATGTTCTCACGCGGCGCATCATTTCCACACTGTGGCTCATATTTATTTGTATCCTGTAACTTTACTGTTTAAAGTTGGGGAGTTGTGGGGGGGGGGATCTATAAGTTCGGGGGTGTAGTCGCAGTTGGGGTTGTCAGTGTGCACTGTCATTAATTTGCAGTGGGTGGATCCTGTGCTGTGGTTTATACTGGTGTGGACAGACGCGGCCTCGCTCGGGTAAAAAAAAAAATCGTAGATCTTTTACTGAAGTTCACGAACTTTTCCGGTAAAACAGATGATTCCGTAGATTTTCTCTACTATTTACGGACATTCCTTCAACTGTAAAACGGAAAATTCCGTTTGTTCACAATAAAATTTCTATGAATAGAAAAACTGAAAGTCGTGTTTATCATCTACAGACACTGGTTTTCACTGTAACTCATTAAATGTATTTCTTTACATCCTTACACTTCGATACAGTTACAACCTATTACACCATCTGCTCAAAAATTCGTAAATGAAAACTTCATGAACAAAATAACTGACAGACATTAAAATGTGAAGATTTGTAGTCAGTTTGTCCTCATGTAAACGCGTTCATGCACATTCAAGTGTTTTCTTCAAACAGGACACCTGACCAACAAACATGTAATAGTATTTGTACAGTAACAGTATCCAGAGTACTTTAGGTTCGAATCACTGCTGTGGTTGTTTTGGCTCAGCAGCAAAGTACAGTTAGCAGTGTTTGTTCTGATGAAGACTTTAAACTGTAAACAGCAGCGCAGTGAACAAGGATCTGTGTCCACGAATGTGTCCTCTACTCATTTAAGCCAGACGGTGACTGCTGTCCTCCTCTGTGCTCTGAAACATGTTAAACATGGATCCGAGGAAATGAATGTGTTTATCAGATATTAATAAGAACAGCGTCTCCCTCTTTGTTTTCTCTCGGTTTGTTGCTGATAATAATGTTTTTTAGTAAAAATCATTAAGAATCTGTTTTCCTGTGAAAGAACTCGATGTGCTTTTAGAAAACAAAGTTTTATTGGATTTTATTTTTTTCATTAAATAAATAGATAATAAAACGAAAAAGAAAACAGAAGGTTTTGGCCACAGTAAAACGTGTCATGTATTTATAATTGTATAAATGCTTGAATATATTCAGACTTTGTGATTTTTCGTGTTGGAGCATCTTTTCTTCCTTTCACCCGCCTGTGTGAAAACAAAGCCCTGGGCTCCCTCTGCTGGTTCGTTAGTTGAGGACAGGCGGCAGAAAGCGCACGAGGACTCAGTGCTCTTACGTTGAAGTTCTTCCGCTTCCTGTCTCGCTGCTATTGCGCTTCCCAAACGTCACTCGGTGGTTTCCAGGCTGCTGTTCGGGGGACCGCCGCTGGAGGGCGCTGTGGGAGTTTATTAGTTAGGAGTTTTTTAAACGCTTTTATTTCTGTGAACTCGGATGGAAAGCTGCAGAGCTGTGAGGAAATGTCTCAGCGACTCGCTTTAATAAAGTTTTTAGAATCAAAGACTGCTGGTCTGACTGCGACTGTTGTTTATTACTGTTGGTGTGAAGTGCAGGCACGAAGCTGTAACAAAGTCAACATCACAACACTTTTTCAAACTTTATTGTCAGACTACACAAAGCTTCCACATGATGACGTGTTTATGACATTCACTCCAAATTATATACAAATCAAAGGTGCCGAGCCGTTTCCAAATACACAACCTGCTCCTTAAACACACGAGTCATCACGAAGCCTGTAACAAGCGTGCAAATCATCCGACAGCAAAACACGTTCCCTGATGCAGAGTTAAGGTGCTGGAACAGAGACCAGGAGAGCAAACGGAGACAGGACGAGGGAGTGACGTTAACCCAAAAAAACCCGCTGAGCTCATTTTCACCCATTTTGTGGTGGAAAGTTCCAGACTCTTTGACTTTCAGTGCCAGTGTGAACTGCCTGAAAACCATTATGGAGGTGTGTTACAGCCAGTAGCGGTTTTAGATACGGGCGACACGGGCGGTTGCCCGGGGCGGCATCGTGGTGGGGGGCAGCATCACGGGCATCGGCAATTGCCGATTCTCTGGCAGGCTGGAGCAGGGGCGGAGCGTGGGGGTGGCTTACTGGGCTTAAGCCCGGGTTGTTTTGTCAGAAGCCCGGGGTCTTTTGGAGTGTAATTTTTTCATAGTTAGATGCCTGGCTGACAACTGTATAAAACAAAAAGTACACACAATATTCGAAGCACATAGTGCACACTGTGGGAATTTACGACTGTGCGTAAATCCCCCCTGATATTGGTATGATCCGAGCTCAGGCACTAAGCGACTGAGCGAGGGGGCGGGGCAGCTGCTGCCTGTGAGTGCGCTGTTGGAGAAACGGAGCCAGGCAGACAGAGGAGAGCTTAAGTTCGACCAGGTACCAAAGCAAATCATTCGTATTGTACAAATAATGTAAATATGACGGTTTATCACGAAAGATTGATATCAAACTGATCACTTGACCAATATTACGTTACTTGCTCTTCAAGTGAATCAACAAATGGCGAAATGAAAAGCCGAACAAATGCTATTTTTTTAGAGAGTCTTAGCTTACGTGTGTTTATTTCATATTTTCAGTTGTTACCCTCCCCGACTAAATCGGTTTCAGTTATGTACTGAAATATAAGAATGGACATTAGAGGGTTCTTTCAAAGAAAAATGTCAGGTAAATGTTATTTTATATATTATGCTTTGTATGTTGTTCAGTATATTTCTCTGCAAAACAAGAGGAATTTCAGTACACAGCAGTATATTCACATTTGTAACCAGATATTTACATACACTTTAGGGAGAAAACATAAAACATTTTTACCGTACAACATCAATTTAGAGTAAACTTTTGTTTTAGATAAATATTGAAATATATTTTGAATTAGTTAAATGTCAGAATAAAGAGAGACAGAGCTGTCTATATTTATCACTTTCATCAAATTTAGGAGTACATATACACTAAGTTTATTGTTAATTAATAAGAAAACTCCAGATGATTCCATTCTGAGCTGAAGGAGCTTCTGATAGGTTAGTAGAGTCCATGTGAGTAAATTGGTGGCACACCTGTGGATGCATATAAGGCAAAACACAGAGCCTGTTTCTTTGAAATGGGAAAATCAAGAGATGTCAACCAAAACACCAGGAAAATAATTGTGGAGCTCCATAAGTGTGGCTCAGTTTTGAATACAATTTGGTGCCATTTACAATTAAGAAATACAGATAGTTTCTCTCTTTACTCTTAAAGTTAACAAATATGTTTTTTATATTTATCAATCTAAAAAAATAAACATTTAGTCTGATTTGATGTTACAATTAAAAAAGTGTTTGTGTTTTTATCTGAAGAGTGTGTAAATATCTGGTTTCAACTGTATATTTGATGATTGTCAGCACAGAGGGAGAGAGAGGAACAGAGAGGGAGAGAGGAGCAGAGAGGGAGATGGAGAATGAGGACAGAACAGAGATGGAACAAGAGCAGGTGAGACACACATGTTAGTCAAAAGGTTGTTTACCAAAAGTATCACCGTATCATAGGTACTCATGTATCTCGTACCTCGTGTTTCTTTTTAGGTTTGTTATTTTTTTAAGTTATATATTTATTAAGTTATGCAGGCTTGTTTGCACAACAAGGCTAAGTAATTATATAAACTTTTCTGAATCTAAATAGTGTACTTTGGTAGAATTAAAAAATAAGTGTAGTGCAGGTCTATGATGATTTTTAGTGCTACTATCATCTAGTTCTGATTCTGGTTCTGTCTTGGATAAGTCCTAAGTAGTCCTGATTTTGAACTGTTGTAGTCCTGGTTTAATTCCGGATCAGTTCTGGGTCTGGTTGAATTGGGGTTTAGTCCTCGTGTCTTGATACAGCACTGATTTTGTTCTGCCTTGCTGCTTACTTAAAAAAGTAGTTTAAGGTGTCCTGCATATGTCATATATATTTTTCCCTATATGAAGTCATTTTTTTTTAAACAAAACTCAAAACAGAGCCTATTAATCTTTCAGTCATTTCAGAATCAGAATACTTTATTAATCCCTAAGGAAATAATGTGGATTACAGTTGCTCCAAGAAGAAATGGTAAAAATAGTAACAGTAACAGACTAAACTCCAAACAATACATTATGTTACAGATTTTAATATTAATTAGTCATTGTCAATTGTTGATTTGTCCTGTTCTCATTGTATGACGTATTATGATGGCTGTTTGGCCGAGGGAGTGCTCGCCCAGGGCGCCAAACAGGCTAGGACCGCCACTGGTTACAGCCCAGTTTAGCAGATGGGAAGAGCTGTGGAAAAATGCCAGCGTGTCAGAGCGCTGCACGCTGGAAATGTGAGCGCGCTCTGTTTGTGTTTACCAGAGCAGATGGCATTCACAGACAGACTTCTGCCTGTTGCATAACTACAAGTGTTTGTGCTCAGGAAGAGCAGGAGGAGCCTGACAGTCACCGAGGAGGGCAAACTCACCCAGCGGTTCTCCTTATTCCTGACTGGGTAAACTTGAAAACACAGACTGTATATAAAGATGGACAGCATGGCAATCGCCCTCTGGTGGCAGGTTGCGGTAAAAGTTATAAACCCCGCCCCCTCCAAATCAAAGTGATCTTAAACATTTTCTTCTCATGAGCAGTGCTTCTTAAATTCAGGTTTTCACCACTAACCAGGTGACGTCAGCTGTTGGACAGGCCTAGAGACCAATCACAGACCATCTACGAGCCTGAGGTCGGCCCGGAAAAACAAGGATTCTCCAGCTGGCTGGAGAAGCACTAAACCTCCCAGTGACTGCTTCCAGCAACCAGGTGGAGAATTCACATTTTTCCTTAGCAATCGGAGGTTTCCGTGCAGTCGCTGACTGTGTGATAAATGAATCAGAATCAGAATCAGAAAGGGTTTTATTGCCAAATGTTGAGCAGATTTACAACATTAGGAAATTGCTGCGGTACTTAGTGCAAACATACTGTTATACAACTCTTAAATAGACATAAAAATAAGAATTAAAAGTGCTAAGAGGATAGATATGTACATGAGTGCAGGTGGTGATCAGTGCCGAACATGGAATGATGCAGTGAACACAGTGTAGGGTCATGTGTTAGTAGTGGGAACAGTCATATGGTTATTGTTCATGAGTCCAACAGCAGAGGGGAAGAAACTGTTCTTGTGGCGAGAGGTTCTGGTGCGAATGGACCGGAGCCTCCTGCCTGAGGGGAGCAGGTCAAACAGACTGTGTCCAGGGTGAGAAGGGTCAGCTGTGATCCGAGCTGCACGCCCCAGTGTCCTGGAGGTGTACAGGTCCTGCAGAGATGGGAGTTTGCAGCCAATCACCTTCTCAGCAGAGCGCACAACACGCTGCAGTCTCTGTTTGTCCCTGATAGTGGCTCCAGCGTACCACACGGTGATGGAGGAGGTGAGGATGGACTCGATGATTGCGGTGTAGAATTGCATCATCGTCCGTGTTGGCAGGTTGAATTTCTTCAGCTGCCTCAGGAAGTACATCCTCTGCTGGGCTTTCTTTATGACGGAGGTGATGGTGGGCTCCCACTTCAGGTCCTGGGTGATGGTGGTACCCAGGAAGCGGAATGAGTCCACAGAGGTGATGAGGGTGTCAGTCAGGATGATGGGGGGGAGTGGGTCTGTGTGCTTCCTGAAGTCCACAATAATCTCCACTGTCTTCTGGGCATTCAGCACCAGGTTGTTGTGGCTGCACCAGGACACCAGACGTTCAACCTCCCTTCTGTAGGCAGACTCATCCCCGTCCGAGATGAGTCCAATAACGGTGGTGTCATCTGCAAACTTGATTAGCTTGACAGACTGGTGGGTGGAGGTGCAGCAGTTGGTGTACAGGGAGAAGAGCAGAGGAGAAAGAACACAGCCCTGAGGGGAGCCGGTGCTGATGGTCCGGGAGTCCGAGACATTCTTTCCCAGCCTCACATGCTGCTTCCTGTCCGTCAGGAAGTCAGTGATCCACCGGCAGATGGGATCAGGCACATTCATCTGGGAAAGCTTGCCTTGGAGATGGTCTGGAAGGATGGTGTTGAAGGCAGAGCTGAAGTCCACAAACAGGATCCTGGCGTAGGTTCCTGGGGAGTCCAGATGCTGCAGGATGAAGTGTAGAGCCATGTTGATAGCGTCGTCTACAGACCTGCTGGCTCTGTATGCAAACTGCAGGGGGTCCAGGAGGGGGGCCGTGAGGGTCTTGAGGTAGGAGAGAACCAGGTGCTCAAATGACTTCATGACAACAGATGTCAGTGCCACAGGTCTGTAGTCATTTAGTCCAGTGATCCTTGGTTTCTTGGGGACAGGGATTATGGTAGAGGACTTGAAGCAGGCAGGCACATGACATGCCTGCAGTGAGGAGTTGGAAATGCCAGAAAACACTGGGGCCAGCTCGTTTGCACAGTGTCTGAGGGTGGCAGGAGACACACCGTCTGGGCCAGGAGCTTTTCGAGCATTCAGACTCTTAAACTGCTTCCTCACATCTGCTTCATGAATATGAAGAGTAGTGGTGGGAGAAGGTGGTGTGAAATCCTCCTTGGTGTGGGGTGTGGAGGGAGGTGTTGTAGGTGAAGTGTTTGATGGTGGTGATGGCTCTATGGAGGGGGGAGAGGTGGGGGAATGAGTGTCCAAAGTGTCTCTATTGTTGGGGCCGTTGGAGGTGTGAAGGCTGCTTGACGGCTCGTCAAAACGGCAGTAAAAGTCGTTAAGGGTGTTGGCCAAGAGCAAGTCATCAGTGGAGTGGGGGGTTTTAGGCTTGTAGTTGGTGATATTCCTAAAACTTTTCCACACAGAGTCATTCTCTGAGATCTGCTGCTGCATCTTCTCAGAGTGCTGATGTTTAGCAATGTCCACTTCTTTAGTGAACCTGTACTTGGCCTCTCTGTAGCAGTCCCTGTCTCCGCTTCTGAACGCCTTTCTCTTTTCCAGCCACAGCTTTTTGAGTTTAGGAGTAAACCAGGGTTTGTCATTGTTATAACTCACCCTGGTGCGTGATGGCACAATGCTGTCCTCGCAGAAGTGGATATAGGAGGTGACAGTGTCCGTAAACTCGTCCAAGCTGTTAGAAGCAGCCTTCATTGTGTCCCAGTCTGTGGACTCCAAACACGTGCGAAGCTCCTCCACAGCCTCGTTGCGCCACACATTTTTTAGTCCTCACGACAGGTTTGGAGAGCTTCAGCCTCTGTCTGTACGTGGGGATCAGGTGGACCATGACGTGGTCAGAAAGTCCGAGTGAAGCGCGGGGCACCGCGCAATAGGCCCCGCTTATCGTGCTGTAGCAGTGATCCAATGTCCTCTCCTCTCTGGTCGGGCATTTAATATACTGCTTGTATTTGGGAAGCTCTTGGCTCAGATTGGCTTTGTTAAAGTCCCCAAGAGCAATAATGAGAGAGTCTGGGAATGTCCGCTCCATGTGCAGTATCTGCTCCGCGAGTGCGCACTGAGCTGCCTGCACATCCGCATCTGGCGGGATGTAAACAGCAGCCAAGATGAATGAAGCAAACTCCCGCGGAGAATAAAACTGTTTTCAGTGAATAAAAAGGTATTCCAGAGAGGAAGAGCAGTGCTGAGCAATCACTGTTACATCTGTGCACCAGCCACTATTAATGTAGAAGCAGACGCCTCCACCTGTGGTCTTACCAGAGAGAGAGGCCTGCCGGTCCGCGCGCAGCAGATGAAAACCCTCCAACTTGAGCGCGCAGTCCGGGATGTCCTCACAGAGCCACGACTCCGTAAAACATAAGACACAGGAGGAGGCAAAATCTCTGTTCATGCTTCTCATCAGGGCCAGCTTATTCCTGAGTGAGCGTACGTTGGAAAGGAAGATCCCAGGAAGAGCAGTTCGCAGTCCGCGTCTCCTCAGGCGCACGAGTGCGCCGGCTTGCTTTCCTCTCCTTCGGCGTCTCACTTTCCTGATCAAAGTCTGCAGTAAATCTGCCGCAGATGCGACAAAAATTGGAAGTAAATCCACAGGTGTTGTAGTCCTGTAGTTAAGAAGCTCTTCTCTGGTGTAAGAATATCCAGAGGAGTGCCCAGACACACAAGTTATGCACAAAAACAAAACAGAAGTAATGCACTGAAGTACCAGGGCATCCATACGCGGCGCCATCTTGGATTTTATATTTAATGCTAAGTGTAAATGATGTAAGCATGATGTAAGCATGAAAATCAAGTGCAGAGACCCTCTGATGAAGTCAGACACTCACAGGCAGAGCATCTTTCATGTTACGTGGAGAAACTCAAGCGGACCGTGTGTCACTGCTGCTGGGTTTGTTTGCTGATGGGGCGTGCAGCCCTGACCCCTCCCTGACTTCACACCACATGATCTATAATTATGTCATAAAAGCTGCTCAAATGATATGAGACCAGATCCCAAGGCCTGCAAGACTCTGGGTGCTTATCAGAGTCTGCTGTCAGGACGGCTAACCACGAGTCATTGGTCACTGCCGAGGCATTTAACTAACCAATATGGCGGAGAGGTCATGAATAATGTGCGCTTACATCAAGCCTGAACGTCAGTGTTTATCTGCACACAGAGGTGCTGAGGAGCGTGCAAAGTCCCGCCATGTAATTAAGGATAGAGGCCAGCGTGTGCTGGGCGTGGACCTGATGTGTCGGTCGCGAACGAAATGGCTCTTAGAGCCGGATCTTTGAAGTGAACGACGCAAGCTGGCTCCTTTTTCCCCCCCCTTTCTCTCACCCTCTCTCTCGCACTTTTTTCCGCTTCACTCCGCACGTGAGCCTTGTGCTTGTGCTGAGCAGAGGGGGGAGGGGCGGTAGTTCCACTCTCAGTAGCACAGGAACAGAGCGGGAGGGAGAGAGAGAGAAAGAGAGCCAGGGACAACAAGAGACAACATTAGAAAGGTGTTGCGGGAACTGCCGGCTTGTGTGTGGCTGGGTGCTGTGTGAGGAGTGTATGCGATGTGTGTGTGAGCATGCGCGTGAGGAAACGCGGTGAGCGAAAAAGAATGTCATGGGTCGGGGTGGCAACCGGGAGCAGCGCTGTAACGGGCTACAGCCTATGCAGTGTGTTTTGAAGTGTGCAGTATCGTTATTAAAGCCTCATCTCTTCAGTACTCCCGGGTGTCTCGGCTGATTTCTGCCTGCCTCACTACTCCACAAAAGTGAAGGGAGTTAACCCCGAAGGAGGACAAAACTTCAGCCTTGGAGGAAGCATCTCCCCTTGCGTCTCCCGACCACAGTCAGGGGACCGACGGCGAGGAATGGTTAACACTGGCTTCTCAGTCTTATTCTCTAAAACCTAAAGAATTATGGATTTGATCAACTGGTCCCGTAACGGAACTGACACCTTCCTGGGCTTGGGAGAGCCCGACTGTCCTGCAGAGACGTTTGCTGCCGGATACTCGATGGTCGGTTGCGTCGTGTGTCTGGTGACACTCTCGATGGAGGACATTGAACGACATCTACCAATTCGGAACATGATAACAGAGTTCTGGCTGATTGGAGCTGGCTCGGATCTGGCTTATCGAAGAACAAGAAGCGGCTACAGCTGTTCAAAATCCCACAAGGCTGGCCGACATGATAGACAATGGGCAGGACTGTGAGTACTCAGACTGTGTTTTGAACGCAATATGGGTAAGATCTTGGAGAAGAACAACAGGAATTGAGAGAATTGGTGACCAGTGATGGACATTAGACCAACTGTAAAAATTGGATGCAGTTGTTCGCATTAAACCCAAACATTCACCATCTTCACTCATGCGGCTATCCCACTGGCGACAGCTGAAGGCCTGCCAAGGCCATTCGCGTTGATCAAAGGTTGTTGACTTTTGCTTAACCGGGCGAAGGGACACTTTCTCTCGGTTGAACATGGAACACATGCACACACACACACACATACTTGTAAACCATGCCACGTGGGGACCTCGATTGTCACCGGAAAAAAATGGAACCGGTGGGGACCTTGTTTTTTTTTAGTGAAATACAGGCTTCAATACAACCTCAGCCCTTTTCTAGGATTTTTTGAATGCCAGAAATATACGTGCTCACTGGCATTTCTGAAGTTTTTTTTTAAATTTTCAGTCAGGTTTTTCTATCCCGGTGGGGACCCCTACATTACACTGTATAAGAAACCACCACCAGGGGTCACTGTTACAGATTTTACTTCCTTGTCCTTAATTGAATGCAATAAAGTCCAAGGACTTAATCTTTGGATAAGGCCAGTAGTAAAGGTTGTATCTTTTAAATCAAAAACACTTATATTTGTATGATTACTTTTGTTGAGAGCATTTATATTTGATTTATATGCAGGTTGAAATGATTGAACAGTACTGCAGTTTAAAGAAAAATACCCACTTGTCTTTGATGGAGAAGGTTTTACAGAATAAATGTTTTAAAATTACCGTGACGTTTGGATTTTACCTTCACTTCTATTGCATTTGTTTCAACTCCTCTAAATAGATGGCACTTCACACTTCAAGCTGAAATGAAATTTTATTTCCAAATTTCAGTGTTTCAAGCCAAAATAACTACAACTGCTTGGAATAGAAATATGTAGCAAAAAACTATTGCTGTATTGCAATAATGATAGGAACTAAGTTAAAACAGTGAACAGTTAAATGTTTCTATCAAAGCCTACTTCTGCTTTTGAGAGATTCGTTTCAAAGAATCAATGCGGTTCTTAACATAAAACTTTACTCCTTTCCAGGTCCTGTTTTTAAGTTCCACTGGCGAAGCCTCAATACACTCAACACACTGAGCCTTCCCAGGAACCTTTCCAGCTCTAATGTATGCATTCAGTGTTTTCTCCACTGCCTGGATTTCATCTGCAGTCCACTTGGTTCTTTGGGTTTGTGTCACTGGGGGAAGTACAAAAAACAAACAAACAAACAATAAATAAACAGTAAGACAATTTCCCTGCTGATAACATTCCATGACTGTGGGGTTAGTGAATAGGACAAGTAGGACAATTTGAACCTGGCACTTTCAGGGCCTTAGAAATCAAATTGGTATTTAACTTTAAAATCTAGTCACTGAGCTGTATTCTGTTAGACAAAATGCAAATGGCATGTTAAGGTTCAGAATTTTTACTTCTGAATGTTTGAACTTGAAAATGAAACTGGGTCAGTGAAATGGTTCAGGTGCAGTTAGTGAAAGTAGTTGTTTGTTTTTTTTAACAATTGCATTTCAACATGAAATGTCAGAACACACTGACTCCATTTGCAGGCTCAAGTCAAACTTACAACCTGAATAAATCCAGTAGTAATTTCAGTCTTTTGTTTTCCAAATATTCATATCTAACCAAATCCTTACTGTCAAAAACATTTTTCCACATCAATGTGGCTGATTACAGCATGACAAATGACTGATCTAGTTTCATTTTCAAGTTCATAATGTTGCCATCAAAGCACAAATTGAGGTGCAAATCTGCACAACAGAAAAGTTGACCTCAAGATTAATGTCAAAAGTCCAAGTTCACAGATTTGAACTTCGAGGGGTTTTTTGGGTTTTTTTTTTTGAAGATGCAGCTATGGAAAAATGACATTTAAATTACTCTTCACTTGCTCTTCCTTCCGATGACCATCTTGGTCAGCACTAACATACATTGATATTCCTCAGCTGAGGTGGAATGGAAATACCGCCAAAGTGGAGGTGGTGCTGGTTTTTATTTACTTGTTCTGATAGTTACTCTAATTCTGAAACTTCTTAAACGGGCCCCTGGTGCTCAAGTCACTTAAATGCCAGATAGCAGTGAATAAATGCACAGTTATATTCATAATTTACCTTGGGATCTATTTGTCCTTAGAGAACAAATTAAGATAATTTCATTTCATGTTCTGCAAGGACTATGTACACTGTATTGCCAAAAGTATTCACTTTTCTCACATTTGTGAGATCACACACTGATGTTGGACCAAAAGGCCTGGCTTGGAGTCTGTCCTCCAATTTACCCCAAAGGTGAATTATCAGATTGAGGTCACAACAGGCTTCTCAAGTTCTTCCACAACAATTTGCTCCATTCTTTTTATGGACCTTGCTTTGTGAAGTTGTTAGCACACTCCATGTGACAGGGGCATATAGAACGCATAAAAGCAGCCTTAAGAGTTATCACAGTACCAAACTGGAATTCACCAAGCTCCTGAGAGCAATCAATTCTTTCACCACTGTTTGTAAAAGTAGTCTGCATGTCTCGTTGCTTGATTTTATGCATCTTTGGCCATGGAAGTGACTGGAACACCTGAATTTAATTATTTGAATGGGTGAATACTTTTGGCAGTGTAGTGCATCTCAGAGACTGTTTTATGATTCATAGGAAACAAATGTAAAAATCATTGAGGAGTTCACCTGTGATTCTCTGCGATTCACCTGAACCCTCTGCCATCAGTGGCACCTCTTTATCCAGCATACCTAATGGGGGAAACCGAAGAAAACAAGGATATGTTGAAAGGCCTACTTTTTAATATCCATTAATAAAATTCCAATCACTCTGTGTTCTCTTATAACCATGTACCTGAGTGAGACCCTTTTTACTTGTGTAGCCCACTCAAACGTCAACCCTAACATAGAACTCAATCACTGAAGAAAAGCCTTGCAGTTTTTAAGAATTCTAAACAATTTTTTGCAAACTTAACCCTTTGGGGTCCAGGGTATAATTGGCCGTTTTTGACTACTTTTGATTTTACCTCTGTATTTCACCTTTAAAAACTGTTTATCTTGTCTTGTTTGGTATCATTGTTTTCAGCACAAACTCAAATATCTGAAATTTTAGTTATTTTGTCATTTTGAAATACTATATTAGCACAAATGATCTAAATCCAGACAAAAAATTCAAAATCTGAGTAGAAAAAAAAGTTATATTTTTTACTGCAAAACCCACAAATATGTTTAACGAATCATTTTCATAACTTGAAATGGAAATTGTACATTTCTAAAAAGTTATGCACAAGTTTTGCAAACAACAAAGTTTTATGGTACTATTTACCTACAAACGCAGCCAAGGCCTCAGGCTTTTCATATTTAAATCTATTTCCCGAACAATAAGGTGTTCTGCATCAAATTAGAAGGCACACAAATTATTTGTGCCAGTCCAAAAAAATAGTTTGTGTTCAGTATAAGACAGAGGAGAACACCACAGGCCTAAACCCTGCAGGTCTGACAGCAGGAGGTGGATCAGTCCAGTTTTCCATGTGGGAACAGTGTTTACACTGGAATCTGCCTTTGATGACTTTTTTGGAGCAAATGTGACGTTCACTAGTATGAAAGTAGTTAAGTGCCAAAAAAGGTACGGAAGCAATTTGAAGATGAAGAATAATACAGATAAAAAATAAAGAGAAACAGGAACTACAGCATCCACACAATAAGAAGAGTAATAAAATATGCCTCTTGGCATAGGCACACTTAATAATAAGTCTGAGGAATAGTAATAATAATAATAGTAATAATTATTATAAAGAAAAAACATTAAATGACAAGGTGTGTCCAAAGTTTTGACTGGTAGCATGTATACTACTAAATATAAGCATGAACTTTCTAGAGCTGCATGGATACATACATGATGAGTAAGATGATGGTGATCTTGAAGAGTCTGCATTATAGTCTGTCTGATCAGCCTCATGTTCAGTATCTGATGCACTGTCCACAGCCATTTCCTCTGCAAATACAGTAGACATATGGAGAGAAAACTATATGAACCATTTATTTTTTTTAAGAAGTGTTCAGTTTCTAAACATTAACAGTAAAATGTATAAAAAATAAAAACACCATTTTCTCACTTTTAGTCAAACAGTTCAAGTATAACATGATACCTGAAATGGATTAAAGATTAACACACAAAAAAAGGTTTAGGCCAATGTACTCAACTGAGCCACGCTCTCAGACACTGACATAGATGTAGCTGTCTGGAAAGGTGTAATTTTAAAAAAAGAGAGCTTAAAGTCAAAAGTTTTAAAACCATTTTCAGCACCATCTTCTGTCAGTGCAAAACATCATGTAATTGGTTGGTTAATTGTGCCTAATAGTCAGATACACATGCTGAGTCCAACACTATAGCCTTTTCTCATCAGACCAGGTGTACAGAGTCTGCAAATAGCTGGCAAAGCAGATGGCAAACCCAATTTTGGGTTTCAGCACCAATGTAAACAATGCACAGACCTGACCACATGTTTGCACTTTTCAGTACACTTCTTTATTGCGGCCACTGACGTACACACGCGACTGCAGCTTTCCAGCGGATGCAGGCGAGCCACACACTTTCAGAACCACTGACTTATACTGATGTTTAGTTTTAGTGTCCTTATTTTTCTCTGAATTATCAATTCTGTCACTAGTTAGCAAACAAACTACATCTATTAGCTGCAACCAACCAACCGACAGAAGATGTATGTAAACGTGTTTTTAAAACTTAAAGCAATTATTCCTTAAATCCAACTTCACAAACAGAGTTACATCTATGACTGTTCATGAGAGCAGAGCTCAATGGTGTAAATTAGCCTTTATGTATAGTGTTTAATGTCCCCTTTAAGCAACAGTTTGTTACCAAAAAATTAAAAACAAAAATACAAGCAATGCAAAGGATTTTTATAGTAACAATGCATGACTACTGAAATAGTCTCACACAAACGAGAGAGAAACTATCAATATCACTGATGCTAAAATTAACATACAAAAAAGAAAAAAAGAAAAAAAAGAAGACTTATAGACACTCCTATGACACAGGCCTATTTTACCTTGTGGATCAATGTTTATCTCATCCAGATTTTTCCCTTTATACTGCGAGAGTTGTCCACGCTCCAGGGCCATCAGAACTTTGCTGATTTTTGCTAGCTGTAACGTCCCCTCAGGCAGCCTGTAATATTCCCGATGAACTCGAATGTCATGCCCAAGGAAGTCCGCAAGGTCGTCCATTTCATTGTCCTTCAAGTTGAGGACCTTAGACATGGTGGCGATGTGTTTTCTAAGTTTAGTGGAAGATAATGCTTCTGGGTGCTTTGCGCCACAGCACTGAGCAATCTGTCGGATTGCATCTGATCCTCTAAAGTGACCCAGTCCTTTTGGTCTTCCAAACATAAATTCATTATCATCCAGGACATCACAGTCACTACGAGTCTTCACAAGCAGCTCCATGGATTCCAACATATCAGGTGTCAGCAAAATGGGGACCTTTCTTCCACGTTTGCCCCTTATCTCCACTCGTTGGAAGTGCTTGCAGAGTTGCTTCTCAACTTCAGACAATGAAACCTCAACATCTGGGTGGGTTGATGAGGTGTCCCGCAGAGTGAACGCGCTTAGTGGCATCTTGGATACTTCTCCTTCTCGTCTACGGTTAAATATTATCACCTCACCTAGAGTGATTTTGGCCAGTTCCACCCAGTTCTTTGTAGTATTTTTTTCCTCAAGTCTTGATTTACATGTTGTTCTTTGATTTTTGATATACTCATGCATTTGTCTAACATCTTCTGCAAAGGGAAGCAGTTGTGGACAATTCCATTTAGCTTCACTTAAATTCCGGAGGGCCTGGGATGACACACATTCACTCCATTTGGTTTCACAGATCTGCTTAAAGATCCGCGCATTGTTAAGAGAAGTCTCATCTTCTATGATCATTGCATCACATTCAGTGATGTTTGCGATTTTCTTGAGGTTGTGACCCAACTTCAAAGCCAAGGACGGTGCTTTGTAGGTATTTGTTTCTTCATTCAAGCCAGCCACAATCTTAACAGCTTCTATTACAAGAGGAAAGTTAGCCGGTACAAAGAAATCTGAAATAGTCTTCAACTTTCCACTTTTCCTCCCTTGGAGAACAAGTCGCCCTGTCTCACGCATCTTTTGTCTGACATATTCATGTTTTGTAACATCATGCCCATGCTTATTGAAGAGGTGTTCCCCAAATTTCAGTATCTTTTTCTCACTGCGGACAACACTGGTGATCTCATCTTCCTTCATATCAAGGACCAGTTTCCAAAACCGTTCATTTACACCACTTGGGAGAGGTTCAGCATATTTACAAATGGCCTGTACTCTGGATGTTCCAGGCTTCATGTCTTTGATTTTTTTATTCAGATGACATCTTTGCATATGTCTCCAAAGGGATTTCCTCTTCAGGTAAGCCTCACAGTTCACACAATGTAGGTAGTCACTAGCCTTCACAGATGCACCAGATTGTTGACGAGGTATCACTACACCTTTTCCTTCTTCAAGGACACGATTATTATGGGACCGGTTACCTTTGTTAGCCAGTAAAGTAAACTGCAATCTTCGCTCTTTGGAACCCTTGGGGAACTTGATTGCCCTCAACACTTCAGGTTTGTCTTTATGTTTTGTTTCCAAATGGCGTGCCATTTTGGCATATGGTTTTGAGCAAAACCAACAATACAGTCTTTTGTTGTACAGTCTACCACCATCTGCTTTCTTTTTAAGTGTCATAACCATTACAGAGCTACCACCTGAGATGGTTTCTCCAGGTTTATTTAACCCAGACAAGGTCTCTTCTAAATCATGTGACTCCACACTATCTTGAGTAGTGGCTGCTGTTATGGAACTTGTATCCCTTCTCTGTGGGCACTTTTTAAGAGGGATTCTCTTTGAATGCTTCTGAAAGATGGATTTACATTTGTTCTTGTGTAATTTACTCTTACTTTTCTTCATTCTTGTACTTTCTGGTGAACTGTCGCCATCTGTTTCGTCAGAATGAGGAACATATTCTTCTTGGCTGTATTCCGAACTTGACAAAGAATCAAATGAGTATTGAAACATCCCTCTGTTAAGCTAAAAAAAAAAAAAAAAAAGAACAAAAGAAAAGAAAACAGCAATTACAATTCAATCTATTTGAGTAAGAAGTTAACCACCTCCATAGCACAGAAGACACAAAGTTACCTGGTTACAAGGTGAAGTTACCTGGATAAGCCAGAATTGGTATTTTGGCTTTTCTACAAAGCCAAATCCTTGTAATCTTTTCTTAAGGTGTCAGAACCACTTGACACTGTGTACACAATTGCTAGACAAGAATTTTGATTCATACATACTTTGCTCCAAGGTTTATAAAATAGAAACTGCTGTGTGGTGGTTGAAATGGCTTTGTGAGCTAATGGCTAAGTTTGCGATGTTTCTGTGGACACCATACATCTATATATTTAAATAAAAGTTATGACAGTACATCCCATTAAACCAGATGTTCTCGCTCTTGCTCGTGGTACTGGGGAGACTGAGGTTCAACAGGTTAAGACTGGGCCAAGAAATGTCTGAAGAAAAATCTTTAAAAGGTTAATGAACCAATTAGATCAGCGTCTCTCTTGACAAACCAGATGTATGTGCCTGTGGCTGGATCAGTAACACAGAGCTCTGCTTTGAATCAGTCACCAGCAAGGTGTTAACGGTATAGCCAACCATGAGTGAATAATGGCTTTAACCCTTTTTGCCGACCTAAGTTTAAGTATAGCATCCCTAATAACTGTGCATTCTTGTGTAATCATCAACTATAGAGGTTTTGCAGTGCATTATATACTGGTAATCTGTGACTCAACTTGTTTTTTTTAAACTAGCCAAAACACATTTACAAACTCTTACACTTACAATTACACTCTCGGTGCGTGTGAGCACAGGTACACTGCTGTCCTCAATGTCAATTGATGTAGCCACATCAGGAATAACTGTGCTCTCGCTTTCACTGTCACTGGAACACAGCTGTACTTTCTAAAAATATAGCAAAAAGAAGTGTATAGCATTCTCAAAAATATGCAACAAAAACATCATGTCAAAGCAGCGGCACACATTATTGCTATATTAATAAGAAATGTCATTGTTACATTCAGGGGGACAGAATTGTCCTTGTGTTGTCATTGTTGATTTTAGAATCATCATCATCAGAATACTTAATAATGCCAGAGGGATTGTGGTCAAAGTTGCTCCAGAGCCATAAGAACAGTGACTAACTAAAATAGATATTAAAATATATTACAATGTTTCAAAACAGCCATTCTAAATAAGAATAGCTCTAATCATTAATATTCCTCCAAAAAATATTACTAAAGAGAACCGACAGTGAGTTGCCCTCTTATTAAAATAACTTTGTAATGTTCTCTGTACATAATGTGATATTTAGGGCACACGTGGCAGGACATGATGACACCTCCTACCTTTTCCTTTCCACTGGAAGACCTAGCAGCTCCATCGGCAACTGCACAGATTTTAGAGAAAATAAAAGTGTTACCTAAAAGCAAATAGATAGAACAACAACAGTCCAATTTGACCCAAATCAGTTACTGACCTTTGGGGACTTTGGCCTTTAGGGAGGCTTTAGTACGCCTAGCTCTTTTCCCCTTACTGATTGCTCTCTGTGGAAAACATAACAATCAAACCTGATCAGCTCAATGTATAATGCTGTAATACAGCCAAACCTCTCCCTTGCCTTAAAAGTACATAGCTTTGCTTGTAAGGGGCGTTCATGTGCATTCTTGTGTAATCATCAACTATAGAGGTTTTGCAGTGCATTATATACTGGTAATCTGTGACTCAACTTGTTTTTTTTAAACTAGCCAAAACACATTTACAAACTCTTACACTTACAATTACACTCTCGGTGCGTGTGAGCACAGGTACACTGCTGTCCTCAATGTCAATTGATGTAGCCACATCAGGAATAACTGTGCTCTCGCTTTCACTGTCACTGGAACACAGCTGTACTTTCTAAAAATATAGCAAAAAGAAGTGTATAGCATTCTCAAAAATATGCAACAAAAACATCATGTCAAAGCAGCGGCACACATTATTGCTATATTAATAAGAAATGTCATTGTTACATTCAGGGGGACAGAATTGTCCTTGTGTTGTCATTGTTGATTTTAGAATCATCATCATCAGAATACTTAATAATGCCAGAGGGATTGTGGTCAAAGTTGCTCCAGAGCCATAAGAACAGTGACTAACTAAAATAGATATTAAAATATATTACAATGTTTCAAAACAGCCATTCTAAATAAGAATAGCTCTAATCATTAATATTCCTCCAAAAAATATTACTAAAGAGAACCGACAGTGAGTTGCCCTCTTATTAAAATAACTTTGTAATGTTCTCTGTACATAATGTGATATTTAGGGTACACGTGGCAGGACATGATGACACCTCCTACCTTTTCCTTTCCACTGGAAGACCTAGCGGCTCCATCGGCAACTGCACAGATTTTAGAGAAAATAAAAGTGTTACCTAAAAGCAAATAGATAGAACAACAACAGTCCAATTTGACCCAAATCAGTTACTGACCTTTGGGGACTTTGGCCTTTAGGGAGGCTTTAGTACGCCTAGCTCTTTTCCTCTTACTGATTGCTCTCTGTGGAAAACATAACAATCAAACCTGATCAGCTCAATGTATAATGCTGTAATACAGCCAAACCTCTCCCTTGCCTTAAAAGTACATAGCTTTGCTTGTAAGGGGCGTTCATGTGCATTCTTGTGTGTTCTGAAAAAAATTGCTGGGACAAGAAAGCTTATAATTGCCATGAAAACTAAAGGCAGTTTGTAGTGGTGCAACGGATCAAAAGTCCCACGGTTCGAAATGGATCACGTTTTTTTCGTCATGGATCGGATTAATTTTCAGATCAGCAGGAAAAAAAAAGACAAAAATTTTACTTGCCATTTACTTATTTAAGTACTTTTTGTCTATTAAAAAAAACATTCAACTCAAAACAATGCAATTATATAAAAACAAATTAAGATGCAATATAGGGCAGTACAGGGCTTTCTATCTACCACTCCACTGTGATATAATGAGCGGTCATGGTCACGTAGCTTTCCGTTGCCCTGAAGGTCCACCCATTTGTAGTTAGGGCAACAGAAGATGCCTGGGACAGCTCAGCCATAACTTTAAACTTGCTCATACATGCTTGGAGCTTGTCACTGAAGTGGACGTGCGACGGGATATCATAGCGTGGCTCAAGCACGTTCATCATAGTTTAAACTAGTGTTGTCAGCGTAAATCTCGTTAAAATGAAGTTAATGCCATAACTGTATTAACGCGGTAAATGCTGGTTAACTAGTTTCCGCGGATCGCCCTGTGCGTGGGGCTGCACGGCGTCAATGCGTCAACTAACGCGTTGACTATTTTAAACCACTTGGTTTTTTTTTGTTTCTTTTTTTTTTTTTTTTTTTTTACAACGGAATACGGCCTCCCGTCTGCAGCTAAACACCCCAGTAGCTTTTGCCGCAAACTCCTCTGCTCCTCCACCTTGACCGCAAGCGCTGACCATAACTATCGCTTGACAGACTGACCACGCGCACCACACACATACTTTTTCTTTTTCGAATATTCGGATCACGTGCATGCCAAACCGTGGAGTGGGATCGGTTCGGATTACGGATCAACCGTGATCCGTTGCACCACTAGCACTTTGGTTTCGTAAAAAATGTTGTTTTTTTCTTAAGGAAATCTCAAATTATTTACATTGTGGGCAAAAGATGTGATGTGAGCAAGTACATGTTCCAATTAGAAAATGATTACGCTGCCTGCCCTTGACGCGAAGTACTCCGACCGACTCTGTGCGAACTTACAATGTAAGCATGTACGGACTTGCTTACTTGAGTATTGAAAAAAGGCCAATTTGACACTGCTCCACGTGGATAAGCACAATTAGTCTTGATTTGGTTGTTTGCTATCAGGTAGCTAGCTCCACCTGGATAAGGGCAATTAGCACACAACCATGTCAAGGCTAATTGCCGTTATCCATGTGGAGCTAGCTACCTGATAGCACACAACCATGTCAAGGCTAATTGCCGTTATCCACGTGGAGCTAGCTACATGATAGCACACAACCATGTCAAGGCTAATTGCCGTTATCCACGTGGAGCTAGCTACCTGATAGCACACAACCATGTCAAGGCTAATTGCCGTTATCCACGTGGAGCTAGCTACATGATAGCACACAACCATGTCAAGGCTAATTGCCGTTATCCACGTGGAGCTAGCTACATGATAGCACACAACCATGTCAAGGCTAATTGCCGTTATCCACGTGGAGCTAGCTACATGATAGCACACAACCATGTCAAGGCTAATTGCCGTTATCCACGTGGAGCTAGCTACCTGATAGCACACAACCATGTCAAGGCTAATTGCCGCCACGTGGAGCTAGCTACCTGATAGCACACAACCATGTCAAGGCTATCAGGTAGCTAGCTCCACATGGATAAGGGCAATTAGCCTTCACGTGTTTGTTAGCCTCTTTTACAATATTAACAACCAGTGACATTATTTTTTTTAGCACAAGTACAAATATTTATGCTGAAAGCTTATAACATTATGAGCCAACTATTAAAACGTGTAACTCACCATTTCTTTCGAAGTTCTCAAGAAGAGTAATATAAACGTCTGTCGACCTCTTTTCCATTCTCTACTCCTGCCAATTTTGTTTGTGCTTTGGAGAGGCGCAGGTGCGAGAATCCAGAAAGGTGCGTTTGATTTTTGGCACCACGTACAGCAGTAACTACCGAGATAGCTACAGACAGCACAAGAAGACTGGCGGGCTGTCCTTGAGCTGAAACAAGCGATCCTGGCATATAGCCAGAATATCAGTGAGCCATAGCCGTCCTGGGGACTTGAAAAGTTAGGTCGTGTGTAATATAGCCTTTGTTGGTCCCAAGGACTACATAAATGTCTGGCTAATGTGGAGTTGAAAATATTAATTCATTTTTTATGATATTAAAAAAAGTACAAATACATTAAATAAACAGAAGGAAAGACAAAATAAAAATGTTTTAATCGTACTGGGTAATTAGTGATACAAAAAAACTGTTTTATCCTGTGAATAAAAGTATACGTTTTTGTCAATGTACCATGGTAATAACGCAATATTCTGTAAGGACAATTCACTATTTATGCACAATAAACAAAGGAGCATAGCGCGACAATTTCTGTTCAGCGCCAGACCTGCTTGTAACCTATATCACCAATTATGTTACGAAAAATGACGTATTAACTACTACAAAACAGTGACCTTTGTGGGAATGCTTGGAGCAGACTGGGAAGTTATATTTGGTCTTTGAATGGCTGCAATCCAGGCCATCCGTCGCCTCTGTTACTTCGGAAACATGGCTCGAACAATTTCTCTTCAACGACGTAAACCGATAACAACCGATCTCTTTACCCGTCTGCTTCCCGTGGCTGGCATGCGACCGGCTATTGCAGTTAATAATACAACAGCTTCTTGCCATTTTTTGTGTTTCTTTTTATTGCTGTGTAACTGAGTTCAATTGAAAGCCTGGGTGCGCTAGTACCTCTTGCCACGGGTTCCCAGAATCCTTTGCGGTTTTACCGCTGAATGACGTCACATTTTCAATCTCTATAGAATGACAAAAATATAACTTCATGAAATAAAAATTTGTCTTATTGTTTGACAGTTCAGCAAAAGCTGACGATGCAATAATAGGTGTAATTCAGATATTTCCAACACCATTTGTTTCATCTGAAAGTGGTGCTACCATCCCAGAGAGGTCTGAGCGTTCTTTCATTAATAATGATTTTATTTTCTAAGTACAAAGTTCAAAGTACAAATAGTTCTTTACTGTATTTAAGTACAGTTTTCACATACCTGTACTTTATGCTTATCAACACATTGAGTAGTTTTTCCCCCCAACATTTTACTTTTAAACCTATATTTTTAAATAAATATCTGAACTTTCTGCCCTGTACATTTTCAAAACAAGCTCGTTGTCTTTGCTTTAATACTTGTTTAAAGTATTAAAGCAATACTGGGGGGGGGGTCATTTCATCACTGCGAGTCTCCAAAAATCTAAGCGATCTGAGCTTGAAAAACACATGAAACACATGAAGCACATGAAAAGCAGTCCGGTTCATGTATTAAACATAGACAGACATGACGTGTTCGGGGTTAAAATGAAATGAATTTTAGCTCATGATGCTGAGATTCAATGACTGAATTTCACCTTCATGCCAACTTTATAGTGTCTAATATAAAGCCCGCCAATCATCATTATCCAAGCAAAAAAGGGAATACTTAACTTAACAGAGACAATGTAGCGGGGGAGGGTCAGGGTCATAGCCGTTGTGGGGACCTGAAAAATCAGGGTGTGTGTCTAAAGTGTGGCCTACTTTTTGAACTGGGTGAAAGGAATAACTGGCATAGATAGTATTGGAACTTGAAAAATCAGGTTGTATCTAATGTATTAAAAAATTTACATTATAGACTTTTAATTCATTTGAAAGCCTGATGCTTAGCCTCGTCCACCCCAGCTGTAAAACTCAGAAACCAGTCTTACTTGTTATCATCTATCGTCCACCTGGGCCTTACACAGAGTTTCTCTCTGATTTCTCAGACTTTTTATCTGATTTAGTGCTCAGCTCAGATAAAATAATTATTGTGGGTGATTTTAACATCCATGTAGATGCTAAAAATGACAGCCTCAACATGGCATTTAATCTGTTATTAGACTCAATTGGCTTCTCTCAAAATGTAAAAGAACCCACTCACCACTTTAATCACACTCTAGATCTTGTTTTAACATATGGCATAGAAACTGAACATTTAACAGTGTTTCCTGAAAACCCTCTGCTGTCTGATCATTTCCTGATAACATTTACATTTACAATAATTGATTACACAGCAGTGGAGAGTAGACTTTATCAAAGTAGATGTCTTTCTGAAAGTGCTGTAACTAAGTTTAAGAATATAATCCACCCACTGTTATCATCTTCAATGCCCTGTACCCACATAGAGCCAAGCAGAATATGCCGTGAAAATCCCACTCTAGGGGACTGTTTTTGTCTGCTAGAGTGGGATTTTCACGGCATATTCTGCACCACATCTCTGTGCGTTCATCATTTGTTTGAAGCCAGCTCACCTCCTGCAAATACTGTTCCGAGAATACGCGCTTCTTTTGCGGTTTGGACTCCTTCTGACATTTCACTGGAGGTGGAGGAACACCAAAGTAATTGCTTAACTTCTTAAGCCCCAAAGGGTTTTCTGAGCTTCCTACTGGAAAAATGAAATGCCCAAAATTAATGGAGTATTTCTCTGCCATTACAAACTCTGTATATACAATCTTGGTATCAAAATAAAGCTAAGACTTGTGAAATTTCATTAGAGGTGTAAATATTGCAAAGATATTACTGTGTCCAAGTTAGTGAGACTGGAACACTGAAAAAGTAAGTAGCCTATTTTTTTTAATTTACTTTTTAGCATATAACCATTAAACAAAATGCCTCAGTTAAAATTTCATTCCAGAAATTCAGTAACCAACATATAAACATCACCTGTGCAAAGATTTATGTTTCTAAAGTGAAACTGTGAAAAATTACAGCACTGTGAATACATAAATATCCAGACGTTGTACAAAAGTGTCCAATTTTGGCACACAATTGGACACCATGCCAGTTGTTTTTGTTTAGGTATTAAAGAGTAGACATGATTCAGTTTATTATTCCAGCCTAAAAAATCCTTTTTTTTTATGTTTTTTTAGAGAATTAAGCACACATTTATATGGACCTTTTCTGCCGTGCGCATGGTTTGTTAGTTGCCTTCTAGCCCTTTAAATTCCGAGGGGCTGTAACTTTAATTTCTTTTGGCCAATTTGCATGATTGACACCTCTTTTCAATCGTCTGAGCCAATAGGATCACAGTAACAATGCCATGTTCGCGTCACTTCAACCAATCAGAAGTTGCAAGGCCAAACCCAACGTGGGCCCAAATTTACTGCATGTGGCGTCTGTCCAATCGCGTGTATCTGTATTCGGGTCTAAAATGGAAGTTGTTGACGGAAATGGCTCTGATGTGGTTAGGTAGCCGTGGTAACACTGGATAATTATAAAACTACCGGCGAAAGTAACGGAGGAAAGCGTGAGGGTAAGCCAGTTTCTGTGTTGGGTATTTGCGCAGCTGTGTGTTTTTTGTGATATTCTTTTGAGGTTCTTTCAGGGAATTTTAGTTGGAGTGTGGTGAAACTTGGTGTTTGGAATCGATGATAGCTCTGGAAGATAACCAGCCTTTCTTTAGCCGGTGTTGTGCCAAAAAGTGATTGCCTGCCAAAAACTGATTTCCAATGTTTCCGTGTATTTTTTATGTGTAATATCTTTATGTATGTTGGTAAATAGACTTCGGTGAACAGCGTTTACAAAGGGGTTATATATGGAATTAAAAAATTATCTATTTTTTCAGGTATCTTTACAGCTCTGTGTTATTGTACTTACATTATAACCAATCCGGTCCTTTATACTCGCTTAAAATATTTTTACAGAACTATTGTAATATAAGTCACTGCCAAAAACTGATTGCGGCTTCTACCTTGTTACACGAATGTTGTTTGTGGCTCAATATGACTTTATGTCATCCATAAGGGATGCATTTGACATATGTTTCACATATTATAGCGCAACAAGTTACTTAGAGCAGTCAGTTTTTGGCAAATACCGGAAATAAGTTTTTGGCAGACAGTCACTTTTTGGCACAACACCGGTTACATGAAGTCTGGAGAATCTCTGGTTCGGTTTTGTTTGCTTCTCGGATTTTGGCAAATTTACGTGACTGGCCTTTTAATCATGGCTTGTTTTCGTTGTGTTTTGTGGTTGTAAAAGTGGTTTATATGTGCTTTCGGCGGACATTCAGAGGTTTCTGTGGATAACACACATCTCTGGATTTATATTTCTGACCCCATGTTATAACCGATTAAACGCGATCTAGCTCCTTTTTGCCCCTGGTACCAGGGGCGTGGGCGGAAGAGGAGCTTGCTTCTTCGACCCTTTTAGAGTTCGAAACAAATGTCTGTCCTCCTCCAGAAAATCTTATGTACGCAAACGAAACTTCTTATCTGGTGCACGTCTTTTATTTTGAGAGCGCATGCCCACCTGCGGACCACTTATGTGCACCCCTGCTTTTAGACCCCGTTCCTACAAGACTGCTCAAAGAATTCCTGCCATTAATTAATGCTTCAATCTTAAATCTGATCAACCTATCTCTAATAATCAGCTATGTACCACAGGCCTTCAAGCTGGCAGTAGTTATAAATTTACTCAAAAAGCATCTCTAGACCCAGCAGTCTTAGCTAATTATAGGCCAATCTCCAACCTTCCTTTCATATCAAAAATCCTTGCAAGAGTAGTTGTTAAACAGCTAACAGATCATCTGCAGAGGAATGGCTTATTTGAAGAGTTTCAGTCAGGTTTCAGAGCTCATCACAGCACAGAAACAGCTTTAGTGAAGGTTACAAATGATCTTCTTATGGCCTCTGACAGTGGACTCATCTCTGTGCAGCGTTCGATACTGTTGACCATAATATTTTATTAGAGCGATTAGAGCACGCTGTAGGTATTACAGGTACTGCGCTGCAGTGGTTTGTATCATATCTATCTAAGGCTACGTTTACACTACAGGTCTTAATGCTCAATTCCGATTTTTTGATCAAATTCGAGTTTTTTTGTCTGCTTGTTCACACTACAAATTAAATGTGAGCAAATGCGCTCTAGTGTGAACCCTCAAAGCGGCCCGCATGCGCAAAAGAAGAAGTCACACACAACGCACTCTGTTTAGACCCAGACCAAACAGTATTGTTTGACTGATGGCTCTTAATATAAAGACTTCGGACTTTATGTTTCCCAATTTTGCTTTAATTTATAAAGTTATTTTGTTATTTACATATGGCCTAATAATGATCCTTATTGCTGTTTTAGAGAGGAGCGGTGCTTCAAAGGATAGTTGCAGATTTCTGTCAGAATCTGCAGATTATACAGTACAAATAAAATGTTCACGTTTCTCCAACGTTGTCTTCCCAACAGTTTCACTGACATCTACACAGGATCGCCAGTAAGCGTTTGCGATGTCTTATCGGGCGCTTCTCCGGTGCTGATAATTGGCGTCTGTCTTGTGTCAGTGATGTAAAAGACGGTTTTAATGCGACATGACCGTTCAAACAGCAGTCGCTTTCATCGGATATGTATCGGATTCAGTACCACATACGAAAGTGACCCAGATCGGATTTGAAAATATCGGATTTGTGCCATTCACACTGTCATACCCTGATCGGATATGGGTCACATAGGGTCGAAAAAGTCGGATTTGATGCGCTTTCGCCTGCAGTGTGAATGTAGCGTAATAAACTCCAATTTGTGCATGTAGATGGGGACTCCTCTTCATACACTTTCAATTCAATTCAATTCAATTCAATTTTATTTATATAGCGCCAAATCACAACAAAAGTCGCCTCAAGGCGCTTTATATTGTACAGTAGATAGCACAATAATAAATACAGAGAAAAACCCAACAATCATACGACCCCCTATGAGCAAGCACTTTGGCGACAGTGGGAAGGAAAAACTCCCTTTTAACAGGAAGAAACCTCCGGCAGAACCAGGCTCAGGGAGGGGCGGCCATCTGCTGCGACCGGTTGGGGTGAGAGAAGGAAAACAGGATAAAGACATGCTGTGGAAGAGAGACAGAGATTAATAACAGATATGATTTGATGCAGAGAGGTCTATTAACACATAGTGAGTGAGAAAGGTGACTGGAAAGGAAAAACTCAATGCATCATGGGAATCCCCCGGCAGCCTATGTCTATTGCAGCATAACTAAGGGAGGATTCAGGGTCACCTGGTCCAGCCCTAACTATATGCTTTAGCAAAAAGGAAAGTTTTAAGCCTAATCTTGAAAGTAGAGATAGTGTCTGTCTCCCGAATCCAAACTGGAAGCTGGTTCCACAGAAGAGGGGCCTGAAAACTGAAGGCTCTCCCTCCCATTCTACTTTTAAATACTCTAGGAACAGCAAGTAGGCCTGCAGAGCAAGAGCGAAGTGCTCTAATAGGGTGATATGGCACTACAAGGTCATTAAGATAAGATGGGGCCTGATTATTTAAGACCTTGTATGTGAGGAGCAGGATTTTGAATTCAATTCTGGATTTAACAGGAAGCCAATGAAGGGAAGCCAATACAGGAGAAATATGCTCTCTCTTTCTAGTCCCTGTCAGTACTCTTGCTGCAGCATTTTGGATTAGCTGAAGACTTTTCAGTGAGTTTTTAGGACATCCTGATAATAGTGAATTACAGTAGTCCAGCCTGGAAGTAATAAATGCATGAACTAGTTTTTCAGCATCACTCTGAGACAGGATATTTCTAATTTTAGAGATGTTGCGCAAATGGAAGAAAGCAGTCTTACATATTTGTTTAATATGTGCGTTGAAGGACATGTCCTGGTCAAAAATGACTCCAAGGTTCCTCACAGTGTTACTGGAGGCCAAGGTAATGCCATCCAGAGTAAGAATCTGGTTAGATACCATATTTCTAAGATTTTCAGGGCCGAGTACAATAACCTCAGTTTTATCTGAATTAAGAAGCAGAAAGTTAGCGGCCATCCAGGTCTTTATGTCTTTAAGACATTCCTGCAGTTTAACTAATTGGTGTGTGTTACCTGGCTTCATGGATAGATAGAGCTGCGTGTCATCTGCATAGCAGTGAAAATTTATGCTATGTCTTCTAATGATGCTGCCTAGGGGAAGCATGTATAATGTAAATAGAATTGGTCCTAGCACTGAACCCTGTGGAACACCATAATTGACCTTAGTGTGTGAAGAGGACTCTCCATTTACTTGAACAAATTGGAGTCTATTAGATAGATATGATACAAACCACTGCAGCACAGTACCTGTAATACCTACAGCATGTTCTAATCGCTCTAATAGGATATTATGATCAACAGTATCAAACGCTGCACTAAGGTCTAGCAGGACAAGCACAGAGATGAGTCCACTGTCAGAGGCCATAAGAAGATCATTTGTAACCTTCACTAAAGCTGTTTCTGTGCTGTGATGAGCTCTGAAACCTGACTGAAACTCTTCAGATAAGCCATTCCTCTGCAGATGATCTGTTAGCTGTTTGACAACTACTCTTTCAAGGATTTTTGATATGAAAGGAAGGTTGGAGATTGGCCTATAATTAGCTAAGACAGCTGGGTCTAGAGATGGCTTTTTAAGTAAAGGTTTAACTACAGCCAGCTTGAAGGCCTGTGGTACATAGCCGATTATTAGAGATAAGTTGATCATATTTAAGATTGAAGAATTAATTAATGGCAGGACTTCTTTGAGCAGTTTTGTAGGAATGGGGTCTAAAAGACACGTTGATGGTTTGGAGGAATTAATTATTGAAGTTAACTCAGAAAGATCAATTGGAGAAAAAGAGTCTAACTTAACATCAATGGTACTAAAAGTAGCTGTAGATGATATTACATCTGTGGGATGATTATTGGTAATTTTTTCTCTAATGATAAAAATTTTATTTGTGAAGAAGTTCATGAAGTCATTACTAGTTAACGTTAAAGGGATTGTTGGCTCAATAGAGCTCTGACTTTTTGTCAGCCTGGCTACAGTGCTGAAGAGAAACCTGGGGTTGTTCTTATTTTCTTCAATCAGTGACGAATAGTAAGATGTTCTGGCTTTGCGGAGGGCTTTCTTATAAAGCAGCAAACTATTTCTCCAGGCTAAATGATGATCCTCTAAATTTGTGACACGCCATTTCCTCTCCAGCTTACGAGTTATCTGCTTTAGGCTACGTGTTTGAGAATTATACCACGCAGTCAGGTACTTCTGATTTGAGGCCTTAGTTTTCACAGGAGCTACAGTATCCAGAGTCGTACGTAGTGAGGAGGTAAAATTATTAACAAGATAATCGACCTCTGTTGGAGTAGCGTTCAGATAGCTGCTCTGCTCTATGTTGGTACAGGGCATTGAAGATGATAACAGTGGGTGGATTATATTCTTAAACTTAGTTACAGCACTTTCAGAAAGACATCTACTTTGATAAAGTCTACTCTCCACTGCTGTGTAATCAATTATTGTAAATGTGAATGTTATCAGGAAATGATCAGACAGCAGAGGGTTTTCAGGAAACACTGTTAAATGTTCAGTTTCTATGCCATATGTTAAAACAAGATCTAGAGTGTGATTAAAGTGGTGGGTGGGTTCTTTTACATTTTGAGAGAAGCCAATTGAGTCTAATAACAGATTAAATGCAATGTTGAGGCTGTCATTTTTAGCATCTACATGGATGTTAAAATCACCCACAATAATTATTTTATCTGAGCTGAGCACTAAATCAGATAAAAAATCTGAGAAATCAGAGAGAAACTCTGTGTAAGGCCCAGGTGGACGATAGATAATAACAAGTAAGACTGGTTTGTGAGTTTTACAGCTGGGGTGGACGAGGCTAAGCATCACGCTTTCAAATGAATTAAAAGTCTGTCTTGGTCTTTCGTAAATTAATAGGCTGGTGTGAAAAATTGCTGCCACACCGCCCCCTCGGCCTGTGCTTCGAGATTTCTGGTAGTTAGAATGACTCGGGGGTGTTGATTCATTTAAACTAACATAATCATCCTGCTGCAACCAGGTTTCTGTAAGGCAGTGTAAATCAATTTGTTGATCAATTATCAAGTCATGTACTAACAGAGACTTGGAGGAGAGAGACCTAATATTTAATAATCCACATTTCACTGTTTTACTCTTTGGTTCAGATGTGGATACTGTATTGTTCTTTCTTTGTGATTTTTTATGTTTAAGTTGTTTATTGCTGGTTTTTGGTTTGTTTTTTGTCTTTTTGGGAGCTGACACCGTCTCAATGGAGATGGGTTTTTGGGGGGGTAGCAGGAGGAGAGAAGCTGCAGAGAGGCGTGTAAGACTGCAACTCTGCTTCCTGGTCCCAACTCTGGATAGTCATATTTTGGGGGGGTTAATAAATTGGTCCATATTTCTAGAAATGAGAGCTGCTCCATCCAAAGTGGGATGGATGCCGTCTCTCCTAACAAGACCAGGTTTCCTCCAGAAGGTTTGCCAATTATCTATGAAGCCCACATCGTTTCTGGGACACCACTCAGACAGCCAGCAATTTAAGGAGAACATGCGGCTAAACATGTCACTCCTGGTCTGATTGGGGAGGGGACCAGAGAAAACTACAGAGTCCGACATTGTTTTGGCAAAGTTACACACCGATTCAATATTGATTTTAGTGACCTCCGATTGGCGTAACCGGGTGTCATTACTGCCGACGTGAATTATGATCTTACTGTATTTACGTTTACCCTTAGCCAGCAGTTTTAAATTTCCTTCAATGTCGCCTGCTCTGGCCCCTGGAAGACAATTGACTATGGTTGCCGGTGTCTCTAGCTTCACATGTCTGAGAACAGAATCACCAATTACCAGAGTTTGACCCCCGGCGGGTGTGTCGCCGAGTGGGGAAAAACGGTTAGACACATGAACAGGTTGGTGGTGTACCTGGGGCTTCTGTTTAAGACTATGCTTCCTCCTCACCGTCACCCAGCCGCCCTCTTTCCCCAGCTGCTTGGGGTCTGCCGGGGAACAGCTAGCGGGGCCTGCGCTATCTTCGGCTGCACCAGCTACAGGGGCCTGGCTAGCTACGGGTGAATGAAGGGTGCGAAGCCGAGTCTCCAATTCAGTAATCCTGGCCTCCAGAGCTGCAAATACGCTACATTTGTTACAGGTATCATTACTGCTAAAGGAGGCCGAGGAGTAACTAAACATCTGACACAATGAGCAGGAAAGTGCAGGAGGGACAGGTGAAGTAGCCATAGTGCTAACGAGTCGGCTATGAGCTAAGCTAAGCTAGCGAAACAGTACAGAGACAGTGAGTGAATACTTTGGCTATAAATTAGGTAGTGAGCACACAGAAAGGGTGATTCAGATGAAGCACGTTAAGATTATACTATGAAAAAGGGATGTATCAAAAGATTTAAATTGAATTGCTAAGCAGAAAAGCTACTCAGAAACACCACTGTGTTCGAGCAGGAACAGGAAGTGATACTCTACCGCAGAGCGAGCGAACACCAAGTGACAGCGCCACCAAGAGTCCCAGTGTCAGGATAAGGCACAAATGAGCCTTCTTAGGTCAGCTACGGTGTTCCACAGGGTTCAGTGCTAGGACCAATTCTGTTTACATTACATATGCTTCCCTTAGGCAGTATCATTAGAAGACATGGTATAAATTTTCAATGCTATGCAGATGACACCCAGCTCTATCGATCCATGAAGCCAGATAACACACACCAATTAGTTAAACTGCAGGAATGTCTTAAAGACCTGGATGACTTTCTGCTTCTAAATTCAGATCAAACAGTGGTTATTGTTCTCGGAAGAAAAATGTAAATTGTTTTATTTTAATTTTTTGTGTTATTGTTTGTTTGTTCATTTGTTTGTTTCATTGTGTTTGTTTGTTTTATGAAAGATCAAAATGAAAATAAAATTATGCTGATATAATAATAGGAACAACAAAAAAGAATGAATAAATGGTATTAAAGGGGACTGAAAAGCAAAAAAAAAACAAAAAAAAATTATTAAAATTGCTTTAAATAAAATTATTTTTATTTAAAGCAATGTAAAATATGCTATTTTAAGTCTGTAAAGGCTATTTTAATCATTTTTTTTTTATTTATAATGTAATTTTAAAAATATCATATATATTTAATTTTTTTAAAAAAGGTTACTAAGTTTAACATAAACTTCCAAACTGTAATACAACACTTTACAACTAGGGGCCGATACTGAGTGGGCAACGTTTGACACACACCACCAGAAAATGCGTCCTCATGGGGACTGCGGTACCACTGTGTGTTCACTAGAGGCGCAGGGATTTCACACACACACAGATTTTTGTCAGGTTTTGACCATCTGGGGACATTTTGAGAAAACTGCATGGGGCATGTTCAAATACTGTTTTAGAGCCTCTGGTGAGGTTTTGCCCGTGGGGACCTGATTTTAGGTCCCCACCGTGAATCAGGTCCCCACGTGGCGGTGTGTAATCAGGTTCAGGTCCCCTCCCGGCATGGTTTACAAGTACACACACACACACACACACACACACACACACACACACACACACACACACACACACACGCATGTACACTGACACAGACCTACACTCCCCCCCCCCCCCCCCCCCTCCAAACGCCTTCGAAGCTTATGTCTTTATGTTGTGAGATGTGATGATTCATGTGCTGAGGTGTTTTTTTCTGTTCTCAAACTGATCTCCCTGTTGGAGCTCAGTCTGAGGGGAGTTCTTTTTTCTCTTCGTCTTTCCTCATGTTGTGCATTTTCCATTGTTATACCTCTCTGACCTGTCTTCCCCATGTGATGTTTGTGTAATGTATTTATAGTCGGAAGGCGCTGGCACGGCTGGCAGCCTTAACCCAATTTCCCTCGGGATGAATAAAGTATTATCAATCAATCAATCAATCAACCACACCGTGGTAGGAATTTCTGCACAGGTTTGAGAGCTGCGCTGAAGCCAACTATTGGTCAGAAAAGACAATGACAACTCAGCTTAAGTTCTGCCTAGTTGGAGCAGCAGGGGCCATTATCCACAGAAATCCCCGCTCATCAAAATGGGATTACCGCCACCTGGCGGACGAACTGGAAACTGCATACGGCCCTTCTTCTGACCATGCTGCTGCTGTTGCTGTAGAACTGAGGCAGTGAGTGAGTAAACCTGGTGAGGCCCTGCATGTTTTCAGAGATGACATTTATGGGAAAGTGGCTGTTGCGTATGGTGATAGAGCAGAGATTGAAAAAGACTCTATAGCTGTTGAAGTTTTCACAAATGGGCTGGGTGATGCAGAAATAGTACAGAAGTTGTTAGAGAGGCGCCCAGCCACACTTGCCTGTGCATACGAACCGCCACGAAACCACCAAAAGGGCTGCATCTTATGTAACCAGTGCCATGCAGCCAGGAGCCCCGTAACTCAGCTGAACGCCGGCCCCGAGCTGCTGTGGTCAGAGAAAAAGACAAAGATGAGACGATCCCCATGTGCCTCTACGAGGTGGAGGTATGTGCTGTTTTGGACAGTGGGGCCCGAAGGAGCGTGCTGCCGCTGTCCTACTACAACTCCATCCACCCAGACGTGAGGCCACCACTACAGCCCTCAGTTGTTGAGACCTTGCTTGGTGTGGGACCTGGGGACGTGCCGGTGCTAGGTGAAGCCCAGATACCTGTCAATATCAACAATCGACAGGTGGATGTTGATTTCCTGGTGGCAGATATAGCAGGAAATGAGGTGATGCTTGGGCATCCCTTCCTCACTCAAGCTGAAGCACGTCTTGATTTTGGCAAACGCCACATCATCCTGTTCAGTGAAGAGGTGCCCTACTACCAAACTGAAGCCAGTACAAAGTCACATGCAGTGAGAATAGCTAGAACTGTGGTGGTGGATACGGGGCAAGAGTGTATGGTGAAAGGCAATGTGAATCCAGGTGCAGCTGCTCGAGTTGACATGATGCTTAGTCCCACCAAAGGTTTTGTTGAGAAGCACAATAGTCTCCCCAGCTGCATTCACTGACCAGCCCTCCTGTGGTTCCTCTGCACCTGCAGGAGCTCTATGCCCAGAGCTCCACAGACCTCAATGACTATGAACAGCTCCAACTGAAATGCTTGCTTTGCACTTATCGACATGTGTTTTGTACAGGGCCTGCCGACCTGGGCCGAACCAGCCTTGTGCAGCACGACATCATAACCCGTCCTGGTGCCCCAGTCAAACAACATCGACGAAGAATGGCAGGGGAAAAGCAGCAACATGCTGATCAGCAGATCGACGACAGCCTACAGAGCGGTCTCGCCCAACGCAGCTGTAGCAGCTGGGCCTTGCCCATCATTATGGTGTGTAAGAAAGATGGGACATACTGTCTCTGCATTGACTACAGGGCTCTCAATGACCGCACCATAACAGACGCCTACCCGCTACCCCGCATCCAGGACACGCTGGACATACTCTCGACTGCCAGATGGTTCAGCACATTAGACCTCGCATCAGGCTACTGGCAGGTTGAGCTGACGCCTAGAGCATGCAGGGCCGCCGCTTTCTGCACTAGGACAAGCCTCTTTGAATGGAACGTCATGCCATTTGGACTATGCAATGCCCCGGCGACGTTCCAGCGGCTGATGGACCGCGTCCTGGCTGGCATGCGGTGGGAGACCTGCCTGGTCTACTTGGATGACATCATCGAGCTGGCTAAGGACGTGTCGGGGATGCTGCAACGGCTTGGCCAGGTATTTTATAGACTTCAACAAGCTAACTTGAAAGTGAAACCTGCCAAATGCTGCCTCTTTCGCCGCGAAGTTGCTTATTTTGGCCATGTGGTATCCGAGCATGGTGTGGCTACCGATCCCAGCAAAGTTCAAAAAGTTCAGATGTGGCCCACACCTACGTCCATCCAGGAGGTCAGACGCTTCATCAGCCTGGCCTCATACTATTGCTGGTTCGTGAAAGACTTTGCCTCTATAGCCGAACCCCTGACCAAGAAGAATGCACATTTTCAGTGGCAAGCTGAGCACCAAGCAGCTTTCGACAAGCTAAAGTGTCGGCTCACCTCTGCCCCTGTTCTTGGTTAGCCACTTTACCATGGTGAAATGATACTAGACACTGATGCCAGCGACACGGGCATCGGCGCGGTGCTGTCACAGATGCAACAGGGCGTGGAACGTGTTGGCATATGGCAGTCGTAAGCTATCAAGAACTGAACAAAACTACTGCACCACACGACGTGAACTACTAGCCGTCGTGGATTTCACGTCCCATTTTCGCCAGTACCTCCTCGGACGGCCTTTCAAAGTGTGTACAGACCACAGCAGCCTGCAATGACTAACAAAATGAAAGAGCCAGAGGGACAGTTAGCTCGATGGCTTGAGAAGCTTGCCAAGATCATCCACTGTCCAGGTCGAGTGCACACCAATGCTGATAGCCTCTCCAGAAGACCCTGTCGCCAGTCCTGTCCATGCAAAGTGCAGGACCCCTCCACACATCTCGGGGGGACCAGTCATCTGGCAGTCCAATGCGAGTTGGACTCTGACACAAGCTCCCTGTTGCCGAGTCCCGTGAGGGTGGAGGGACAACCGGCTACTACAGCGGTGTGTCCAGTGGGGTAGGTCATAACACCCCTACACCAGACACAAAGACTTTAGACCAAACTGCTCTTACTATGTCAGACATTTTATGTCAAAACACTCCTACCAACACAGACATCTCAGCACAGATAATTCACACTAACACAGACATATCACACCAGAACATTCCCACTAATACACACACTGTAAAGCTGACTGAGAAAATATATGTGGCTAAAACCCTTGATACTGCTTCTTTGTTTCATGGCTGGACCACGGGGGAGCTGAGCCAAGCCCAGGACGCTGATGCAGACATTGCACCCATACGCGCCTGGATGGAGGCCAGCAGTGAGCGCCCCCAATGGACTACTGTTTCGCCATGCAGCCCGGCCACTAAGACATACTGGGCTCAATGGAAACGGCTCTACTTCAGAGGTGGAGTTCTGGTCCGTCGCTTCTATTGCCTTGACGAGACCCAGTTCTCCCAAATCGTATTGCCACGCAAGCTACAACCAGAAGTGATGAGCCAGATGCACGAAGGGCCAGTAGGCAGACATTTTGGTCTCGAGAGGACTGTGGCCAGACTACGAACCCAATTCTATTGGTATCACATGAGGGAAGACGTCACTCTTTGGTGCCGTACTTGTACCAACTGTGCATCCAGAGTCCGACCCCAGAAGACACCACAAGCTCCGATGGGAACTGTCGGGGTAGGAGCCCCAATGGAGCGCATTGTGCTGGACATTATGGGACCACTGAATGAGACGGAGCGCAGAAACCGATATGTGCTTGTGATACAAGACTACTTTACAAAGTGGACTGAAGTCTTTCCTATCCCAGATGAACGGGCTGCAACTGTCGCTGAGGTCATGGCATCTGAGTGGGTGTGCCGCTATGGGATACCTCAAGCAGTGCACAGTGACCAGGGACGCGATTTTGAATCTGATGTGTTCCAGGGTGTGTGCAGTTTGTTTGGCATAGACAAGACTCACAAAACGCCATTCCAACCCCAGTCAGATGGCCAGGTTGAACGTTTCAATGCCACTCTCCAAAAGATCCTGGCCTCCACAGCAGAACGTTGCCATTGGGACTGGGACCTGATGATCCCGTACGCTGTTATGGCCTACAGGGCGACCAAGCACAGTGCTACAGGTTTCACCCCAAACTTCATGATGTTTGGCTGAGAACTGAGTGAGCCAGTGGACCTTGTCGCAGGTTTACCTCCCGATCCAGACAACCAACCCTCAGCTCCAGAGTATGTGCAGCAAATGCTTGAGCAGCTGGAGCTGGCCCACCTCATCACCAGGGAAGCCATGCGTGAGTCAGTCATGCGCGCAAAGAGACAATATGACAAGAACTGTTGCCACACACAGTACAAGACTGGAGATCCTGTGTGGTATCTCATCAAAGGAACACATCACATCAAGAACAAGGTCAAAAAGTTCCTCCCATCGTATGAAGGACTGCCCAGATAGCAAGACGACATTGAATCTATGTTGATTTTTCATCCGAACCGTCGTATATGGTCGGGGTTGAAATGCCAATGTTGTAACAACGTTGAAATACTGTGGTAAACCAACGGTCTTACTATAGGGACGTTGTAACGATGTTGATTCACCGTTGTTTTTTTGTCATTGATATTTGATCTATTTATAGTCGACCAGGTGACAACAACAACATCGAGAAAACGTCTATTTATAGTTGACGATCATTCGGCTCCGGTCACCATCAAAAACCATCGATTTGTAGTTGAGCATTAAATTGCATTGCAACTGATCGGGTATAAAGTACCAGAGAAAGTAGATTTATTGTTCATTTGTTATCAATGACTTGGTCTAGTTCACCAGCTTTAAAAAATCGTGTATACGTGCAATTTATGTATAGTTGACCGGGAAATTAAAGCAGCGATCACTTGGACTATTCCGCAGCACCCCTCTCACATTGGTACATCCCCCCCCCTCCCCCGGTATTCATTGTCTTCTACAGTAGAGCGGGACATTTAATTTACTCTCAGCGGAATTGACCGGAGAAGGCATCAGTTCATGCACTGCACTGGCCCGCACCACGATTAGTATAAGGTAAGAATGAATGATTTTTTTTTCCTACTCGGTATTTCCATGTTTGCATTTGAATAACATTAAAAAAAAAAACTTGTTAATGTTGTACATTAACGAGTTTTTTAAATTGTGTCTACTTCTTACAATCTGGCAACAAATAAATTGCACTGCGAACAAAGTATATCAACAAAGAAAACATTTTTGTTTCATAATTTCTTCGTTATATTCCCTTACAAAGCTAGCTTTAACGCTTCGAGGTTTCCTTTGTTCTTGCCGTCGCCTCGGCGCTTGACCCAGACTTTCGCTCTGTAGTTGCTTAGTACTACAAATAATTCTAAATCTGTGATATATGATTGATAAACGTAAAGTTAACTGTATAAACGTGTTCAGTGACTTTGTTACTTTTGATGATTGGTGAGCACTCGCTTCAATGCGAACTTTAGACTCAGTTTGAAAGCTCACGCAGCATGCGTGACTGTACGTTGCACGCTCACCTAACTTTACGTTGCACGCGTACATGACTTTCCGTTTGTGCCTTGAATAATGAATAAGGCTACGTCCACACGTACCAGCGTATTTTTGAAACCGCTGATTTTTCTATGCGTTTGCACCTTTTGTCCACACGTAATGTATGTCTGGCCGTACATTGTGTTTGTATTTCCAGGCACATTTCACGAAGCAGAACGCAGTCTTCAGAGATATCCACGTGAACGCTGTGATACGTCTGACCTTCAGTCCGAAGAAGAAACCCAGACCAGTCTTAAAAGAAAGCACAAGTAAAACCTTTTTATTCACAAACATATCTTTGATTGTTAAGAATTTATGATCTTGTCTTTTATACATATCTGTGGTGCTTGCATACTGCAATATCGCCACATAATATAGTCCAAAAAGTGGAAGTTTGTAAACTTTTTAAAAATGCAAAGCCGTGTACACTTGTGCACTTCAAAAATTCATTGTATACTGTACCTTCTTGCACGTCTCTGTTTCCTGTGTGTGTTGTTAGAAATCAAACTAACTTTAGGAAACAATATGCCAAAAGCATATTTAAAATTACTTAAGACCGTTTTTAATTTATTTTCTTTAGACCAAATCCCCTGTACACATATACGGACTCAGAGGATGAGCAGCCTACAAAAAAACGGTTTCCCCAGGCCCCTCGAGTGAAAATACCAGGTAATAAAATACTGTCTAGTGTCTGTGTACATATCTGTGTCTGACACAAGGAAACTTTTTTGACAAGTTGTCTGTATTCTTAAATACTTAAAAAATTATCTTTTTCTAAACAGCCCTCATCACTCCGCAGTCTGCCCCCCAGCCCACTGATAGCAACCATCATAATGCCCCACCCAGCTTCCGGCACCTTTCGCCACTCCGGCACAAACCGACACAGCTTTGCGATCTCCCCAGCATGCAGAGTCTGATGTCTTCCCTATAGATGGTATGCTTTTAAAAAAGCTTTAAAGCTGCATCACAATGTCATTGTACTCTTATCTAAAAAAAACCCCTAATTTATACTCCTGAATGTCATCTTGTTGTGATTTTTTTTTCTGTAGATTCCAGAGACTCTGTGAGGCCACTATTACAAGGCAAGTTTGAAAATCTTGGAATTTCACAGTTTACATGGTATAACAAATATATGTGACAGGCAAAAACTAGTAAACACTTTTAGCAGTTACAAGAACTAACAAATGAATATCCAACACAAGGGAATAGAAATACATTGCACTGCCAATACTTTGGTTTATTCTTTGTATGACTTGAAAATCAGGCTTTAGGGAAAACTAAATGACATGTTTCTATCATCAATTACATTAAGTAAACACACAGGCACTTGCATACACATTTAAGACATGAGACTCGCTAATTCCATCTCATAAAATGTGTCTATAGGTGAGACGCTTTGCGTTGATTGGTGCTGCTGGACCACACTGGAGGTGCGAGTCCGCCGTGTAATGGTTTATGCCATTACAAAGGAGCTGGCCTCTGTACTCAACTGGACAGGGGAAAAAAAAACAAGGACCAGACAAAGCAAAAAAGGGCATTTAAAGAGACAGCGCTGTGCAGATGCATATTTGGTAAGTTTTAACATTTATTGTAGTTTTATGAGCCTAAAGTGAACAATAAAGGGATCAATTGATGTGCTGGGTGCGTTTCACATTTCCTATGTCTGTTTTTTGCTATATTACTTTGTCTTTCTTAATAACAAGACTTTCATGTCCGGTTAATCTGGAGATGGAGTCTTTGGTCTTCGGCTTGTTTTGTCCTCGGGTTGTACACTTTGTACAGCCCGAGGACCCATGTTTTCTTTTTTTTTTAAAGGATACACGGCACACCATGCTAAGACATATCGCATTTTCAGCTTATAGCTCTTTGGGAATCAAATGCGGCAGTTTGCTGATTTCCGCCTGGTGACTTTCATGTTTATCAGCCTAGGAGTTTACATACTTTCTCCCTGCTGAAGACAATTAACAAGAGCTTATTCATGTGCTCTAATTCCCTTTTTTTGTGTGTGTGTCTATTTTTGTCCTAGATGGCCTGGCGCAGCAGGTAGGGGCGAACTCTATGTCTGAGTTGGTCTTTGCTCAAGCAGTCCAGAAATGGCTCAGATATGCTCCAGATCGTACGGGTGGCGCGCAGGACGCACATCATCCATCCCCATCCCGGAGTAAATAATAAAAAGTGACGTGAAACATAGAAATGTAAATAGGAAACTTTGTCTTTTAATAAAGTATTTTGCAAATGATACATGTCTATTGACCTTTTTTGGTTTTTTTCAATAAAAAGCAACTGTGCGAAAGAGGTGGAAAATCAATACCATATCTCAACAGTGTTTCAATATCAGAATCTGACATTGTTTCAATGTCAACAGTGTTAGAAAATATAACGTCGAATCAATGTCAGGTTTCAACATTGATTCAACATCAAAACCTGACGTTGTTTCAACGTTAAAAATGGGTGCAAGAGTGATGTTGGGTCAACGTCACACTTCAACGTTGCTTCAATGACGTCGCCTGATATTGACTCAACATTGTTTCAATGTTTCCTTGCTATCTGGGCATTCTTTGTCCTGGGGCAATTGGATGACCTAGTTTATCGGATCCAGAAGAACCCAAGGTCTAAAGTGAAAGTTGTCCACCATGAGACAACTTTCAGAAGACTCTTGTATATCCTACTGGCCGCGAGTAAAAAGCCTCTTACGAGGAGATGGCTTAAGCCTGAACCACCAACGATGGAAGATTGGATACATTCTGTACAAGAGATCTATACCATGGAAAAATTGTCATTTTCTCTTAAACTTCAGAGGGATACTTTCTACAGAATATGGTGTAAATGGACACAATATGTTAAGCCTGTGAGCTGTGATTTTTTATGAACCATGCTTTCTTATTTTTTACATTGAAGCCCTGAGTTAAATTCCCATGACAATCATATGATGCTAACTTGCCTGCCCTGCTGCCCCCTTACCCAAGTCTTTTTTTCTCTTTTTTCTTTTCAATTACAAGTTTAAAAATGTGAAAGCAAAGACAGTATAAAAAGCCATACTACTATTCTGTTCAATTGCTTTCTCTCAATCAAAGAGACAATGTAAAAAAAAAAATAAAAAAAAATAAGCCCGGGGTTCATTCATGCTCATAAACCACACGACCTTCATATCCCAGCAAACAGGTGGTTACGAACGTTTTTACAGATAAATAATCACGTGAGAAGACGTGATTATTGTTCTTCTGATAAACTCAGAAGAACAATGAGCCGAGAACACTACCCTGGGGTACACCGGAGTCCCGGATAGACGGCGAAGACGTTAAACTTTCAGATAAACAACACTCACTCACAAAACCACAGAAACGCTGCTCTGGTTTCACCTCAGAGGGCTGGCCAACGTTTGCAGGCTCGAAGTAAAAGCAGAAAATAAAAGCCAAACTTAAAAGCAGCTTTTGAACACTGCACGGAGAGCGGGCCGGGGTGGGGTTCTTCCTGCGTTCCAGCTCTGAGCTCTCAGCCCTGATATGAAAACATTACTTTTATCACGAAGCGTCTGAAATGTGACCAGAGGGACGTGAGACACTGTGAAACAGAATCACTGTGAGATCTCTGTGGACAAACATCACAGTTTAGTCTCGTGAGCGCTTTAAACATGGACGGCTTGTGCCGATGCAGGAATGTTAGAAGTTGTTTGCTGGCATCTCCACACCAGGAATAACACGGCACGTTATAAATGGAGCGATTAGTGTCTCGGTGAGCGAGCAGCCGAGGGGGTCTCAGCGCTGCTGTGACTGAAATGGGAGCAAATGGGATTTTACTGCGGTACGAGCTGTAAAAACATGGCTGTGTTTCACCTCTCGAAGCAGATCCTGCCTGCACGCTCTGACTGTGTGTGCGAGCTCTTTAGCAGCGCCCTGAGTCTGTGCAGCTGCCTCTCTTTCTTTGTACACCACCGATAACCGCAGCTCTGGCAGAGTTTCCGCCTGCTGCTGTTTCTTCCTGTGTCTTTACTCAGAAAACGCTGAGCGCTCGCCGTCCGACCACAAACAGCAAACAGCACGTTAACTGTTTGGCCTGCGACTCCAGCTGTAGCAGAGAGCCCGACCCTGGGCGATTCCACCACATTAGAGTCCAGTTAAAGCCTCTGATGGTGTAATCTGCACTCAGATTTATGCTTCATACGTATCAAAGGATGTGAGATGACAGAGATGTGAAACCACAGAAAGAAAGAACACTTCACACGTTCCCACTCGTGTTCTCTGCAGATCAACGGGAATATTTCTGATGAGATCGTTCTGGTGCTTTAGACACGCGGATCTGTTCGAGTGGAAAACACTTTGCTGTGATGAAGCAATGAGAAGTGACAGGAGTGAGACTGAAACTACGTGACTATCACAGCACGATCGTATCACGTTTTAATAAACCAGCGTCCTCGAGTTCGCTTCAAAGGCTCAAACTCAGGACCTCTGACCCGTTTGCTGCTGGATGGTGAAGTGAAAGGTCAGGTCCAGTTAGCGGTGCGGGTACAGGATGGAAACTTTATTTTATAACTGAAAACAACTGAACTTTCAAAATAAGAGCCACTCGTCACACGGATCGAGATGGCGTTCTTTGAAACTGTGAAACAACAACAAAGGTCGAACATCAGACAGACCTGCGAGCGCTGACGACTGAAACCTGAAGGAATCAGATGCTAGAACAAATCGTCTTCCTTTGGTGACGTGTTCAGTGTGTGATGCTCTGACTGCAGAACTTACCAGAACCGACGGCAGCAGCGTCCGTCTCAGACAGATGAACCCGGTCACGATCAGCATGAAGATGAAGAACATGGTGACGATCACCAACGAGCACAACATGCCCGAGATCAGCGGGTCTGCACGCAGGAACACAACGAGTTTAGAGATGAACATTAGTCTCATCAGCCTGAAAACAGCAACGTTTAAATGTTCACATCATGTTACAGTCGTCAGCTCCAACAACGCCGCCGGAACGGAAGGCTGCACATCTCTCAGCCAATCACCCGCTGCATAAATGACCTCCACTCTCTCTGAGGCCGCGAGGCTGGACCGTTAGCAGGTCAGGCTGACCTACCTAACCCTGGAAAACCATGTGACCTCTGACCTTCTGTCTGCGCAGGTCTGTGAGGAGCCACAGGTTAAAGGAATCAAACTTTTCCAGGTTATACACGTAGGCGTCTGAAAAACAGAAAACACTTCCTCGACGCTGTTGGGTATGTTTGTTTTCCTCACCACACAAGTGTGATGACCCAGGTAGTACTAGTACATGTAGTACTACTGCAGGTAGTACTAGCACTGCTGTTTCTAGCCGTGACTTGCTTATCAGTCAGATTCCCTGAGGATAGCGTGGGAAGTGTGTTTCATGGGGAATTCCCTCCATTTACAATCACAACAGAAGCAGAAGCTCAGCATGAATGTTGTGGACTAAAAGCTTTTTATTGTCACCTGCATGTGTCAACTTGATTTTTCCAGTGAGTAAAACTAAATCAGCGAACACACAAACGCTGTATCTCACAGTTCAACCTGAGGGGGCTGAAACTTGGCACAGCTTTGAAAAACGACGTAAAGGAAGCACGTGGAGCTCCACAGAGTCCTGACGTAAAGTTATTAACACGCACGCTCTGAACGACATGACATTTTTCACTGCAGGCTAACAGCAGTGTTCATGATGCTGCTCCTTTAGCTTCACCCATCTTCCACCTGACAGCGAGCTAACTGAAATCACTGTGTGTGTGTGTGTGTGTGCACCTGGAGAGAAGATGGCTGGTATTGTAGCACACTCAGGCGGGCTGAAGTTGGAGGGCATGTCCTCGATATTGTCGTAGAATCGCACGGCGACACAGTACCGCCTGCCGGGCTCCAAACGATCCCACTTATAGCTCCTCAGAGACCGAGTCTTGATGACCTGCACACACAGGCACAGATGATCAGCACAGGAGACGTCCTGCTCACACAGACTCCGACTGACACAGAAGCAGGTCTCTCGTGTGACGCCTGCTCTCAGCCTACAGACTTTTTACATTTAGGAAACTATTTAAACATTTATAATAAATCAGAGTGGACTCATGACTGACTTCAAACTGTTGAAAGCCTTAGGCCACACTTTCTGTCCCAGAGGTTCAGGAGTACGTCACTGCCCATAAAGATCCACTCACAGCTAACAGGTGAAAGCAGGAAGTAAACTTGTTTCTAACGCGCTTCGAGCCGACCCTCAGGGCGCTCAGGTATCACCACGGTTACTGTGCGAGGTACACTCTTATGCTCATCGGCAGCTGGTGAGGACGCACGGCGAGCCACATTTCAGAGAAATGTAATAACAGTGGGACAGAATTCCACAGCTGGATCACCATGGAAACATTAATGGAAGCAGCGGACACGGAGAGAGAGCGGAAAAATAACCACAGCGACACAAAGTGGGCGGGTCCAAAGTGGAGTTAGTGTTGTGTGATTTGAAAGGTAACACGCCGTCCCGTGTCAGGCCTGTAGGCCAGGCTCCTCCCTCCTTATCCGGTCGTTAAGTGATGACGTGACGAATCCTACTTCCGGGCCTAAAGTAGTCTGCGTTTAATATGGCTGAAGTTTGGTCCGTTTACAGCATCCTGCCATGCGATTGCATTTGTTCCTGACCACTGAGAACCCTCACGTTAACTTTTATCGAGTGGAAAAAAAGTTAGCTTGCTTATATTATGCTAACATAGCTGTGTCACTAGCGGTCACGTAGCACATCATTATATACCAGCTAGCCAAACTTCAGTAACCCTACAAACGCTGCTGTTTAGTTTTCTGTCTTCATTTATGTTGGAAGTGATAGCAGTGCTGTATGTTTTAATTTGTTTCCAAAACCCCGCAGTCAGGACATGCTATATTGTATTTAGATGGAAGCTAGCGAGCTAACTTCCTGCTAACTTCTAACTCTGTTAAATGTCATAAATTCCGTTTTCATGGATGCCTGGATGTTAAACTCAATTGTTACACCTGGTAAAGCAGAACGCTGATCATTTTATTAAAGATGAAAGACTTTAGACAGTTTTTCAACTCTCAGTAATGCCACAGTGATCATTTGATATATGGACCTGCAGTGGAGTTTAGGCCCAGACACGGCTAGTGACGTCAGACTTAACGACCGGATACTTTGCTTGAGGTGACATTTGACCCTCCACGTCTTTGCCGTTTATTTGTGGAGGTGAAACTCAAACCGGGTTTAACTGCCATAAATGTAAATTATGTCAATTTGTTTAATTTATTGTGTTAATGTATGTTATTTATTTCCTTTATTTATTGTTGTTCCTTTTGGGGTAGGAACTAAGTTTCATTCTGTGTTGCGCACAGGCCCCTTTAAGTGACGTAAAGGGAAGTCAAAAAGCATGTGCAAAGAAGCTAAGAAAAGTGACACAAGAGTTGGAAACTAAAAGGGACTGTGTATAGCCTGGCAGCCACGGTGTTTCACGTATATGAATGTAAATTCATGTTCAGCTGAATAATTATAGTTGGCTCTCAAAGGGCAGAAGTAAACTTTGTACATTTTGATAGAAATTCACAGTTTGTATTTATGGTTCAGTGTCTTTTACAAGTTCGGTGTGTGACAAGGTTATAATAAGAACTCTGTTAAGTGTACTTACTCTGTAATATTCTACATGTATGGGCTAATTTGAAGGAGAGTGACTTCATTTAGTTAAGCCCCCTTTATTCAGTTTTGACAAATGTCATTGCTGCTTACTTTTGCATGCTGCCTGTGTACATATGTCTAAATAATCAAAATGTCACATACAAGTAAAGAAGCTTAGGGTGCAGCAGCTGCTCTGGAAGAAGAGACAGAGTTAGAGCAGACAGATGAATCAAATATTGGGCAAAATATAGCACCACCTGAAGAGCCTCGTAGAAGTGAAAGAGCCCGGACATTAACAGAAAAGGGAAAGGAGTTTCAGAAAGAGCAAATCAAAGGGCTATTGCTTCACTTTCACAGCAAATATGAACGATGGAAAGCCCTGATTAAGGTAGCTAAAAGATCTGTATTAAAACAGGATCCTAGTGACATCCTACAAGAACACATCATCAGTATTCAAAGGGAATTATCTGAGTTGAACATTGCTTATGATGATTACAGAAGAATTGATCAACCAGCCCATGACATGCGTTGCAAGATGGATAACTGCATCATGATCACTAAGACTGTAGTACAAAATGTTCAATCTGAAATGCAGGGAACAGCTGAGGAGTTGATTTGGCCAGATCATAGTTCTGTATTCTCATCCTCAGCCTCCAGTGTTTCACTTCCTGCCTCTAATGGTTCTAAAGCTTCTTCTATTCACTCAAATGTATCTTCACTTAGAAGACAAGAAGCTGCTGCCGAGTATGCAGCTACACAGGCTGTACTGCAGATTATGGCTGAACAAGAGGGCCACCAAGAGAAACTGCAAAACCTTGAAGCTGAAGAGAGGTTGATCATTGCAGACCAAGAAGCAGCCCCATTAGCTCGTCGTCTTGAAGGAGAAAGGGAAGAAACTGAACGTAGGCTAGAAAGAGAGAAACAAGAGGCTGCTCTCTTAAAGAAACATCAAGAAGACAATGCTGCAAGAAGAAGGTCTGTAGAAAACCTAAAGAGAGAACTTGAGCGTTTGGAGAATTTGAAAAGGCTGAATGCAGCCAAAGCAAGGCTTCAAGTGTATGATGAGAATGAGCTCAGTCCAGCCCAAGGGAATGCTCCACAGAGCCTGGATCTACATAAGGTTATGCAGCCACTCAATCAGGTGAAGCCTGAGGACCAGCACTCACAACCACCAAAGAATGCAGTGCCAATACATGTGCATCAAGATAGCACAGGAGAGCTTGTGAAGGTCTTAGCTGAGGCTATATCAGCAAATAGGCTACCCATTCCAGAGCCCACAGTTTTTAGTGGTGATCCACTCAAGTTTAATCATTGGAAGTCATCCTTCCAAACTCTTATTGAAAAGAAAAACATTCCGAGCTCAGAGAAAATATTCTTCCTCCAGAAATATGTTGGAGGAGTCATTAGAAGGTTATCTTCTGATTGGTTCAGATACTGCATATGTTGCTGCATGGGAACTCCTCAATGAGCGATACGGCCAGCCTTTTATGATTGCCAAAGCCTGCCGAGACAAATTACATGCCTGGCCAAAAATAGCGTCAAGAGAGAGCGCTGACTTAAGGAAATTTGTGGACTTTTTACGCAGTTATGAATGTGCCATGGCTCACAATGAGAGTCTGCGTATTCTTGATGATGGCATTGAAAATCAAAAACTGACAGCCAAGTTGCCTGATTGGTTAAGCAGCAAATGGAACCGAAAAGCCACACAGTATCAGCTAGAGCATGGAAGGTTCCCAGATTTCAAGTATTTTGTAACCTTCCTGACATTGGAGGCTAGTATTGTCATGGTCCTGGGTCGGTGACCCAGCGCTTTGAGTTTATTATTATTATTATTTTCTAGTTTATTCTGATTTTGTATTAGTTCTTTGGGTTTGGTTGTCGTGTTTATTATCCCTACCTGTGTCTCCCTCTGTGCTCTGTTCGGGTCCTTGAGTTTTGTGTTGTAAAACAGTCTGTTTCCTGTTTTACTTTGTAGGTCTGTGTCTCGTTATGCCCATTAGTTCCAGCTGTGTCCCCTCCTGTGTGTCATTTCCTGATTACCTGATGTGTTTATTTATACTGTGTGTCTGCCTGTGCTCCTCGTCGCGTCGTCTGCATTTCTCTGCATCATTTTGGTATGTCTCCGTGTCTCTCTGTTCCTTGCTTCGTGTCCTCTGTTTGTGTTAGTTTTCCCAGTTTAGGTTTATGTTCAGTTCTGCCCTCACCTTGGGTTTTCACTGTAAATAAATCTCCACCTGCATCTCCACCGCCATCTGCATCTTGGGTCCTCATTCATTCCACCACACGACCGCTGCCCCAGCCGTGACAGTACGACGCGACCACTATGGGTCCAGCGGATTGGCCCGGGGAGAGCGATCTGACATGTGTTCTTCGCCTGGTGGATTGGGTGACCCACACTTCCAACGCAAGGGCGAGGGTTGTCGGGATAAATGCTATAGAAGCAATCCTCAATGGAAATCCCTACCTCCGCCTGGTCCGGGGATTTGAGGATTTAATTTCGGACTTGCATGAGACCCGAGAGGCGGTGCAAGCTCGGGAATTGGCGGAGTCTGCCCAGCAACAGCAGTCTATGGCCATCCCCGAACAGCTGCGTCAACTTCGCCCGCCAGAGGTTTTGCCCAGTCCGTCAGAGCCATCAGCGGGGGGAAAGCGACGAACCCGCCGCCGGTGCGTCGCTCCACAGCCGGATTCCGGGACAGTCAAGCTACCGGCTGTGCAACCTTTTCAGCCATCACTTCAGATAGCTGCTCAACAGCCAGTAGCTCAGTCTACTCCTCCACCACAATCAGCTCTGCTACCGGTGGCTCAGTCACAGTCTTCACTTGCCTCCCTTCAGCAAACTGTGCCTACGCTGCCCATTTTGGACTATTTCTCTAGCGCTAATTCTGAACAGAGAGACAAACCTATTCACAATGAACTGGTTCCTCAAGAGCTGGCTATGACTCACTCCAGGGCCTCCCCAGAGGCTGGGTTGCAACCCTCAGCCAACTCTGGACCCCTGGAGGCTAAGAAGCCAGGAAAGGAATGTACCCGGCTGTCACTGCCTGAGCAGGGTCAGTGCTCCGCACAGCTGCAGCCTGTTTTGTGTGTGTCAGAGGCACCTGTGCCTACTGGTTCCGTGACTGTTTTCTCTGAGGGGTCCGAGGAACCGCTCCAGCCTGTTGCTTTCGCTGGGGGGACCGAGGAGCCCGTCCAGCCGTCGCCGTCATCAGCAGCTTTCGCTGAGGGGTCTCAGGCACCGCTTCAGCCTCCTGTCTCCGCTGGAGGGTCCGAGGGGCCCGTTCAGCCACCTGTCTCCGCTGGAGGGTCCGAGGGGCCCGTTCAGCCACCTGTCTCCGCTGGAGGGTCCGAGAGGCCCGTTCAGCCACCTGTCTCCGCTGGAGGGTCCGAGGGGCCGCTTCAGCTTCCTGTCTCCGCTGGAGGGCCCGAGGAGCCCGTCCAGCCTTCTGCCTTGTCAGCTGGGGGTCTTTGAGGACCCAGCCAACACATCCTCATGTCTACTGACGGTTCCGGGGAGACCGTTCAGCCACCACCTGCTCCATCACCTGCAACCTCCACATTGTCGCTTGCAGCATCACCGTCTGCAGCGCCCACATCGTCGCCTGCAGCGTCACCGCCTGCAACGCCCACATCGTCGCCTGCAGCGTCACCGCCTGCAGCGTCACCGCCTGCAGCGTCACCGCCTGCAGCGCCCACATCGTCGCCTGCAGCAGCCTCATCATCCTCATCATCCACGCCTGGTCCAGCTCCGGCCTCATCCACGCCGCCTGCAGCAGCAGCAGCTTCATCCACGCCTGCAGCAGCAGTTTCATCAGCTTCGCCTGGTCCAGCCTCTGCCTCAGCTTCGCCTGGTCCAGCCTCTGCCTCAGCTTCGCCTGGTCCAGCCTCTGCCTCAGCTTCATCAGCTTCGTCTGGTCCAGCCTCCGCATCAGCTTCAGCGTCGCCTGCAGCAGCCTCATCCGCTTCAGCGTCGCCTGCAGCAGCCTCAGCCGCTTCAGCTTCAGCTTTGTCTGCATCGGCTTTGGCTTCAGCTTCGTCTGGTCCAGCCTCTGCCTCGGCCTTGTCTGGTCCACCCTCTGCCTCAGCCTCGTCTGGTGCTGCAGGGATCACGCCACCTTCAGGTCCCAAACTGCCGCCTCAACATCATCGGTCATTTGTCAGGCCGCTTGTTGGGCATCATCGCCACCGTGGCCGGCCTCCGGACTTCTGTTGCCGCCACTGCCTTCCGCATGGAGTGTGTGTGTGCGTGTGTGTGTCCTCCTGCTGATCAAAGGGTCATAAAACATAAAAGCAGGAGGAACATCCTTGGTCATAAAGAGGGTAGTCTCCCCCACACCCAATGTATGGTTTACCATAGGTAACACAGTGAAACCATACAAACCAAATAACAAACAGATCTTTCAGATAGGATGTTGCCTGTGATAAAACACTTCAGCCTCACAGTTAAACAATTGTAGAAATGGATGGTAAGCATAAAAATGACAAACATTTAACAATTCACTCTAACAGACATGGTCCTGGGTCGGTGACCCAGCGCTTTGAGTTGATTATTATTATTATTATTTTCTAGTTTATTCTGATTTTGTATTAGTTCTTTGGGTTTGGTTGTCGTGTTTATTATCCCTACCTGTGTCTCCCTCTGTGCTCTGTTCGGGTCCTTGAGTTTTGTGTTGTAAAACAGTCTGTTTCCTGTTTTACTTTGTAGGTCTGTCTCGTTATGCCCATTAGTTCCAGCTGTGTCCCCTCCTGTGTGTCATTTCCTGATTACCTGATGTGTTTATTTATACTGTGTGCCTGCCTGTGCTCCTCGTCGCGTCGTCTGCATTTCTCTGCATCATTTTGGTATGTCTCCATGTCTCTCTGTTCCTTGCTTCGTGTCCTCTGTTTGTGCTAGTTTTCCCAGTTTAGGTTTATGTTCAGTTCTGCCCTCACCTTGGGTTTTCACTGTAAATAAATCTCCACCTGCATCTCCACCGCCAGTATTACTTGCAACCCTGTTACATCTTACTATGCTTTGCGGCAAGGGGAGCCGGAAAGGACAAGATCTAAACCTCAGAAAGTAGTGACCTCTAAGAACCAAGCAGCAAGTGCAAGGATTTTTACAACTAACACCACTGAGAAGAACATAAGCACATGTGTGTTTTGTAAGAAAACAGGACATGTCTTGCACAAGTGCCGTAGACTAACTGCAAGGCCAGTTGCTGACCGAGTGAAGTTCATTCAAGGTGAGAAACTGTGCTTCGGCTGTTTGAGTCCTGGCCATCAATCCAAGAATTGCAGCAACCAGATGGTCTGCGACACCTGCTCAAAGCACCACCCCACATGCTTACATGAGGATTGCTCAAAACAACAAGAAAATGACGAGACAAGTTGCAGTAAGGAAAGAAAGCCACAATCGCCGCAAGACACCACTCAAGAAACCACATCCAATAGAGTTGTGCATGATGGTAACAGTGCTCAGACTTCAGCAATAGTTCCTGTTTATGCATCAATGCCAGGTGATTCAAACAAAGAAGTCCTTGTCTATGCTCTGTTAGATTCACAAAGTGACTCTTCATTCATTCTTGAAGAAGTAGCGGATGCTCTTGATGTTAATGCAGAGCCAGTCAAGTTGAAGCTGTCCACAATGTCGTCCAAGGAGACAATTGTACCATGCAAAAGACTCAAAGGCCTACAAGTAAGAGGGTTATCTTCTTCTAAGAAGATCACAGTGCCAACGGTCTACACTCGTGAATTCATACCTGCCAATCGTGCACACATTCCAACGTCAGAGACTGCAAGGGCATGGCCTCATTTAGAGCATCTTGCGGAACACATTGCCCCGTCGAAGAAATGTGAAATCGGTCTTCTTATCGGGTATAACTGTCCACAAGCACTAATGCCTAGAGAAGTTGTATGTGGTGAGGACAACCAGCCCTTCGCACAGGAAACTGACGTAGGCTGGAGCATAGTGAGCTATGGTGATCCAGGCGAACACTACAGTGATGCAATTGGAGTAAGTCACCGCATCATTGTAAAGCAAGTGACCCCTGAACCCAAAGTAACAAGTAAGTTGAAGAGCGAAGTTCATTATGTTTGCAAAACAAGAACTAAGGAGATGACTGCTCCAGAAGACATACTTAAGGTGCTGGAATCTGACTTCAGTGAAAGGCTTGGAGAAGAGGCAAATCTCTCGCAAGAAGATCTCCGGTTTTTGACTAAAATGAAAGAAGAAATTAAGCACAAAGGAGACGGACATCTTGAAATGCCTCTGCCTTTTAAACAGAGCAGGCCAGATCTACCAAATAATAAGCCATGTGCTGTTCAACGCCTCGTGCTTGGAAAAGAAGCTCACAAGAGATTAGAAATATCGGACAGACTACATGAACTTCATGAAAGACATTATCAGTTGTGGTGAAGCAGAAAAGGTCCCAGAAGAAGAGCTTGATAAACAATCAACTTGGTATATTCCCCACCATGGCGTATACCACCCTCAAAAGCCAGAGAAACTGCGAGTGGTCTTTGATTGCTCGGCAAGATTTCAAGACATGTCATTGAATGACCACCTTCTTACAGGGCCAGAGCTCACAAACACCTTGGTGGGAGTTCTTTGTAGATTTCGAAAGGGCCCAGTCGCTATTATGTGTGATGTGGAACGAATGTTTCATCAATTCCATATAAAGCCTGAAGACCAAGATTACTTGAGGTTCTTATGGTGGGAGAATGGTAATCTCGAGTCTCCGCCATCAGTTTTTCGGATGAAAGTCCATTTGTTTGGAGCAGCTTCCTCACCTGGCTGTGCCAATTTTGGACTTAAACACCTAGCCACAGAAGGTCAGGATCGATTTAACCAAAGCACTGTCAAGTTCATCCGAAGAAATTTTTATGTTGATGATGGACTGGTGAGTATAAGGTCTGATGCTGAGGCAATCGAGCTGATCAACGAAGCGAGAGAGCTCTGCAGTGCAGGCAAGCTTAAACTACACAAGTTCATTTCCAACAGCAAGAAGGTATTGGAGTCAATACCAAAGGAAGAGTGTGCTGACAGTGTCAAAGAGCTGGACATAGATTTAGGGGAGCCACTCCTAGAAAGAGCACTGGGTGTGCAATGGTGCGTATCCTCTGATGACTTTCAGTTACTGTCAAGAAACACCCAATGACAAGAAGAGGAGTGCTGTCCACAGTAGCTTCCATCTACGATCCTTTGGAAAGAAAAAAGAAAGAGAAGGAAACGAAAAAAGAGAAGAAAAAAAAGGAAGGAGGAAATAGTTCTACTTGTTGAAGCAGCATGTGTTAAACTATTGTAAATGCTTATAACTTGAAGATTCAAATCTGTGAAGAAATCTCAAGTTGAGATTTGGTGAGAGTTTAACTGCCATAAATGTAAATTATGTCAATTTGTTTAATTTATTGTGTTCATGTATGTTTATTTCCTTTATTTATTGTTGTTCCTTTTGGGGTAGGAACTAAGTTTCATTCTGTGTTGCGCACAGGCCCCTTTAAGTGACGTAAAGGGAAGTCAAAAAGCATGTGCAAAGAAGCTAAGCTATAAGTTAACTAAGTCACAAGAAGGAATAAATAAGCTGTTTTAAAGTAAAAGAAAGCTGTAAAGAAGAAGAAGAAGAAATTGGGAATTATTTTCGTTAAGTCTTTGTTCCTGAAGCGGACTCATTCCCTCACGGTTACGTGCAGCCAGCGAGTGACAGTTTGACGGTGGATTTTATGGTGTTTCGGAGGAGAAGTGTGACGGAAGAATAAATCCATCAGTGAATGAAGAACCGTGGTGTCGTGTATTAACTGGAGGAAATGATAGTTAAACTCGGACCTGCCCAGACTCGCCCTACCAGTGCAACTTCAACAGCTCATCAAGACGGGAACACAGATAAGCCACTGTTTAGGACACACAGTTTCATAAGGTTTTCATGAAGAAGTCTATAAGTCAGACCAATGTTTTTGGTCTGACTTATAGACTTGAGAGTGATAATATATATTCTTTTTAATTTTCTTTACGGTTTATAACGCCGTCTCTTCACGAGATCTCATTAGACCGGCGGTCATGAATGCAGCACCGCAGAAAGTCGGTGATAGGAAATCACGTGATGTTGTGGAAGCATGGACGCTTACCTGACATGCTCCAAGTACGCTTTGAGAAGTCATGTGATATAGTTTGGATTTTTCTTTGTCCAGAGACCCAGCGTGAGATGACCAAAACTTAATTTTGAAGTACAGAGAATGGAAACCAGGAGAAAAGCAAACATTAAAATCTATATTTAATGAAGAACATTAGAAAGAGAAATGTCACAGTTTCATCTGATTTTCTTAAAATGCTTATATTTCATTTTCAAACAACATTAAAAAGTGTCTGGACCCCATTTGGCAGCATCAGTTTTATGTTCACAGTCAAACAAGTCAAAAAGTTGGACACAGAAAATCCGGCTGGTTCATTTGCAGATCTTCTGACCTGCAGCACCAAATAATAAGCTGGTCTACAAACACGAGGAGAACCTGCGAGTCATCGACGCTCAGAGCAGCACACATCAGTATCATCTGTTTCTCAAATACGACGAGAACTCCTCCTCTTCCTCTTCAGTTAGCGTGTGCGTGCTGTTGCCTTCACATCTGCTCGCAGTGCGGTCTCTGTGTGTCGGGAATACTTGAGGTGTCAGGTGATCACCTGATTCAGTTTGTGAGTCTGTGGCAGGTAAACCCTCCAGGCTGGACTCTTTCAAAAAGCCTGTGACGTCCTCCTCATCTTCATTGCGTGCAGCCATTGAGGCGAGGGTGACTGAGAACAGGTTGACATTGGCAGAAATGTCCCGCACCTCCTCGTCCTCTTTGGACTTCACCACCTCCTCGTCCTGACTTTGTCCCCAGACTCCACTTCGACTCCTCTCTTTCACCAAACAGAGCTGCGCTCCCTCCACCTCCGTCTCCACCTGGCCTTCATCAGACTCTGCAGGCAGCGCCGTTACCTTCACCTTAGCAAATAACCTTGAACTTCCAGCGTCCAGTGCTGCCGTTGGCTCGCTGTTCGTTGACATGTTGCCAGAAAGCTCCTGACAGCAGCAGCTTTCCCCCGAGGAGAGATCCACTGCTCTGTTCACATAGTGCATGTTGCCATCATCATCGTCATCATCCTCTGAGTTATCGTCAATGTTGGCAGAAGGTGATGTTGTGTGATTGTTATGCTCCCCGGTCTCCGAGGTAACTGAGATGGGATCTGGGACGGTAGGCTGCGGGGTCAGGACGTAGCCTTTGGTTAGAGCCGTCTACAAAGAGAAGAGAAAGAAGCTCTGAGAAGGTGGAACAGAGGCAAACTTTGCTGAAGATGTCTGAGTATCATCGAGTCACAGCTGTGTCCAAGTATGCAGGACAAACATATCAGCGAAAGCTGTTTTCTGGGGACAGTCACTGTGATCTGTTAGCTGTTTGACAACTACTCTTTCAAGGTTCTAGAGATGGTCTAGAGATGCTTTTGAAGTAAAGGTTTAACTACAGCCAGCTTGAAGGCCTGTGGTACATAGCTGATTATTAGAGATAGGTTGATCATATTTAAGATTGAAGCAAGATCTACATGGAGCAGCAGGGTCAAACAGAAGTAGTTTTCAGCTCAGCTGATTCATTTGTTTAACCTTTGAAGGAGTTTGGTCCTTCTGTGGAAATGCAAATCACAATATGCTGGAGGAGCTTTACGACTGTGGAGCTTCAAAGTATTTGAACTTTGTCCTCTGAGAGACGCTCATGGATGAAAATGGAGGCGATGTTCAACTTTACAGCAGAAATAAACACATCATTATAAAATCTCTCAAACCACAGGTGTTAGAGTGTATATGAAACTGGACTTCTTACAATTAGAGCTCTGGGCACAGTTTCCTTCAGTTTACAAATGACTCCCGTGTAGAAGAGGAGGAGCAGGCAGCTCGTGACGATGAAGATGGCAACCATCGGGACGCCGATGACCAAACCTAAAGTGAGGCCTGCAGACACACAGACACACATTATTCCATGCAGACGACCATCTGAACCAGCCGAAGTACAGCGGAGGGGTGTGGTTTGTGGCTATGCTGTGGGAGGGGTGGGTGGAGCGGGTGGCTGGAGCGGGTGGCTGGGGGAGGAGTCCCACTGGCGAGCGTGGCAGACCTGGCATGTGTTAGTAATTATTCCCTCTGTATATTTACACAGATAAGGAGGCAGATGAATTGTGGCAGCTCATTATGCTCTGATTCAGCAACAACGCCCGCCTTACCGGCTGCACATCAGCTCACCTCTCTGCTGGTCCACCGCCGTGGTGAAGGTGCACTTCCAGGCAGACGGCTCGGGTTCATGGTTGTTTAGTTTTCTGATGTTGAGCTTCACCTGTATGCAGTACTCCGCCCCTCTCTTCAACTTTTCAAGGGTCAAACTTTTGTTTTCTGTTTCCAGCGTCTGCAGGTCAAAGAAGGAGGAAACGTGTCATTAAAATCACTTGTGGCGTTTGTCCACGACCCACTGGTGTCATCCTCAGCATTGTTTTCTCCTCTGACCTCTACGCGGCCATGAAGACACCTTTGGAGGCCTGACCAGGTGTACAACACCTGCTCTGACAGGTGACTCTCAAAGTCAGAGTCTCCTCATGTCAATCAACCCGACACCTGCTTTTAGGCAGAAACCTGCTGCGATTGCAAGGGTGTAGATTTGGTTTTGGCATTGGTGGGGACGGATGATTCAACCACCGAACCCTGCCCTGTTTCTTTTTTTCCCCTTTTTGTCTTTGCTTCTTGATAAAAGGAGAAATATACTTGCCTACATATGCTATTCTACATGCTTTTAAACTATTTAAAATTACAATTCATAGTTTTATGTGTGAATTATATAATGTTAAATTACTATTAAATGTATTTTAGACTTTAGTTTACTTCAGCCATATTCCATATAAATCAGGCATCATGCAAAAATAAAAATAGCTTCAAATACATTCATGACAATAAAAGAATATGACTTTAAGGACTTAACAACATGACTTCAATTATAGTACACCAACATCTCTGATACATTAGCACTAAGGGAACACTGAATGACCTGGTGGTTTTTGTCCATGAAACTACTCATCTAAGATGACCACAAAGTAAAAGATCTCTCAGCAAAATTATGCAACATTTTAGGCACTATTGCCCCGATCAAATCAGTGAGCTGGGACTTTTTATTCTAAAAATGAACTACTGTTACCAGTTGGTGTTGGCACAAAACCTTCGGCCTTCTGTTAGAAAGCGGACGATAAAGAGGAACTTCATCTTTCAGCACAACAATGACCCCAAGCACACATCCAGAACAACAACAGAATGGATTCACCGGAATAAGACTGAGGCTTTGGAAGAGACCAGACAGAGTCAAAAAAATAATGCATGTTTCAGTGAGACCATGTGAAAATTAAAACAAATCAGGTGAACTTAAACACCTTTGTTCACCTTTTGTTAAGAAATAGAAAAACGCACCACACGAAAATACAGTGGAACCCGACTTACGAATACCCCGTTTCACGAAAAATGCCTTCTGAATCATGTGACAACCCCTTGGCTTTTGTACTTGCGCTTAGAGCAGGGCGATATGGCCAAAAATATTTATCACGATATATATTTGAAAATTTGCGATAACGATATAACTGACGATATAATTGATGCGAGACAAAATACAACTCCACAACTTTACTAGCGCAAAAAAACACCATCCATTTATTTTCACTTAAACAAGAAGCTGTTTTTTATGTGCATTAAAGCTATATAAAAATTTAACAGTGCAAATGCAAATTCCTTGCTGAAAGTTTAACCAAAAGGCATTTCCAGTAGAAATGGGCTGACATATCCTGAGCATAACCATGTATAATATCCACTGAAGTTAAAAAGAGTTGCTTTGCAACATTAAACTGCAGTGTGCCAAATAAAAAAGTCAAATACATATTTTTCGGACCATAAGGTGCACGGGATTATAAGGCACATTAAGCGAAACAAAGCAGTCAGATAAATCAAACTTTATTCAACTCATTCTTCTTTCTTCCTCCACTTCTGTACCATTGATTCGTTAATGCTGTATTCTATCACAGCTGCTCTATTCCCATGTTGTTGCAGTATATTAATTACTAACCTTGTATTGTGGATGGATTATCTCACTTGTTCTCCTGACTGAAGTTATGGTCCGTTTACAGCATCCTGCCATGCGATTGCATTTGTCTCTAACCATCAGGAAACTTCACGTTAACTTTTGTTGAGTGGAAAAGTGTTAGCCTTGATTCCTCCAGCTTCACTGTTTATGTTATGCTAACATAGCTGTGTCGCTAGCGATCACGTAGCACATCATTATATACCAGCTAGCCCAACTTCAGTAACCTTACAAACGTCACTGCTGTTTAGTTTCCTGTCTTCATTTATGTTGGAAGTGATAGCAGAGCTGTACGTTTGAATTTTTTCAGAAATCTCTCAGTCAGAACATGCTATATCATGCTTAGGTAACTAGCGAAACTAGCGAGCTAACTTCCGCTAGCTTCCTGCTAACTTCTAACTCCGTTAAATGTAATAAATTCTGTTTTCATGTATGCCTGGATCTTAAACTTCATAGTTACACCTGGTAAAGCAGCAATGCTGATCATTTTATTAAAGATGAAAGAATTTAGACAGTTTTTAACTCTTAGTGATGCTGCAGTGTTTGTTTGACTTTGGGACCTGAAGCGGAGGGACTTTAGGACCCAGATTACTCCCAGATTTACGAGCACCTTAGTCCGACAAATACGGCAATAACGACAGCCGCTTGCATGTTCTACAAAAAAAATGTGCTTTGTTGTGTATCTGACGGACAAACACCAAACCAGTTCCACATCACTGAAGTGGCACCATTTTTACAAACTAATTCTGGTTCATCCGTTTCACTCAACAATCGGCCATGTGCGTATGAAAACAAAGGCACTGCGCATGCGCGTTTGACCCATATTCTATCACGATATTTCATTTTCCGATCGTTGCCTAACATTATACCGGTATTACCGTGAACGGTATAATATGGCCCAGCCCTACTTGCGCTTCGCTGTTCCACTTGAACGACGTATTGTTGTTCTAGTTAGCAATTAGCATATAGCCTATCGTTCAGCATCGCCTCACTCAAAACGTGCAATGGGTGCTTCGACTTACGAAAATTTCCGACTTACGAAAGACCCTCAGGAACGAATAAATTTCGTAAGTTGGGGTTCCACTGTACTGCAAAAGGAAACGGTCGCCTTACATACATAGTGTATAAACTAAAAATGCTCATTTCACTTAAAAATTAAGATGTGAAAATGTGAACAAATCAACTTGTTAGAGATGTTCTTCTCCTGTTGAACCCCCCCCCCCAAAAAAAGAAATAAATAAGTCTTCTCATCAGATATTGATGCTTCTTTCCTGTGTGACAAGAAATAGGAGACAAATGTTTGTTTGTTTTTTAAGTTAATTCCCAATAAAACTGTTTTATTGCTAACTACATTGCTGTCTGTATTATTGCTGAAGCCCTAAATGATCACCTTTAAAGTGTTTGTGCTGATAACATCATGTACAGTCAGACATGGAGAACAGCACTGACTGGGAGGCGTTGAACAGATCACATAGTTCAATTCAACATATAAGACTTTAAGAATGCACAAGCATCTACTTAAAATCTATTGAATTTATCATCCGTGATATTATTATGTACAATTCCAATGTAATTTGTATCTCCCTTAAATATACAGGCAGCCTTAAAGTATGAAATATTCATATACAAATACACATATAAATGTGTGTACTGTCTGAGTGGCTGATAGTGCCCCACAGGCCTCAGTGTGAGCTTAAAGACATTTATAATGTTTACGTTGTTTAATGTGTAGGTGCTGACGACAAACACATTTTGAATGATAGCCGGGGAACTTTGGTAGCACAGAAACAAGTGGCTATTCTTTGTGACCATATGGATCACTCATATTACCATTATTTCAAATACTCAAAAAGCTGGTGTCCAGGGTATAACTGGCCATTTTTTGACTACTTTTGATTTGGCCTCTATATTTCACCTTTAAAAACTGTTTATCTTGCCAATCTGTTATTTTCTCATTTTGACATAATGTGTCAGCACAATTTATCTACATTCAGACAAAATTTAAAATACAAGTAGAAAGTGATATTTTTGACTGTAAAACCCACAAGCATGTTTAACGAATCATTTTCATAACTTGAAATGCAAATAGAAATTGTACATTTTTAAAAATATGCACAAGTTTTGCAAACAACAAAGTTATCTGGTACTATTTACCTAAAAATGGAGCCAAGGCTCAGACGTTTTTTATATAACCGTTTCAAACTATTTACAGAACAATCAGGTGTTCTGCATCAAATAAGAAGGCACACAAATTATTTATGCAACTCCAAAAAATAGTTTGTGTCACTATAACACAGATGAGAACAGCACAGGGACAAACCTGCAGGTCTGACAGCAGGTGTGTCACTCAGCATTTACACTGCAATCTGCCTTTGGTGGCTTTTTTGCAACAACTGTGACATTCACTAGTAGAACTGACACACAAAACAACGAATACACTACACACTAACTACACAAGACAACACACTAACTTGAGACTCCAAACACGGGAAACGTCACAAATCTCTCACGTATCAAAACTCTCTCTCTCTCTTTCGCTCACTCGCTCTCTCTCGCTGCTCACTCCTAAAACTTCCCCCTCTTCCCAAACAACCAAATGCCACATGTTGCCATATCATTTTTTGATTGGTCGACATGGTACATTTTTCCACCAATAGGGAAGGAGTGTTTTTTCTTTTTTCATTCACAAGCAAAGCGTGTTTGCTAGCGCTCTCCTTAGAAAACACAGTTTTTACCATTTCTTCCCGGAGTAAATGCCACTGTCTTATTAAAAACAAAAAACATCGGTTTTACGTGACCTATCAACACAATTTAAAAACTGGTATATAGTTTGAAGTCCGCACGTTGACCCAAGTTGAAATGGAGACTCTGGGTCCGTCGACCCCAGAGGGTTAATCAGAAAGCCTTAAGTTGACTAGTTATGTATCAGGCTAATGTCAAAGCTTTCACTTGAGTAAATTAACTCAAAAAGACTGATTGTGATAGTGATAAAAGGCAAAGGTGCTGCAACAAAGTATTAGTTTAAGGGTGTGCATATTTGTGCAACCAGGTTATTTTAAGCCAAATCTGCGCCTTTGTGTGATTGGCTGCATTTCCATTTTTATATCGTATATGTACTGTACGTGTTTTACAGCCGCGCCTGGACACCAGTCAGCGACCCCTGGCTCAGGGACAGGATGGTCTGTAGGCCCGTGTGACTGAAGCCTCAAACAGGTTTAAAGGAACTCTGGAACGAAGACTTTCACCAGCTGAGGTCTAAATCTGCACGTTGATGTTGGGATGAAATGGATGTCTTACCCCGATTTCTCCATCTGTTCCGATCCGAAATGAGACTCTGAAACTGGCTCCGTATTCTTCCTGGATACTGGGAAGGTTTGGCAGGTCATCAGCCCGAGGCAGTGAAATGTTGATCTGGATGTAGTTTTCATATCCGACCAGTGAGAACTCTGGAGGACCTAATTTAGCTTGTAAACAGAAGAAAACACGCGGTCACCTTTTGGTAAAGATTCAACCTGTCCAGAGATTTTAGTTCAAAGCCTGATGCATCTGGATTATTAGAGAGTAACTGAGTAAAGTTACTGTGTGTACCTGCAAAGTACCAGGTGAGTCACAGACACACTGAACCAAACCCAGCTGACATCTTTGAATACAAATGATGAATTCTGACACTACAGTAAGCTCACTAACACTGTGGGACACACTTAAATCCAAATGCACCAGTGTGAAACCCAGAAGATGCTCATGCTGACGTACTTTGTGCGTAAGGGATGAACGTAAGTATTTTGGACCTTGGAGACCAGGTTTGGTTGAAGAACGCTTTGACGTGCAGGTAATAATGAAACCTCCACTGTGGTAGCATCAGCGGCATCGATGTTCCAGATGTTAGGTTGCATTGGGGCTGCGTTGGTATGTTGCATTGCTGTTCCCACTTCTTTCTATTATCACTGAACAAAGACAAACAGAACATTTTAGATCAGAAGGACAAAAACAGTAAAAGAAACATTTGCTTTGTGTTACGACTGTTTGCTCAAACAGCGATGATGAGCTGTTCATGTCTCGAATCCAGCTGGTCCTGGATTCAAACGAAAGCTGATTTCTGATTGGACGTTTACTGTCAGGTTACCATTCATGAATAAGAGAGGAGTTTAGATAAAAAGCTCAGAAGTCTGCTGCTTTGCTCAGACGCCGTGCTGTCGAGGCTGTGACCTGCTGAGGCCTGTAGATGTGTTTCCAGATAAAAGATGATGCATTCAGGCTGCTTAAGACGGGAATATGACACAACACCAATATTTCAGAGCTAAAACAGGACAAGTGAACGCACCACATGTCTGTGGGTTAGCTTATTTACAGCAATGATAAAAACCCTGACACAGGTTTTATCCCCTCTGACAGCTCATTCAGATCCTGATGGAAACCCATCTGAGGCCTGAAGCTGGCTCACCTGAGGCCAGCACACCTGAAAATCATTTCTAAAACATGGAGGAAGGCGGCCGGATGCTGCTGCGTTTTAGCTGTAAGACAATAAAGACTCGTTGGACCCACAGGCTGCGGTTTGGTGACGAGGACGCTGTATGAGGAAGAACACAGTTTCTGAACTAGCTGAAAAACACGAAGCCACGAGCAGTTTCAGTGTATTCATGTTAAACCCTGCAAGCGTAAAGCGAACCCTCACGATGAGTGCTGAAACTGAAACGGCGTCAGAGCCATCCCAGCTGCTCTCTGTGACCAGCCTGCGGTCGCAGCTGCTTCACCGATGGAAACAAACCACCCAGGAGAGAGAAAGCACCCCGCCCAGGCAGATATTCCACCAACGAAGAAGAAGAAGGAGCCAGTGAAGCTGCCCTGACTGAAAACGTGAGCAGATTAAAGGTCGCGGTTCACCAGCAGGAGATCATCGCCACAGCAACGCGGCCCAAACAATCAAAGTCAAACATGCAACCGATTTGGTGATCGGTACAAATGTTAAAAGATTCATTTAAATATGGAGTACGTGTACAAACGTGGGGCAGTCTCCATGGTTACATATCAGCTGATGATTTCCTACAAACATGTTCACAGAGATATCAGCTGTGAGAACTCCCACTGTCAGTGTGTGAGTCGTCCCTGCACACACACTAATATCTGTTATTGATAATATTAGAATATTAAAGGTGAGCTTTGTGTCCGACACGTCGCCCCTCGGATTACTCAGTACCCTTAAAGTAGCTCTCAGGGGCAGAAAGGTTGGTGACCCCTGGTCTGAAGAGGTCCCCACAAACCTCAGCACGCCGCTCTGCTTTCACTTCCTGTTTCATCTCCACGCACTCCAAAATAACCACGATCTGTGTGCTAGAACATCTTTGTGTGTGTGTGTGTGTGTGCGTGTGTGTGCGCGTAAATGGAAAACAGCTGTAAGCTGTGTTCATGCTCACGAGGCTGTGTGCGTCTGTTATCAGGGGGTTTCCTCCATGCCTGAGAGGAGCGCTCCCTGAAGCCTGGACCAGCTGATCTCTGTGCAGCAGTTACTCAGAGACGGCGGCTCATCGTCCCACAGAGCACGCCGTGCACGCCATCACAGGCAGCAGGGAGGGCTGCTTCATGTTTGCCACACATCACAAACCTGCACGAAAGTCACGCCCCCACTCACACACCTGATCCTCCATCGTCTCACGATCGCAGCACACTTTGTCTTTTTATTCACGTGTACGAACGAGCTGCTTATGTTTCCCGTGTCACGACGAGTTTGGCTCGAATGTTTCTGATGTCGTCACACGTGGACACGAGACCGGCTCTAAAGACCAGAACGTCTGTCTCCATGAAATCTGTTCTTCTGGATAAACTGCAAAAATGAAGCTGTTTTCTTTTATTTTATAAAATATGAACAAAAAAACTTACAGCTTGTAACTAACTTACTTTTTATAACTGCATAATTACAATATAATTAAAAATGAAATAATTCTATTTGTTTCATTTCTTTCTTTTATCTGAAGAAAAGTGCAGACAAACTTGTGTGAGTTACAAAATAAAACAGGAAATCTATTTTTGAATCGTTCTTTTGGTAAAAAAGTAGAAGCAACAGTGGAATTTCCCAGCAGGCTATGGGGGGACTTTTACCCTCTTTCAGAAAAAATATCGTGTTCTGAACTTCGACAGGAAGCATCTGACAAAAACACGCAGCTGATGCAACACTTTTATTTACAGGTGTTTAATTCTGTCCTTTATCTCAGGTGTGTGTGTGTGTGTGTGTGTGTGTGTGTGTGTGTGTGTGTGTGTCAATAAAAGCCTGGAGTCACAGCTGAGAGCTTTAACTTGATCCTTCAAGCGTCTAAGCTTTGTGTTTCTACATCACCCACAGAGCTCAGAGGTTTTTTGGGGTTTGATGTGAGCACCATCGTCTTCATGTTACCAGGCTGAGAGTGACAGGACGTGAGGACAGACGGCGGACAAATTACCTCACAAAGACCCCGTACTCTGTCCCAGGGGGCGTGTTGTCGCCGGGCTTCCACCAGAGGACGTGGCGGAAGTTCAGAGAATCGACACGAAGGTTAACAGGTGCGGGAGGCGGGTGAGCGAGCTCTGCGCGAGGAAGAAAAGGGAAAATATGTGAGGCAGTCTGATGAGTCACGAGGATCCAAAGTACACCTGACAGGTATTAGCCTGCGTGTGGGTGGGGCAGGATGGAGCTACGTGAGGTATTTGAACACCTGACTGCTTTTACACGACTCACCTGAGTGCAGCAGCAAGCTGAGGCAGAGCAGCAGAAGCAGACAGGCCATCGTCACAGGTGGGTAGGATTCATCGTCACGTCTGCAAACGGCGCTGAGAGCCAGGAAACACCACGCGGTCCAGCTGCAGCCAAACATCATCTACATTTACATCTCATCGACGAGACGATTGTAATGTTTCAGACTGTTTCAGTTCGAGAAAAGATTTTCAGTCAATTAAACATAAACTCAGTTAGTTGACTAACTGCAGCCGCTTCATCCTGAAGAGAGAAAACCCCCACCATCAGACAGCGGTGACAAAAAACCCCTTTTCACAGGAAGAGAGCAGGGAAACAGGATGAAACACAAAAAAGACAACATTTAGCGACGCACTGCAAACGGCGAGAGAGGGGAGAGGACGCGCTCAGAGCATCACGGGAAGTCCCCGAGCCGGGAGAGCCCACAGCGGCGCGAGGAAGGACGCTCCACCCGCCGAAGGCCACAGAAACAGCAGCCTCCAATAATCAATAATCTATAACCAATGCTGTGAGAGCAGCTTCTCTCTGGCCTGCAGGAAACAAAAGCATCATAATGATGATTTACTCTCAGACTTCTGGGCAACATCGTCATCATGTTGCATCAAGCATGAATGATGACATCACAGCAAGTCTGGCACCTTCTCTCCTCTTCCTCCTCTTCCTCCTCTGCTGCCACTGAGCCCAGCTCAGCCCTGCTGCCTCAGCACTCTCACATCCTCCCACGTGCATCACTTCTACTACATTATTAGAAACCAGAGTTTGAAGGTGAACTTTTTACTCGTGCAGTGTTCACGAGACGGGAGCTGCAGAAAAAACTGACGTTCTTTTACAGAAACAGGAGCTGTGCAGCCTGACTGGAAACACGCTCAGGACCCCGAGTCTGGTTCAGAGGCTGGGAGCCTCAGCACCGCTGTCAAAGTCTCCCAGTTCCTGTTTTTAGTAAAAACATCACGATGAGGACGGTTCATGAGCGTGAAACACCAGCACATCAAAGGTTTACTGTATGGTGTTTGAAAAACACACAACACAGTCAACAACAACAATACTGACAATAACGATAATCCATCACTTCTGCTGATCCTCGTCAGGGTCACAGGGGGCTGGAGCCTCCCAGTTACCCTGCACGCTGGACTGGTCGCCAGTCTGAGACAGACCACCATTCACACCTGTGGGTAAATTAGATTCACCCAGCAAGCCAGAGTACACGGAGGGAACCCACACAGACACGGGAGAACACGCAAACTCCACGCAGAAAGACCCGACAACAGCGCTGATCACCGCGCCACCGTGCTGCTAAATAACAACAACAACAACAACAACAACAATAATAATAACCGGACAGTCTCGTGCACTTAAGTCACATTACAGAAGTTTTAGTCAGCGTGGTGTTTGTGACAGATCGTGATATAATAATATCTGAGCCCACGGTGAAACCTGTCCACTCTCCCACGTTTAAAACAATAAAAGGCAAAATCAGATTAGTTTCATGAGCGCTTTGTTCAGAGGAACACAACACACAGTCTCAGTGACCACGGACACCCACGTCCACTCTGACTGACTTTCTGATCAGTCAGTTATCCCTATTATTATTATTATTATTATTATTATTATTATTATTATTATTGTTGTTATTACTTCACGCGGCTGGTCGGTGTCAGCTCCACAGTCTGGCCCCTGCTGGTGTGTACTAGTCGGTAGTTAAACACCATAAACTGCCCCGGAGTGCCCGCAGGTCACTGCTCCCTGCGGAACCGACACAGCCACACACAGACAGCGGTGTCGTGGACATGCTCGGCCGGCCTCGGTGGGCCTCTGCCCGGTCACTCACCTCCTGTCTGCCCGGAGCGGAGCTTCCACAGCCTCGGAGAAAGAGGAGCAGCACCCAGAAACTCTCCTTACACTGTGACGCAGACGGGCTCCTCTCAGCTCTCCACGTCAAACCTACCACCGCTTCCTGTCACGCCCTTCAAAGTAAAAGCCTCCCGCACCAACACAGTTCTACACTGGTCTCGGTGGACTTTTTTTTCTTAAGCTGGATCTAGTTTTCTCCGCCGAGCTGTATCTTGATAATATGTTATTAAATTATTGTAATGTGATCGGGATGAACTGTGGACCTGTCACAGTAGGAATTGACTGGTTAACATCATGCGTGGGCGTGTCGGAGTGCCAGGGTAGAATTTTTCCCTTGAGTCGGGAGCGCGCACTGATGAGTGTTTGTGGGTTACAGGAGAAAATGATGCATTAAATGTTCTCACGCGGCGCATCATTTCCACACTGTGGCTCATATTTATTTGTATCCTGTAACTTTACTGTTTAAAGTTGGGGAGTTGTGGGGGGGGGGGATCTATAAGTTCGGGGGTGTAGTCGCAGTTGGGGTTGTCAGTGTGCACTGTCATTAATTTGCAGTGGGTGGATCCTGTGCTGTGGTTTATACTGGTGTGGACAGACGCGGCCTCGCTCGGGTAAAAAAAAAAATCGTAGATCTTTTACTGAAGTTCACGAACTTTTCCGGTAAAACAGATGATTCCGTAGATTTTCTCTACTATTTACGGACATTCCTTCAACTGTAAAACGGAAAATTCCGTTTGTTCACAATAAAATTTCTATGAATAGAAAAACTGAAAGTCGTGTTTATCATCTACAGACACTGGTTTTCACTGTAACTCATTAAATGTATTTCTTTACATCCTTACACTTCGATACAGTTACAACCTATTACACCATCTGCTCAAAAATTCGTAAATGAAAACTTCATGAACAAAATAACTGACAGACATTAAAATGTGAAGATTTGTAGTCAGTTTGTCCTCATGTAAACGCGTTCATGCACATTCAAGTGTTTTCTTCAAACAGGACACCTGACCAACAAACATGTAATAGTATTTGTACAGTAACAGTATCCAGAGTACTTTAGGTTCGAATCACTGCTGTGGTTGTTTTGGCTCAGCAGCAAAGTACAGTTAGCAGTGTTTGTTCTGATGAAGACTTTAAACTGTAAACAGCAGCGCAGTGAACAAGGATCTGTGTCCACGAATGTGTCCTCTACTCATTTAAGCCAGACGGTGACTGCTGTCCTCCTCTGTGCTCTGAAACATGTTAAACATGGATCCGAGGAAATGAATGTGTTTATCAGATATTAATAAGAACAGCGTCTCCCTCTTTGTTTTCTCTCGGTTTGTTGCTGATAATAATGTTTTTTAGTAAAAATCATTAAGAATCTGTTTTCCTGTGAAAGAACTCGATGTGCTTTTAGAAAACAAAGTTTTATTGGATTTTATTTTTTTCATTAAATAAATAGATAATAAAACGAAAAAGAAAACAGAAGGTTTTGGCCACAGTAAAATGTGTCATGCATTTATAATTGTATAAATACTTGAATATATTCATACTTTGTGATTTTTCGTGTTGGAGCATCTTTTCTTCCTTTCACCCGCCTGTGTGAAAACAAAGCCCTGGGCTCCCTCTGCTGGTTCGTTAGTTGAGGACAGGCGGCAGAAAGCGCACGAGGACTCAGTGCTCTTACGTTGAAGTTCTTCCGCTTCCTGTCTCGCTGCTATTGCGCTTCCCAAACGTCACTCGGTGGTTTCCAGGCTGCTGTTCGGGGGACCGCCGCTGGAGGGCGCTGTGGGAGTTTATTAGTTAGGAGTTTTTTAAACGCTTTTATTTCTGTGAACTCGGATGGAAAGCTGCAGAGCTGTGAGGAAATGTCTCAGCGACTCGCTTTAATAAAGTTTTTAGAATCAAAGACTGCTGGTCTGACTGCGACTGTTGTTTATTACTGTTGGTGTGAAGTGCAGGCACGAAGCTGTAACAAAGTCAACATCACAACACTTTTTCAAACTTTATTGTCAGACTACACAAAGCTTCCACATGATGACGTGTTTATGACATTCACTCCAAATTATATACAAATCAAAGGTGCCGAGCCGTTTCCAAATACACAACCTGCTCCTTAAACACACGAGTCATCACGAAGCCTGCAACAAGCGTGCAAATCATCCGAAAGCAAAACACGTTCCCTGATGCAGAGTTAAGGTGCTGGAACAGAGACCAGGAGAGCAAACGGAGACAGGACGAGGGAGTGACGTCAAACCCAAAAAACCCGCTGAGCTCATTTTCACCCATTTTGTGGTGGAAAGTTCCAGACTCTTTGACTTTCAGTGCCAGTGTGAACTGCCTGAAAACCATTATGGAGGTGTGTTACAGCCCAGTTTAGCAGATGGGAAGAGCTGTGGAAAAATGCCAGCGTGTCAGAGCGCTGCACGCTGGAAATGTGAGCGCGCTCTGTTTGTGTTTACCAGAGCAGATGGCATTCACAGACAGACTCCTGCCTGTTGCATAACTACAAGTGTTTGTGCTCAGGAAGAGCAGGAGGAGCCTGACAGTCACCGAGGAGGGCAAACTCACCCAGCGGTTCTCCTTATTCCTGACTGGGTAAACTTGAAAACACAGACTGTATATAAAGATGGACAGCATGGCAATCGCCCTCTGGTGGCAGGTTGCGGTAAAAGTTATAAACCCCGCCCCCTCCAAATCAAAGTGATCTTAAACATTTTCTTCTCATGAGCAGTGCTTCTTAAATTCAGGTTTTCACCACTAACCAGGTGACGTCAGCTGTTGGACAGGCCTAGAGACCAATCACAGACCATCTACGAGCCTCAGGTCGGCCCGGAAACACAAGGATTCTCCAGCTGGCTGGAGAAGCACTAAACCTCCCTGTGACCGCTTCCAGCAACCAGGTGGAGAATTCACATTTTTCCTTAGCAATCGGAGGTTTCCGTGCAGTCGCTGACTGTGTGATAAATGCTAAGTGTAAATGATGTAAGCATGATGTAAGCATGATGTAAGCATGAAAATCAAGTGCAGAGACCCTCTGATGAAGTCAGACACTCACAGGCAGAGCATCTTTCATGTTACATGGAGAAACTCAAGCGGACCGTGTGTCACTGCTGCTGGGTTTGTTTGCTGATGGGGCGTGCAGCCCTGACCCCTCCCTGAATTCACACCACATGATCTATAATTATGTCATAAAAGCTGCTCAAATGATATGAGACCAGATCCCAAGGCCTGCAAGACTCTGGGTGCTTATCAGAGTCTGCTGTCAGGACGGCTAATCACGAGTCATTGGTCACTGCCGAGGCATTTAACTAACCAATATGGCGGAGAGGTCATGAATAATGTGCGCTTACATCAAGCCTGAACGTCAGTGTTTATCTGCACGTTCGTTTTTCTGGAAAAGGATTAGCGGTTTAAATGTCTACACTTTCAACTGAAGTTCCACGTACAACCACTAGAGGGCTGCAAACAGCCAGAAAATAAAGAAGAACGTTTGTTTTGGTCATTTAGGGGCTGCTTCAAACAGCAACAGCCCATCAAAGGTTTATATGGACTGTTACAGTATAAGAAATGATAAATGTATCTTTATAGCTTATGGTTTAACTCAGGAGCAGCTTTCAGTTCTGTCTTTGACCACCAGAGTGTGAGGAACTACCAGGACATTAGCAAACATGCACTGATCTGCCTGACAGCCTCTGTCGTGTGGCTGCAGCACAGCGACACCTGCAGAGCCAAAACTGAACTGTTTCAGAACAGAGAAACTTCAGGAAACTGAAGCCTCTGTTCACATCAAACGTTTGTGCATGAGATCAAACCCAGTTTAAGAAAAAGGGCTAATCCCTCCTCCTGGCCTTGATTAAGTCGAACGTGCTAGCTTGGACTCTGGCCATATGTGTGTACTTTGTAGCTGTCCTGCTGTGAATGAGAATTAGAACCTGGAAGCGAATCAAAGCATTTCTGACGCACATCGTTTTGGACTCTAAGGTTGGTGTTTGTAAAAGTGAGCCGTGCTCTGTGCACGTTTCAAAAGTTTCTGTTTGCGGGAACATTTCCTCACACAGAGGCGCTGAGCAGCGTGCAAAGTCCCGCCATGTAATTAAGGATAGAGGCCAGCGTGTGCTGGGCGTGGACCTGAACTCTGACTCTCTGCTCTGAATCCTCACTGCACGGGTTTAACACACACACGCGCGCGCACACGCACGCACGCACGCACACACACACACACACACACACACACGTTTATGTGCACACAGAGGTGTTTGTGCAAGCAGGTCTCACAGAGCCTCTCAGGACTCGAGCAGGAGGACAGCGAGAGCATGAAAGCTCCTCGGCCTTAAAGCGAGTGTGAAACAAACACATTCTGTTTGCGCTCTGCTGAGTGGCAGCCCCGCCCACTCGTCCAGCTCAGCAGAGCCCAAGTCATGGTCGCCGTCCAAGCGAGTGCGCGGTGTTGGCTGCTGACGGAGGATCCTAACGCTGGCACTCATGTTCTTCGGCATCCATTTTAACCTGTTTCAAAACAACTTGTTTTATGAGGCCATCTGCTCTCAATCAGAGCAGCTGGGAAAATGCGGCACAGCGCCTGCCGAGCTCTCCGTCTGAGCAGGCCTCAGCAGACACCGCTGCTGTCGGACATGTTTACATTCAGAGGCGTCGTCCTTAAACTGACACAGCGGTGTGTATGAGTCATGTTTCAAAGACAGAGCAGCAGACGCGCTCGTCCCGCTCTGGACAGCGTTCACTGCGGCCAGCTGCCACAGTACGTCTTGTTTTCATCTTAATAATCTGCACCGACAGGATTTCATCATGTGGCACACAAATGTTCTTCCACGAGGCCGTTATGTAACGCAGATCTGCAGGAAGCCAACACGCCCTCGTTCTATCCGAAGCAGACGGAGTCGCCACATTCATACTCTTTAGTGTCTGTGAGCGATTCTCCTGCTCGATGTGAATCAGGCGCATCGGTGCAACACCTCTGGCAGACCTCCTGCACAGCTCAGCTCCTGCCTCGCTGCTGAACGTTGGTTTGAGTTTGAAACCACTCAGAGCACTCATCATTTGATGCTCTGGGAATGAGACTGGAGGAGTTCTCAACTTAAAGTAAAGACGTGAATCTGAGAGCAGCTTCAGCGCTTTGTCGTGGAAATTCATTCTCAGACTGTCTTAATGTTGATTTATTATCTCGCCAAATAAAACTGAGTGCTGAGCTGCATGCACCTGAGGAGGTTTTGTATGGGGTTTATCGTTGGCTCTTTTGAAGCATGAACTCTGGAGGTTTGAGCCTCTGTGAGGTTCTGCAAGTCTCTAGAGATTAGGGTTGGGCGACTATCGCCGATCGGCTGAGCCCATCGACGATTTATTTATTTATTTGTCCATGAGTATGTTTGCTAATAATGATGGAGCTAATAGAAGCAGTCAACAGAAAAATAATAATAGCGCTGTTTTAACAGCACCCTCTTCCATCTGCGAGCACATGCACCCTCCTCAGAGTGCGCACAAATGCTTGATGGAGCTGCAGAAGCTGGTGATAGCCTAACATACTCAGCCGGACGGTGGACATGTGCATGCTCATGCAAGTTAGTCGTGTTTGAGTACTTTGCTCGTACTATATGTCTGCACAAGCGGCACACCACTTTTGTCACGTCCTTAGGTTTACCTCTTTCATCCCAAATTGGTGACTTTATATGTTTTTAGTGCTGTCAGCTTTAACGCGCCATCATCATGACTAACACGATTAACAATGAACCATCTGGAACACAGATTGAGTCAAAATCCCTGAAATGTCTCTGTCAACATATTCAGGCAGTTTGTCCAAAGTTTGTTCTTTCTGCGCTCCAGATGGGTTGAGTACATTAAAAAAGTTTAATCGCATTAATTGTGACGACTGCGTTAATGCCGACAGTCCTATTAGTTCGTCCATGTTTGTACTTCTGCCCAAATCAATCCGTGCATGATTACATTGCTCCACCCATCAAAAAGTCTGTGCATGCGTGAATATATCGCCCATCGTCGATTATTGGACTGATGATTGTCGGTTGGAAAGTTTTTACATATCGCCCAACCCTACTCGAGATCTGCTATGAAATCTATTTTCTAAAGATATTCCTGCAGTCGTGGCTGTGATGATGAGGATGGCGTGATTCATCAGTAAAAGTGTGCAGGGAACCCTGTTGTGTCTCTGATTTGTGTTTTTGCTGTAAGTTGTCGCCCATGTAAGTCTAACAACTGAGAAAGAGACGGAGCACCTGGACAGGACGGAGCGCTAACACCCAGCCGGCAGCTGGAGGCAGAGCCTGGATCTCTTCTGTCTCTGGGAACAATCGTGTTGTTTGTCTCATAGATTCAGGAAGCCTGCAGACCGCAGACTGTCTGCCCAGTAATGACTTGACAATTACAGTCGTTTAATCGTCGTACGGCACCTGAATGAACCACAGCTTTTGGTAACAGTTACGCTGCAGTCCATAAAGTCTGTGATCTAAAGGCTGTGAGACGGCTCGCGGTCGATGGCCGCTGACGTAAACCTTCAGTTCATGAAACGCTGACAGATTGAATGTGAACTGGAGGAGAAAAGCGAGCACAGAGACAGGAGAGATCACCGCTCGGCTCACAGCGCCTGCAGCCTGAGTCATGTTAGCACCTCGTCCCGTTCCAGCTGTTTCACACTCGGGCCATTTTTCCATGGAGTCATCCTCGCCCACTATTACTAAGGATTTACAGATCACTTACATGCCACTCACACACCAAACCATTAAAATCCCCCAGCTTCAGTTTCCTGATGAGACACTCTTTATAAACTGTGAGTGAAAGGCTTTATGAACCACTAACACTAACAGCACATCAGTGAGTTATGAGAACATCGCTGGGCTCAGCTTATTGTTTGGTTTTGTTGGTAAAATGCTAAAAAGGCTAATTTTCATTATCTGTGACAGGTCAGAGTATCTTGATGGACACTGAGAGGTTAGCCGTAAAACATTTGCAGATGTTTAGACTCATGAGACTCCAGCAGGTCCTGGTAGTGGGAATTCCTGTTAACCTGACATGAAGCCCAAACCTAACCTATGATGTTTAATAAAGCTATGAGTTTCTACTGTGGTGCGTTACACGGTACCACAGTGGACGGTCAGAGTGTGTACATGCGTGTGAAACCTCTGTGGCTTCACGCAGCTGTCCTCTTATCCAATCAGAGTGCAAACATTCCCAAACCTCGTTACAGGATCAGAGCATCGGAGGCAGTTCGTCTCCAGGACAGGAGCAGCAGCAGGAAGGGAACGCGTCCCACAAACAAGTGCCATCGGTTTCGAGGTTCAGTACACGAAGGTCACCAGCAGGTCCTGCAGGCGGTCTGCAGCCATCTCAGCCGGGTCATCAGAGGGGGGCGGGGAAATGGGCAGCAGGGGGAAGTGCTGGGAGAGGGTGGGGGCACGTGGTCCTGCCACGCTGTATGCCTTCAGGGTGGACAGCCCGTTCAGCACGGCCACATCCACGAAGGTCATGTGCAGGAAGGAGGAGGAGCCAAAGGAAAGGGCGTCCAGCTCCGCTGTGACCCCCGCTGGGGGGGAGAGGGTCATTTCCTGGTCAGGGTATGGAGCCTGCGGCACGGCACTGTGGATCCCAAGGGTCTGCAGACCCCGCAGAACCAGGTACCGGCTGTCCACAGGTTTGATCCCGCAGAACGACAGGCGCAGGTGGCCCACTGTGCTGCCGTTCAGCAGCTCCTCCAGGACCCAGAGCTCCTTCACCCACACCGCCAGCTGCCCCGCCTCCCGCAGCCCAGCGGGGGGCAGGGCGGAGCGTGGCACGCTGTGGCAGCGGCACAGAGAGTTCGCCAGCACTTCGTCACAGTCCCTGACGGGGGCAGAGCAACTGCAGTTACGCAGGCTGCGGCTAGTCGCAGCGCCGCTCTCGTAGAGTAGCGTCGTATTGGCCATCGGGGAAGCTGCATGTGTGGGGGCGGAGCTCGTCGTCTGGGGGCGGGCAGCAGTCAGGAAGAACAGCAAGCACAGTGACCATGGCAACAGGGCAAAGACTGAGACTGGAGACATCTCCATGGAGACCAAACAGACTACATCTTCACCAGGTGGAGAGAGAGGACCAACCTGAGAACACACGAAGGGGGGGGTTAGCATGGACAGCACCAGAGAAAAGCTCGACTCCCCCACACGCACACTCACACACACACACTCACACGCGCACACGCACGCACTCACACACACACTCACACGCACACACACACACACACACACACACACACGCACACACACGCGCACACACACACACACACGCACACACACGCACTCACACGCACACTCACACGCACTCACACGCACACGCGCACACGCGCACACACGCACACACATGCACACACGCACTCACACACACACTCACACACACTCTCACACACACACACACGCACTCACACGCACACACACGCGCACATGCACACACGCACGCACTCACACACACACTCACACACACTCTCACACACACACACACACACTCACACGCACACACACGCACACACACGCACTCACACACACACTCACACACACTCTCACACGCACTCTCACACACACACACACACACTCACACGCACTCACACGCACACACGCGCACACACGCACGCACGCACACACACACACACGCACACACAGACACTTGTTTGCATATCTTAGTAAGGACATCTAAATGACGTTGCCATCATCATGACATCATTTCCCACTTACCCTAACCCTCAGCCTAACTCTAACCATAACTGTAACCCTGACACTAAAACCACATTTTGAGCCTCAGAAACGTCTTCAAACTCGTGGGGACGCATAAGGACTGTTGGTCCTCACAAGTATAGCAGCATGCCAGTTTTTGGTCCCCACAAAGATGTCTGAACATGGTACACACACACACACACACACACACACAGCTTTATGGGCTGGTTTCCTTCCAGGCCTCGGGCTGGCGCTGGGTTGATGGAAGTTTCCTGTGCCACGCTGCGCTGCGGTCAGCGCGGCTGCGTCCCACCGCGTTAAACGCTCAGGAATGATGAAACACTGCTCTCTTTATTCTCCGGCTCAGCAGCCGTGGAAAAGTGGACTGAAAAAGCAGTCTAGACCGCCAGAGTCAAACTTTCCCCGCTTCTTCTCTGAAGGAAACTTTCCAGAGTTTGTGTCGGACAAAGTCAAATCAGTTTTCCAAAAAACACAAACAAGTGATGCATTCAGTAAGGTCACAGCCATTTCTTATACTTCACTAATAACTTTAAATGCAAAGTTTCTGCAGACATCACTCGACCTGTGACACGTTTGAAACCTGAAATCATTACGTAGTCGTGGAAAGGTCAGGGGTCACTTTAGACCCTGCTGCTGTTGTAAACACTTTAATGACAATTAGACAAACTCAATGATGTGCTCACTTCTCCCGTCGGCACTCGGAGTAATTTTCCTGCAGTTCCAGCAGAGGCTGAGACACTGGGATAATTGTTCCCACACTGAGCGCTATGAGGACAACCCGAGGAGGAAGGAGGAATTCTTCACATGTGATTTTATTTTATTCTGCAGGCTGAACTCTCGCTCTGCTGCCACGCCGAAGTCAACAGCAT